>NC_083686.1:12349015-12652045 GCF_033118175.1 Dama dama | reverse complement strand
CTGAACTGAGACCTTTAGGATTGTTATTTCCTCCTGATGAATGACCACTTTATCATTTTGAAATCATTCGTTTTATCCTTGGTAATATTCTTCTCTCTGAAATCTACTTTGTCTGATATTAAGGTAATTACTCTAGCTTTCTTTTGCTTATTTTAAGGATGATCTTTTCCTATCCTTTTTATAAAAATGAATGATGTGTGTAGGGAATAATAGTTGGGTATTGTTTTCTTAAATCCAACCTGACAATCTGTTCCTTTTAATTGGAGTGCTTAGACTATTTACATTTAATGTAATTATTTATATTTTGGGGTTTAAATCTACCATCTTACTATTTGCTTTTTAAACTGTCTCATTTGTTCTTTGTCCTTCCTTTCCCTTTTCTGTCATATTTATTTTATTATTATTTTTATGATGCTTTTATAATTTTTGTGTTGGCTTATTTGTTACAATTCTGTTTTGTTTCTTTAGCGATGCTTTAGGACTGATGGTTTATATTTTTAACTTAACCCAATTTATCATCAAGTTATACCACTTCACATACAGGGTAAAAATCAACCCCCTCCAGGCCTTTGTACTATTGTTGTCATACAGTCAACTTCCACATATTATAAGCCACACAATACACAGTTATTATTGTATTTTGGCTTTAAACTGTTCATTGTGCTTTAAGGGCAGCGAAGATAAGGAAAGAAATCTTATAGTTAACAGCATATTTACTGGTGCTCTGTTTTCCTTTGTGTAGATCCAGATTTCCATTTAATACCTTTTCTTCTCCCTGAATGGCTTCCTTTAATACTCCTTGTAGTACTGTTTTCTGCTCTTGCTTTTTTGTATGGCCTTAACCTTAAACTTATTTTTATAGTTCACTTCTCTTTTTAAAGGTATTTCCACTGGACATAAAAATGTACTTGTGTTTTTTTTTTTTCTTTTAGTTCTTTAAAGATTTTGCTCCACTTATTTCTGGCTTGTATTGTTTCCAATGAGAAATCTGCTGTTATTGTTCTTATTGTTTCTCTACATATAATGTATCTTTTAAAAAAAATGTATCTTATTTTTTTAAGATTTTCCATTTATCACTTGCTTTAAGCAATTTGTTTATGATGTGCCTTGCTGAAGTTTTCTTGATGTTTCTTATACTTGGGGTTCACTGAGCTTTCCTGACTCTGCGGGTTAAAGTTTTCATCAAGTTAGAAGGTTTTTAGCTATTATTGTAGTTCTTCTATTGTTTATTTTATTCCCCGTCTGTCCTTTCCTTCAATCACACCTATATTCACATACTGAAATTTGTACTACAACTCACTAATGCTTTGTGCACTTTTTTCTCCTAGTCTTTTTGTTTTTCCTCTGTTTCAGTTTGCATAGTTTTGTTATTACGTCTTCAAGTTCCCTAATCTTTTGTTCTGAAGTTTCTAATCTGCTGTTAATTCCACACAGTGTTTTAATTTTTGAATCTGAGACATTGTAATTTTCATTTCTAGAAGCTTGATTTAGGTGCTTTTTTTTTTTTTTTTTCACATCTTCCAGATCTTGATCTAGTATGCCCAATCATTACTCTGCTTTCTTGGATGTATTCATAGTTATTTTTAGGATACTTGCCTCTTAATGATCTGTGACATTTCTTGTTTGGTTTTTACTGATTGATTTTTCTCATCTTTGATTGTATTTTCCTTTTTCTTTACATTCCTGGTAATGTATTATGCCATCTATTATGATTTTTATTTTATTGTGTGCTAGATATTTTTATAGTTGAAGTATTCTTGAGCTTTTTTCTGTGACATAGTTAAGTGACTTGGAAACTATTTGTTCCTTTTCGTGCTTGTGTTTGATCTTTTAGATGGTATCAGGGAGGCCTTTAGTCTAGAGCTAATTTTACCTGCTCCTGAGGCGATAAATACCCTTCTGCACACTCTACCTGAAGTCCTTTGAACTATAAGATTTTTCTACTCTGGGTTGATGAAAACTCCAACTATTCCCGGCCCATTTAAATTCTAAGGATTTTTTTCCCTCTCATTCCTTAGTGGAGGGTGGTTTCCGAACATGCATGTGCTGAGCAGACCTCCGGTGAAGATTCCAGAGGGACCGTCTGCAGATCTTTCTGTGGATTCTCTCCTGGCTAGTGATCTGCCTGCGTACTCCAGTCAAGTCGAACACCTGAACTCCCAACTCCATTCGTCAGCCCATGGCCCCCGCCAAGCTCTACCTGGACTCCCCGTCCCTGCACAGTTCTCTGGAAATGGTCTCTAGGCAATAATCTGTGTAGTTGTAAGGAACCTCCTGTTTGTTTTCACTTTTTCAGGGATTGCACTGCCTGATGTCCAATATCTGAAAACTGTTGTTTCTCGAGCTTTATCTGGTTTTTAGGGAGGGCTAAATCTTATTCCTATTTCTCCTGCTTTGTAAGAAGCAGAAGTCTTATAAAATTTAAAGGTAGTTTTTTTCCCTCCTCCTTAACTGACCAAGAAACTCAGGCTCAGAGGAGTTATGACACTTTCCCAAGGTCACACAGCTGGATTGTGGAAGCACTGGGTCTGTAAATCAGATCCTCTGCCTTGGAAGCTTGTACGACTTACCTAATGTTCCGCACCACACCCTCATGCGGATAACCCTCAAGAAATTGACTACGGGTGGGCATGAAGAACCCAAGTTCGGCTATTAGAATTGCTGTCTCTTGAGTCTCCATTTGGATCAAAGGTTCCCCAACCAATGCATCCTCCTGAAAATTTAGGGAATGTTATGGACACTCTTCCCAGAAACTTGTGTATAAATATTCTTAATTTGCATACAATTTTAGGAACTTTTTGACCTTGTTGTGACAGAGATGGCAGGTAATCTAGTCACGATCTACTCTCCTTCTTTCTTCCCAAGACACTCTAATCTTTTAGGGTACATTTATCAGTGCGACTTCCCTGGTGGTTCAGATGGTAAAGCGTCTGCCTACAATGCGGGAGACCCGGGTTCAATCTCTGGGTCGGGAAGATCTCCTGGAGAAGGAAATGGCAACCTACTCCAGTATTCTTGCCTGGAAAATCCCATGGACGGAGGAGCCTGGTAGGCCACATACAGTCCATGGGATCGCAAAGAGTCACGACTGAGCGACTTCACTCACTTAGCAGTGTACTAACTCAGATACACACACAATTTCCCAGCCTCTCAAGAAGTTGGCAGTGACCAGTGGAAGGTGTGGGGAAAAACTTCCCAGGAAAGGTCTTAAGCAGGAAAGAACCAGTTGGCACAGACATTTTTGCCCCTTGCATTTATCCCTTTTTCCTGATCAGAAAGACACCCTGAGGGTCAGAGTGGAGGAGAATACTCCCTGTTACCACGAGGACAAGAACCCTCATGTTGGAGTCTGTAGTGGAGGAGGCATGCGCTCTGAGTCCCGGATCCTAGACCTGCTCTTTCAGGAATTCTCATGTGAGAGAAAAACAAGTCCTTATTTGTCTCCACCCCATCAGGTGTCTATGTCTCACTGAATTCCTTAAGAAGAAAAAAGACTTTGTCTCCTTCATGTTTTGACCATAACTTTCATGATGATAAGAGCAGGGCTGGAAACATGGTGGGAATATTGTAAATGAAAATGACAGAAGATGCTACCTGGAAGAATAAATAAGACACAACATTATCACCCCTTAAAATACAAAGAAGCTGATGAGATTAGTCCATGCAGAGGGCAAAGTCTTGCAGAAACAGGACTCAGAGAGGTTAGACATGACACCAAGCAATGAGCTGCCACTGAGCCTACAGATCCGCCTCTGGCTCTACCAAGGGCTTGCGCAAACCACTCCTGTTCTCTGAACCCATGTTTCCATCAGAATAGAGGGACTGAAGTCTTTCTCAGCTCAGACCTTCTCCTTAGCTTTGACATGATGAATCCAGTGATTATTACAAACCTACCCTCTTCGTGTAAAGGTCCATAGACATTTTAAGATTGCCCCTCTTGAGCAAGGGGGGGATGTAGACTCAACCTGTAGGTCAGTCTGTCCCATTGCTGGTTACGAACCACTTCTTGTGGGAGTTTGGACAGCAGGCTTTCCCTGAAGGAAAGGATGTGGTGGTCTGTTTCTGTTCACAGATACACCCCAGGTCAGGCAACCAGGAGATCTGCTCGGTCAAGGACCATTTGGCCACTCAGTGGACGGGCAGCAAAGCCAGACAGCTAGGAGTAAGTCAGATGGACCAACACAGCCTCGAGGGCTATCTCTAAGTCCCAGTGGCACAGGGATCATGGCAGCAGCTTCCTGAAAGGAATTAGGATCATTAAAGGAGATGAGAAGGATTTAAGGTTCCCATGATACCAAGCTCCAAATGCAGACTATTATACTATAAGTGAAAAGTGAAAGGTGCTCAGTCATGTCCGACTCTTTGCGACTCCATGCACTACAGAGTCCATGGAATTCTCCAGGCTAGCATACTGGAGTGGGTAGCCTTTCCTTTCTCCAGGGGATCTTCCCAACGCAGGGATCGAACCCAGGTCTCCTGCATTGCAAGCGGATTCTTTACCAGCTGAGCCACAAGGGAATACTATAGGTCCATGGCAATGTGCTGGGGGATGTGGATGGAGTGGGGGAGCTGAATTGACCTGCCTTGCCAAATACCTCTGCCACTCTGGCAGCATACTTGTGCTTGACACCCAGTCATCTTTAAAACTCTCCAAGCATATCAGGAAGATTTTTCTATTTTATCCCGTTTCATATTGCTCTTTACCTCTGCCAACTAGGATTTATTGTTTCCATTCTTGTCTTTTATGAGGTGAGGATAGTATTTGGGAGAGGAAAAGTATCTTGCCCAAGGTCATGTGTTGGTCAGTTGCAGGGCCAGGTCTGGGTAAGGATGTGGTCTTCACCTTCGGTGATTTACCCTGTGTCCATTTCATAAGAGAAGAGTGACTCAAAAGATAAACTGCCCTGCATGAGAACATGCTACTTTGTAAAGAGCAACATGTGAAAGTTCTGGAATGCACATTGGAGAAGTCTGGGAAGCCCCAGTGTGGGAGGAGGAAGGAAGGAGGAGGAGGAAGAGGAAGCCATTCTAGGCAGAAGGGTCTTCATAGTAAAGTCACAGAGATGGAATTTAGCCCGGGGTGTTAAGGAAATATAGCAAGAGATGAGACTGGTTAGGCAAGAAGCACCCAGATTTTGGAGGTCCTGGAAGGATAGACTAAGGGGCTGTCAAGAGTTTAGTTTTGTCTCTTAGCCTTTAGTGAGAGATGCTGGAGGCTTCTGAGCACAATGACATTGTGATAAGGACATATGGTTTGTAGAAAATCACCAGGCAGTGTGTGCAGGATGGAACACATGGGGAATATGGTTGGTGGGATTCTGGAGGAGGAATGAGCAAACAAAAGAAGCAAGTCAAACTGAAGTGATGGAACAGGGATGAGGAAGTGAGGAGGGGTGGGAAAAGGAGTTCCTGATGGTTGAAAACATCAGGGAGACTTTGATCTGACAAGTTCTATTCGCTTCTTTTATCATCAGACATTGGAGAAATTTCTTCAGCGTCTAAAGATTAGGGCAGCAAGTGGTAGAAGGAACAATGTTGCATGGTACCTAAGAGAGGTCTGGGAAGTGGGGCGGGTTATCTGTTGGAAGCTGATTCTACAGGTTATTAGCCATGTGATCTTGATAAATCTCTGGGAGCTTCAGTATCCTTATCTATAAACTAGAAGGCATAAAAAGATATATTTCTTATGTCATAGGATTGATGTAGGGGCTGAAAAAAGAGAAAATAAAATAAACACAATACCAGAACATAGCAATAATAATAAGTGCTCAATGATGGCAATTATTGTTATCATCACTACCACCTCCAAAATCACCACCACCATCATGATCTCAACAGCCATCATCATCTCCACCATTATTACCACTAGGACCACCATCACCATCATCATTATCACCACAACCACTGTCATCACCACCATCTCCATAATCTCAACCATCGTCATCATCCTCACCATTATCACCATGACCACCATCACCAGTGTCATCACCATCACCATAGTCACCATCATCACCATCAGCACCGCCACCATCATCATCTCCACCATTGTGTTGCAGAATCACAGGCTGACAGGGTTGGAAGAACTCTTGGAGGTTTCCTAGCCCAGTGCTTCTTATTTCACAAAAGGAGAAACAGACCAGAGACTGGTCCAAGGTTAAGCAGTTAGTTAATGGCAAGGCTGGAACTAGTACCCAGGACGCCGGGCCCCTACTCCAGTGTTCTTGACACCAGACCAGGTGTGACTAGGCTGAGCAACAAATATTCTTCACAACAAGCATTCTTAGGGAGAGGAAGGAGATTTGATTATTTTTTTTTCCTATTCCAATGATCCCAACTCTTCCACTTTTTTGTTTCATCTTTCAATAGTCATCTACCCACTGCTTTCAGATCCTCAGCAAGTATCAAAAGCGAGGATGTTTCTTGTATTTTTTAAGTGGGAATTTTTTTTTTTTTTTTTTAGTGAAACAGAGAAAAAGAAGACAGAGGAGGGGCTACTTTTCTTGGTGGCCTCACTGATTCAGAAGCTCAAGTTTTGACACAAATGAAAAGCAGAGCTAAATCAATAGCAACACCTACAGAAAATTCTATTATGAATGCTCTTAAAATTCTTACAACATTCTCAAAGAACTCCACTGGAATTCCAGAAACTTTTGTACGAAATTTTTGCAGCAGATCTTCATGGACTATTTCCTAAGCATTCCTGGAGGGCCTGCTACACTTTTTGGGGGTTGCTCCCAGAATTCTCCCATCACTTGCTCCTCTATCTCACAGAACTCTTCCCCAAGTCCCACAGTATGGTCATAGAAGACCTGTGGAATTCTCAACGAATTTTCATGAAAACCTCCCAGAGCTGCAGTGCAATCCTTAATGAATTCTCACAGAAATATCATGGATTCTACTAGAAATGCTCCCTCAACTTCCATGGAACTTTTAACTAACTCTCATGGCATGCTAATGAAATCCCCATGAAATGTTCACAGAACTTGCATTCAATTATCTTAGAAACTGCCGAAGATACTCAGAAATCTTGCAGAATTCCCTGGGAACAAAAACAAACTGAAGCCTCTTGAAACCACCAAGGACAAGACAAGTCGATCAGGGATCACTATCAGAGGATGCTCAGGACCAAGAAAGAAATGGGTGTTCTTCAAATGGAACAAAAAAGCGGGTAGTAGATGTGACTCAAGCTGCATCTTCCGCCTTGAGCAGCAGAAAAGAAGATGCAAGACAGGGGACAAATGTGAGTTTTCTCATCAAATATTTTCCCATTCCACCCTGTGTTGTCACACTTCAAAGGCATCGCCACCCAGGACCTAGCAACAGTTGAACGGAACGAGCCCATAAAATGCTTCATGTTATTAGCCACCCCCCACCCCCTTCTCATGGAGCCCCAGGCTAGCCGTGAATGTTCTCCAAATCATTAATTAAGCCTGAGTCAATTAAAAGCCTTGGATGTTGGCACATAATGGGCACCATCTATTGAGGGAATGTAATTCTTTTCAGGGTGGAATACAGAGACGTGCTGGCCATGACTGCATTGAGCCCTCCCCAGAGCCTGCTGTTTCAAGACAATACACTGGGTTTTGCAAGTCAACCTCCGCAGAAACTGGATCCCAAGGGGCTCGGCATGGGGGACAGCTGTTACACAAAGGGGATGCCCAGGGAGGTCAGGGAGGTGGCCAGGAGTGGTACCCAGCCTTCAGTGCAGAAGCATCTGCCAATGCCTGGCCCGCTCTGAGCCAATCTGGCCTTGTCCCAAATTCTGGGCCTGGGAGCCGAGGCCCGACAAGCTGGCCCACTGGCCTTCATGCTCGGTTTACTGAGCAGTCCTGGGTGGACTTTCCTACTCAAAGCTAGGCTGACTCCAACTAGTTCCTGAGGTCCCAGCTCATGACAGCTGCTCTCTAGGGCACCCCAGGCTAAGCTCAGTGTCCCCACTTTATGCTTGTGTGGCACCTGGCATATATCCCAATCCTTGTTAATTAAATGTGGGATGGATGGTTTAGAACCTGGGCTGCAGGACAGAAACTCACCCTTTTCATGTGTTTTGGAGTATGATTGCTTTATGATGTTGTATTAGTTTCTGCTGTCCAATGAAGTGAATCAGCTATATGAACACATATACCCCCTCCCTCTTGGACCGCTCAACCTTTTGCACTACTGACTCTACAGGGCCAAGATGACACCTGGCTCATGGGGGTGTGCAATTAGATGATTTTTGAATGAATGAACGCTGATGATCCCCAGAAGGATATGATAACAAGAATTGTAACTAACAATAACGGAAGACTTTCTGTGTGCCAGCACTGGTTTGAGCCTTTCCAGGTCTTAAAACACTTTTAATAGAAGAATGACCACAGGAAAATGGCACTTGTGTGGAATTTTTATGATAATAAATACATACTAGGTGCCCACTATGTGCTAGGCATTACCCTTGGCACTTGTTTTCCTTTTCACCATTCAAGGTGCGAGTTATTGGTTGAGTTTTCAAGCTGTTGGAGCAGCTGTGACCAGTTCCTTGCAGTGTGTGTGGCCCTGAAATCCACCGGAATCCAGAGTCAATATTGACATCAGTAATAGTCCCAAATATCAGGGCAGTTCCCTGTCTTGTTTTGAGCTTTTATTGTTTACATCTCATTGGCCAGACCTGGGTCTCCAGAGGGACCCCAAGCTGCCAGGATACTGGGGCACTGAGTGCCCCATCTTCGCAACCTCTGGTGGGGAGTGGACCAGCAAGATGGGGGTGCTGCTGGGGGAGCCGTCAGTGCTGGCTGCCGAAGTCCTGGGAAAAGCTGTGAGAAGTGGTGAGCATGAGCCCCAGCCTTTCCTCCATGGAAGGAGGAGGGCAGTGATGCCACCCTGCTGACTATCAACTTCTGGGTCCCAGAGGAGCAAGGAGAGACGCCCTGCTTGCTGCTCCACCTTCTCCACTTCTGACTGCCTTCCTGACTGTTACCACATCCACATGTCACCTGGACTTCATTTACTTAACATTTTTCTTTCAATTGTCTCATCTTTCAAAATTTGAATCTCATCCTAAGCAACAATATCAATGAAATCACAGTTTGTGTGTGTGTGTGTATGTGTGTGTGTAGCAAAGACCAAGGCCTTTTATACCAAAATGATTGTCCCTTTCTTCCCTGTAGAAGCACCCTGAGTTCTTTGTGCAGCCATGAGGCTGCTTGGAATAACAACTTACTGTCCTGGCCTCTCTTTTGGCTAAGTGTGGTTTTATAACCTGTCCTGATCAAATGATGGGAACAAACGGTACGAGTCAAAGGAGAAGAACGAGTTGTTTTTTGTTTTTTTTTTTTTTCCTTTTCTGTTCTGTTTCTTGCTGTCTGGACTGTAGGCCTGATGGCTGGAGCTGCAGCAACCAGGTTAGACCTTGAGACGACCTTTCTGAAAATGGAAATCCCACATAGCAGAGATAGGAGGAGGTGGGGACTTGATCTTGCAGAGTGCCAGATCTTGACTTTTACCAAAAGAGAGCTAAAGTTTTATTCTTGTTGAAGCCACTCATTTGCTGCTTATCAATTGCAATAACCTATTTCTTTTTTTTTTTAATTTTTAATTTTTTTTTATTTTTTTTATTAGTTGGAGGCTAATTACTTCACAACATTTCAGTGGGTTTCGTCATACATTGATATGAATCAGCCATGGATTTACACGTATTCCCCATCCTGATCCCCGCTCCCACCTCCCTCTCCACCCGATTCCTCTGGGTCTTCCCAGTGCACCAGGCCCAAGCACTTGTCTCATGCATCCCACCTGGGCTGGTGATCTGTTTCACCATAGATAATATACATGCTGTTCTTTTGAAATATCCCACCCTCACATTCTCCCACAGGGTTCAAAAGTCTGTTCTGTATTTCTGTGTCTCTTTTTCTGTTTTGCATATAGGGTTATCGTTACCATCTTTCTAAATTCCATATACATGTGTTAGTATGCTGTAATGTTCTTTATCTTTCTGGCTTACTTCACTCTGTATAAGGGGCTCCAGCTTCATCCATCTCATTAGGACTGGTTCAAATGAATTCTTTTTTAATGGCTGAGTAATATTCCATGGTGTATATGTACCACAGCTTCTTTATCCATTCATCTGCTGATGGGCATCTAGGTTGCTTCCATGACCTGGCTATTATAAACAGTGCTGCAATGAACACTGGGGTGCACGTGTCTCTTTCAGGTCTGGTTTCCTCAGTGTGTATGCCCAGAAGTGGTATTGCTGGGTCATATGGCAGTTCTATTTCCAGTTTTTTAAGAAATCTCCACACTGTTTTCCATAGCGGCTGTACTAGTTTGCATTCCCACCAACAGTGTAAGAGGGTTCCCTTTTCTCCACACCCTCTCCAGCATTTATTGCTTGTAGACTTTTGGATAGCAGCCATCCTGACTGGCGTGTAATGGTACCTCATTGTGGTTTTGATTTGCATTTCTCTAATAATGAGTGATGTTGAGCATCTTTTCATGTGTTTGTTAGCCATCTGTATGTCTTCTTTGGAGAAATGTCTGTTTAGTTCTTTGGCCCATTTTTTGATTGGGTCATTTATTTTTCTGGAATTGAGCTTCAGGAGTTGCTTGTATATTTTTGAGATTAATCCTTTGTCTGTTTCTTCATTTGCTATTATTTTCTCCCAATCTGAGGGCTGTCTTTTCACCTTACTTATAGTTTCTTTTGTTGTGCAAAAGCTTTTAAGTTTCATTAGGTCCCATTTGTTTAGTTTTGCTTTTATTTCCAATATTCTGGGAGGTAGGTCATAGAGGATCCTGCTGTGATTTATGTCGGAGAGTGTTTTGCCTATGTTCTCCTCTAGGAGTTTTATAGTTTCTGGTCTTACCTTTAGATCTTTAATCCATTTTGAGTTTATTTTTGTGTATGGTGTTAGAAAGTGTTCTAGTTTCATTCTTTTACAAGTGGTTGACCAGTTTTCCCAGCACCACTTGTTAAAGAGGTTGTCTTTTTTCCATTGTGTATCCTTGTCTCCTTTGTCAAAGATAAGGTGTCCATAGGTTCGTGGATTTATCTCTGGGCTTTCTATTCTGTTCCATTGATCTATATTTCTGTCCTTGTGCCAGTACCATACTGTCTTGATGACTGTGGCTTTGTAGTAGAGTCTGAAGTCAGGCAGGTTGATTCCTCCAGTTCCATTCTTCTTTCTCAAGATTACTTTGGCTATTCGAGGTTTTTTGTATTTCCATACAAATTGTGAAATTATTTGGTCTAGTTCTGTGAAAAATACCGTTGGTAGCTTGATAGGGATTGCATTGAATCTATAGATTGCTTTGGGTAGAATAGCCATTTTGACAATATTGATTCTTCCAATCCATGAACACAGTATGTTTCTCCATCTGTTTGTGTCCTCTTTGATTTCTTTCATCAATGTTTTATAGTTTTCTATGTATAGGTCTTTTGTTTCTTTAGGTAGATATACTCCTAAGTATTTTATTCTTTTTGTTGCAATGGTGAATGGTATTGTTTCCTTAATTTCTCTTTCTGTTTTTTCATTGTTAATATATAGGAATGCAAGGGATTTCTGTGTGTTAATTTTATATCCTGCAACTTTACTATATTCATTGATTAGCTCTAGTAATTTTCTGGTAGAGTCTTTAGGGTTTTCTATGTAGAGGATCATGACCTATTTCTAATATAATGTGCTAGAAATTTTTCTGAGTACATATTAAAATAAATGCCTAAAAGGAACTTCCCTGGTAGTTCAGTGGTTAAGATTCCATCCTTCCACTTCAGGGGGCACATGTTCAATCCCTGGTTGGGGAATTAAGATCCCATATGCCATGCAGTCTGGCCAAAAATAAATAAGTAAATACATGCCTAAGTATTAACATGCTGAAAGGTTCATGACCAATGAACCCTTGGGTTGTCCCAAAGGAAATGCTACCAGAACTTAGGAACCATTGACATCCTGCAAGTGAAAAAATCTTAAAAACTAGGAAGTGCTCTGCAAACCTCACCTTGGTGCATCGATGATGAAAAGTGTACACCCACGGCCCTCTGCTTTCCTCCCAGGGATGATCATAACCTTCCATCTCCTTTCTCAGATCTGGAAATATCCTCAGAATTCACACTGAAACTTTTGAAGATATAATCCCAAAGCCAAGAGTCATGGCTTCAAGTTGTGCCCTCTGCTGTTGACTACTTGTGTGAACTTGAATGAAACATTTAATAGTCGATTCCACTAAAATCAAAGCATTAGGTTCAATTCTCCAAATAATTGCTGGTCACTTAGTGTATGCCTGTTGCTAATGATTTAGTCAGGCTCCTGGGCCCTTGAGAACATTGTCTGCCTGAATGTGGATCTGGCCCTGGGAAATCAGGACAAGAAGAGTTAGAATAGAGACCTAGGCTCAGGGCATCAGACTGCTGTGAGTTATTAACAGTTGATGTGCTGGAGCCACTTTTTAAAATTGAAGTATAGTTGATTTATAATGCTGTGTTAGTTTCTGGTATACAGTAAATTGATTCAGTTCAGTTCAGTTCAGTTCAGTCACTTAGTCATGTCCAACTCTTTGCGACCCCATGAATCACAGCACGCCAGGCCTCCCTGTCCATCACCAACTCCCAGAGTTTACTCAAACTCATGTCCATCGAGTCGGTGATGCCATCCAGCCATCTCATCCTCTGTCGTCCCCTTCTCCTCCTGCCTCCAATCCCTCCCAGCATCAGGGTCTTTTCCAATGAGACAGCTCTTCGCATGAGGTGGCCAAAGTATTGGAGTTTCAGCTTCAGCATCAGTCCTTCCAATGAACACCCAGGACTGATCTCCTTTAGGATAGACGGGTTGGATCTCCTAGCAGTCCAAGGGACTCTCAAGAGTCTTCTCCAACACCAAAGTTCAAAAGCATCAATTCTTCGGCACTCAGCTTTCTTGACAGTCCAACTCTCACATCCATACATGACCACTGGAAAAACCATAGCCTTGACTAGATGGATCTTTGTTGGCAAAGTAATGTCTCTGCTTTTTAATATGCTATCTAGGTTGGTCATAACTTTCCTTCCAAGGAGTAAGCATCTTTTAATTTCATGGCTGCAGTTACACATATACATATTATTTTTCATGTTCTTTTCCTTTATGGTTTATTACAGGACAGGGCTTCCCAGGTGGCTAAGTAAGTAAAGAATCTGCCTGCAGTGCAGGAGATTCGAGTTTGATCCCTGGGTGGGGAAGATTCTCTGGAGGAGGGCATGGCAACCCACTCCAGTATTCTTGCCTGAGAAATCCCATGGACAGAGGAGCCTGGCGGGCTACAGTCCATGGGGTCGCAAAGAGGCACAGCTGAAGCGACTGAGCTCGCGCATGCCCGGGATACAAACTATAGTTCCCTGTGCTATACACCAGGGCTTAGCTGTTTATCTGTCTATATAGCAGCTTGTATCTGCTAGTTCAAAACTCCTCATTTATCCCTCCCCCATCTCCTTTCCTCTCTGGTAACCATAAGTTTGTTTTCTACGGCTGTGCGTCTGTTTCTGTTTCGTAAGTTCATTTCTTTCATACTTTAGATTCCGCATAGTCCATATTCCACTTTAGATACCGCGATATCGTATGGCATTTGTCTTTCTCTTCTGATTGACTTCACTTAGTATGATAATCTTTAGGTTCATCCCTGTTACTGCAAATGCCATTATTTCACTCTTTTTATGTCCAGTAGTATTCCATCTGTCAATACTCATTTAGGTCGTTTGCACATCTTGACTATTACGAATAGTGCTGTTATGAACATTGGAGTGCTTGGGTCTTTTCAAGTTACAGTTTCCTCAGGATATATGCTCTGGAGTGGGAGTGCATGGTCATATGATAGCTCTGTGTTTAGTTTTTTAAGGAACATCCATACTGTTCTCCATAGGGGCTGTACCAGTTCACATCCCCACGAACGGAGTTAGGAGGGTTCTTCTACACCCTCACTGGAGCCACCAGTTCCGCCCATGCCTTCCCAGTTCCATGCTATGCTGGCCATGGTTGGAGGCGGGAGCTCTTACCCCACGGAAACCAGCAAGTGCTAACAGATGTTGTTAAACGTTCCCCATTGTGTCACCGATTGCTTATTGTGTGCGAAGGACAAAAGGCAGTGCCTGGGACACAGTGCCCTCCGCCCGCCCAGTGAGGACGGTCACTGTCATTACGGCAGGGCAGCGAGGCGCACAAAGAACCCAGGCCTGGGCATCTTTCACTGCAAGTTATGGGTCGATTATTGAACCTCGGGACCTAGGAGGGCATGGCCAAGGGGCAGGGTGACCTTGTTCCTGAGGAAAAATCGGATTCTTTGCAGTCGGCCACACGCCACCGCTTCTGTTCAAAAGCAACAATAGTTCAAGAAGAAGCTTTGTGTTCCTGTTTTAACTGGCCCTTGAGCTTGCCTACCACTGTCCAGCTCTGTGACTTTGAACAAGTTACTTGACCTCTCTTATGCTTCAGTTTCCCGGTCTTTAAAATGGAAATGACAATCGCATCCGAAAAATGGCACCTAGTCAGTGCTCGCTCACATCCAGTTTACCTGGTTGAGCACTTATTAGGTGCTCAGTCCCAACACTTCATGGCAAATAGAAGGGGGAAATGTGGAAGCAGTGACAGACTTTATATTCTTGGGTTCCAAAATCGCTGCAGATGGTCACTGCAGCCATGAAATTAAAACACACTTGGAAGTGCTCCTTGGAAGGAAAGCTATGACAAACCTAGACACGTGGTGTGTTGAAAAGCAAAGATATCACTTTGCAGACAAAGGTCCTATAGTCAAAGCTATGGTTTTTCCAGCAGTCGTGTAAGGATGTGAGAGTTGGTCCATAAAGATGGCTGAGCACGGCAGAATTGATGGTTTCGAATTGTGGTGTTGGAGAAGACTTCTTCAGAGTCCCTTGGACTGCAAGGAGATCAACCCGATGAATCCTAAAGGAAATCAACCCTGAGTCTTCATTGGGAAGACTGATGCTGAAACTGAAACTCCAATACTTTGGCCACCTGATGGGAAGAACTGACTCATTGGCAAAGACCCTGACACTGAGAAAGATGGAAGGCAGGAGGAGAAGGGGACAACAGAGGGTGAGATGGTTTGATAACATCACCAATTCAATGGACATGAATTTGAGCAAACTCCAGGATATAGTGGAGAACAGAGGAGCCTGGCGTGCTGCAGTCCATGGGGTCGAAAAGAATGGGACTCAACTTAGCCACTGAACAACAACAACAGTAAGTACTCAGTAAAGTTTACCACTACTAACTTAACATACTGCTGACATCAACAGGGCCCTCACATCTGGGTACCTTTCACCTCCACCCACAGCTATTGAACCACCAGATCCAACGAGATGGTTTAGCACTGTTTGGAAGATGCACAAATGAGACGCAGAGAGTTTGGAGGTCCAGTCGAGGGAGTGTGGAATTTGGCCCAGGCACACCCAGTCCACCCCCACCCTGCTGTTGCCCCACACTCAGACTGCCTCCACCCCTTCCCAGCAGAGCGGCTGCCTGCCCAAAAAACTTCTGTGTCCCCTCATCACAGCAGGAGCTTCAGAAGTCAGTGGCTCGGACAATTGCACTTTCTTTTCTCTCTCCAAAGAGGGATCAGCCTTGGAAGCCCTCTGAAAGAGCTGTGATTACATCTTCATTTGTGGGTAATGGGATTAGCATGGCCCACGGCAGAGCCTGGAGGCTCTGAACACTGGATGGGTTTGGAGGAGGGGGTAGTGGGCGGTGGCAGGGTGTGCTCCATGGCCTCTGATGGACGCAAGGAGCGGAAAATGGAATTAGCCCATCCAGATGTATGGAGGCTTGATTGCCTCTCCCAGCCCTGGACTCTGCTCATCAAGGATCTCTGGGCCCAGAAACTCCAGAAATTGCTCTCAGGGAATAATGATATTGAGATAAGGGGTGTCTCTGTGTGTGTGTGTGTGTGTGTGTGTGTGTGTGTGTGTTGGGTGGGGGTGTCTTTTCGTGGTTACAGTCTCGAGATCTCCCATCCCGGAGACTTCTCCCAGGCTATGAGACATGGGAAGAAATAAAAGCTGGAGTGGGGCAAGCCAGGACCCCCGAGCCTGGCAATATGACCTGCCTGAATCAGCTACATCCAGTTTTCAACAGCCCTACTATGGGCCACAACTTTGATACTGGTGAGATACATCACAGTGAGGCTTCCTTGTTCCCTGGCTTCTGTGCCAAGAACTTGTGAGCCTTATTTCATACAGTTCTCACCATATTCTCTGAAGGCCACTACTGGCCATCCCAGGATGATGTAAAAAGCATCCCATTTGACACAGGAGGGAACTGAAGCTTATGGATAACTGATGCTGAAAAAACACCCTCTAAATCGACATTGGTGGTCTCCAAATGGAGGCTTTGGAGACCACTGGAGAGATTTCGAATGTTGGGGTAATGTGTGCTAACACATGGTGTATTCCTTTAATATTTTTCTGGAAATTTCCTCTTTGAAAAATTTTAATTTATTATTTTCCTAACATTTCATTTTGAAAAATTTCAAATCTTTTGAAACGTTGCATGAATGAACATCCATATGCCCTTCATTTAGATTACCAGACATTAACATTTGCTGTATTTGCTTTCTCTCTCTGTTTATATATATAATGTATATTTATATATATATATATCTGTATGTATATTTATGCACATAGTTGTATATATGTGTGTGTATATACATGTAGTTATGCATATGTGTGTATGTATATGTGTAAGTGTATGATGCATATATGCATATATACTTTGTGGCGAGCTGTTTGCAAACATCAATGGCATTACCTCTAACTACTTCAGCATGTATCTCCTAAAACAAGAGCATAACCACAATTGTGATTATCACACTCAGGAAATTTAAGTTTGGTTCAATTCTAATTTTCTAATTTATAATCCATATGCAAATCCCCACCCCAGTGAACCCAATAATGTCCTTCAGAGTTTGTTTTATCTTGTAAATCCAGGATACAATCAAGGACCATTCATAGGACCTTTATCATCTCTCCGAGATGTAATCAGAAGTATTGCAAGCACATCAAGGAAGGGGTTTCTGTCTCCCTGTGTGGTTAGGGACTTTTGTGCCAGCGGATCACAGTAACTCGTCCTTCCTCTGTGTGTGGCACCTATGCCATATTGCATCCAAGAGTCAGTACCGTAATAATGTCTGGAGCCTGAATTTGAGCAGCGTCCTGCATTCAGGTTCCTCCCTTGCCAGGCAGGAGGTCACTTGGTCTGGACGCCCCAACAGTCTCCTCCTCTCCCCTCACTCTCCCAACCCTGACTTTGTTCAGAGCAGCAGTGAGCCCATCGCTATGAGACAACAACTGATCTGGACCAGCCCCAGCCACCCCAGCAGGTTCTGCTGGGCGCTCACTTTCTCAGCCTCCCTTGAAGCTAGGGTCAGCAGGTGACCAAGCTAGCCAACAAAGGCAGAAGGGGAAGTTGGCTGACGTATCCATCTCTAGGTACCTTTTTCCTTCGTTGATTAAAAAAAAGAAACTGCTTCAGGAAATGCTCCTCCCCCTCCTTTCTTCCCTGCCTTGAACTTGGTCGTGATGCCTGGAGCTGCAGCAGCCATTTGTGACCAGAAAGCAACACACACTAGGATGAAAAGCCAGCTGTCTGAGGGTGGAAAGACCCTGGTTCCGTGCTATAATGTTCAGTTGCTGCTCCAGCCCTGAACAGCTACTTCCCACTGCTCCTGCTGGGAGAGAAATACACATCTTTATTGCTTAAGCTACTATTGAGCGCATTCCTAATTGATACTTTCAGAGGCTTCTAAGAAACTTCCAGACACAGTGGAAAGTATAAGGCACATGGGGCCAGACAAAACCAGGCCCAAACATCAGAGGCAGACTCTAATTAGATCTATGAACCTGGACACACAATTAACCTCTCTGCATTTCAAGGTCTCAGCTACAGAAGAGTGAGGAAGACAGAAAGAAGGAAGGAAGGAAGAGAGGAATGGAGGGGGAAGGAGGAATTCCAGGAAAGCTGTAAGGATGGAAAGACATACTTTTGTACCTAAATTTAATTGCTCGATGTTTGTCTTTCTATCTTCAACAAATATTGGGCTTCCCTGGTGGGTCAGATGATAAAAAGTTTGGGAAGATCCCTTGGAGGAGGAAATGGCAACCCACTCCAGTATTCTTTCCTGGAGAATTCCCATGGACAGAGAAGCCTGGTGGGCTACCGTCCATAGGGTCGCAAAGAGTTGGACATGACTGAGTGACTAACGCTTTCAGTTTTCAACAAATATTTGTCAAGTTCCTATGCACCATCCATTCAATAACTGTTTAATGAGCATCTCCTATGCTCTGCGCTCTGTTCTAGGCACTGCACATATGTCTGTGAAACACACTTTCCTTCAGGTTTCAATTACATGCCAGGAATTCAGTTGATCCAGAGATGTGAGCGGTCCCATTTCCATAGATGAGGAATTGAGGTTCAGAAAAGCGCCTCCACAGATGCCCATCCTGAGTGGGTGGAGCAGGGCCACCGCTGACCCCACATGATGGCAGAGCCATGCTTCTCTGGATCTCCGGATCAATCACGGGAAATGTGGCCAAATCACAGGGATTTTGCAGTCATAAATGCTCTAAAGAAAGGACCAAGCATTTCCAACGTCTCTGGGAAGTATGTTTCTGATTTGATGCCATTTACCAGATACATAAAGTAGATTATCTGGAGAATGCAGAGGCTCAGTGGTGCATTATGCGCCAATAACCTTTGCTTTCAACGCCTCACAACTGATGGAATCACCAAGCTGGGAGAACACGGGCCCGGCTGGCACAGTGCATGCTCTTCTATTTATTTTTAACATTCACTTTTTTATATATTTTAATTTCTTTATTGGAGTATAGTTGATTTACAATGTTATGTTAGTTTCAGGTATACAACAAAGTGATTCAGTTTACATATACATACATATATATATTCTTTTTCAGATCCTTTTCCATTATAGGTTATTACAAAGTGATTCAGTTTATATATATATATCAGATTCTTTTCCATTATAGGTTATTACAAGATATTACAAGTTTCCTGTGCTATGCAGTAGGTCCTTGTTGGTTATCTAATGTATCTATAGTCGTATGTATCTGTTAATTCCAGACTCTTAATTTATCCCTCCCTGCCCTTCGGTAACCATGAGATTGTTTGCTAAGTCTGTGAGTCTGTTTCTGTTTTGTAAATAAGTTCATTTCTATCATTTTTTTGTAGATTACACAAATAAGTGATATCATATGACATTTGTTTTTCTCTGTCTGACTTTCCTGTCTGACATTACCTTGCCGACAAAGGTCCATTTAGTCAAATCTATGACTTTTCCAGTAATCATGTATGGACGTGAGAGTTGGACTATAAGGAAAGCTGAGCACTGAAGAATTGATGCTTTTGAACTGTGGTGTTGGAGAATACTCTTGAGAGTCCCTTGGACTGCAAGGAGATCCAACCAGTCCATCCTAAAGGAGATCAGTCCTGGGTGTTCATTGGAAGCTCTAACACTTTGGCCACCTGATGTGAAGAACTGACTCATTGGAAAAGACACTGATGCTGGGAAAGATTGAAGGCAGGAGAAGGGGACAACAGAGGATGAGATGGTTGGATGGCATCACCGACTCAATGGACGTGAGTTTGAGTAAACTCCAGGAGTCGGTGATGGACAGGGAGGCCTGGCGTGCTGCAGTCCATGGGGTCGCAAAGAGCCAGACACGACTGAGTGACTGAACTGTACTCCTTGACTTCCCTCCCTTGGTACGATCATCTCAGGTCCACCCACCTCTTCTTCTTCTCTAACTATGCAAGGAGCCTTAGAAATTCAAGTGCAATGTTTCTCCAATTAAGGGAAAGAACTCCACTTTCTAGAACTTCTACTAAGGTGTTAGCTGCTATCGTTCCCTATCTCATTTCTTCCTCAAGTCAACTCTGGGATTTAAATAGCTGTCATTCATTCCATGTTACAGATAGAGAATCGAGGCTCAGAGGAGTCACATGACTTGCTCAAGGTCACATAGCCTTCAGCCCGATTATGATGATTTGCTTAGCATCTGTCTTCCTATTTGATGGTGAGGGCAGAAACCATGCCTATTCCATTTACCATCAAATCCCCTTGCTTCAGGGCCTGGCGCCTAATAAACAGCTGTGGGATTGAAATGTGCCATCTGGGACCCCTTGCTGCTGCCGAGGAGCTGTGGCTACAAATCCCCGATGTAGGTGCCTTGGTCTGAGAGGGGATGAGCGTGTCATAGGGCAGACAGAGGGGAAGGGGAATCAAGTTCCAGAAAAAGGCAAAGCCCAGCAACAGCCAGATACCAACGCGGCTTTCCAAACATGACCCGGGGACTGCTGTATCTGGGTCTCTGCTCTTTCCATCGGACAAGTTAACCAGAGCCTGGTGCCACTTCCTGAAACAAGAAGGGGAGGGAAAGACACACAGGACTGGGCGCTAGGACTCAGAGTGAGCTGGAGCTCCTGGGCAAGCCTTTCCCTTCTGCAGACCTCAGTTTCCCCATCTGTAAAACGAAGGCAGCTGGCTTCCTAGACTCAGTCTCCTTTCAGTTTGAACACAGTCCTCAGCACTAAAATGACTAGGCTTTTCCTAGTCCCTAAAGAGAGAAAAACACAAAAGTCTAGCTTGACACACCTTTTTTTTTTTAAGTTGTTACAAGGAATCATTTATTGATGAATGTTACTGAACACATTGTCTAGCTTTTTAAAAAAGTTGTTACAAGGAATGCTTTATTGATCAACATTACTGAACACACTGTCTAAAGTTTCTTTTTTTTAAATTTTAGAATGGATATATGTATATGTACGGCTGAGTCCCATCTCTGATCAACTGAAACTATCACAATATTGGGCTGTTCCCCAATACAAAATGGTTTTGGTGTTAAAAAAAAATAGTAACAACTACATTTCAATTAAAAGGGCCTCACAAAAAATGAAACATTTTCTTATGTCACTCTCTTGAGCAATAAAAACAATGGCTTGCTTTTCCAAAATAAAGTAATAAAATTTTATAAAAAATGAAAAAGAAATAAACACACCTTCTTATCCAGTTGCAAAGATCAGGTAACTTAACAAACAATCAGGAATCCACCTCATAAGTGCACAAATGATAACAAAAATCACACTCACAGGCGTTTACTAGGTATTTCATCATCCCCTTTCAACAGATGAGCAAGTTGAGGCACACAGAAGGTAAGTGATTTTCCCAATGAGCTACAGCTTCTCAGCAGTGGAGCCTGCCTCTCAGAGTCTGTGTCGTTATCCACCGCACATCCAGTTTGCTGTTGCTGACTTCCAGCCCAGGACCCAGATCTTACTCACAGGGTCTCTCATTGAACTGCTCTCTGGGAAGATATTTTCATCACCCCTATTTTCAGATAACTCAGCTCTTGCTTACAAGGAGGCTGAGTTTAAACTAGGGCCTCCCCTGCAAATTTTGTCCTCATGTCCCGAGAGCCAGGTTATTAAGCAGTCTGACGTAGGCTCTGGAATCCCTGCTTTTCCACCCAGCTCTGTGACTGCAGGAAAGTTGCTCAACCTCTCTGATCCTTAGTTCCCCATCTGGCATCTGTTTCATAGAACTGCAGGGGGTGTAGTTCTTTTTGCTTTGCCTCAGGGAAGGAGAGAAAAACTCCCCTGATGTTATTTCCATGGAGGCTGTCACGCTGGGGAATTGAGGAAACACACGCCTGCTTCAGGGATTCCCTTGAAGTGAACAGAGCCCAGGTTGGGAGGCTCTGCTTGTCCCACTGCATGTGAGGATTTGAGAGCAGCCAGGCTCCTCTGTCAGGGATCAGATCATCCCTTCACCCCACTAGGGCGCCTGGAATGCCACCACTGTGGTCCCCAGCATCTCCTGACTCTGAGCATTTGAGAGTTGGGTTAGGAGATTTTTAGAGGGCTCACCTTGCGCTATGCTAAGAGCTTGGCATGTGTTATTCTTTGAGGTAAGCAGTGTTCTCTCTAATTTAGAGATGTAGGGGCAAAGGCCCTGTTTCATATATTCTGGTGGTGTTATCTGATGAAGGGCAGCCAACATCCCAGCCAAACTATATGGCTACAGCTGCCTGATAAATCCTGGCTGTGACCTTGAGGCTGTGGACTCCTGGAGACCAGGACTGTGTCTGATCCATGTGTATATCCCATAGCAGGGCTTGGCACATAGTAAGTGCTTACTGTTCTTAGAATCAGTGAATGAGCGGGCCCCCTGTGTCCTATGTCAGTGGCTAAACCGGCGACTCACCACACCCAGTTCCTCTTCCTCATGCATACGCAACTGGACTACATTTCCCAGACTGCCTTGCAGTTCTGGCCAATAGACCGTGCTCACGCTTAGTCACTTAGTCATGTCTGGCTCTCTGAGACCCCATGGACTGTAGTCCACCAGGCTCCTCTCTCCATGGGATTTTCCAGGTGAGAATACTGGAGTGGGTTGCCATTTCCTTCTCCAGGGGATCTTCCCGGCTCAGGGATGGAACCCAGGTCTCCTACATTGCAGGTGGATTCTTTACCATCTGAGCCAACCAGGGAAGCATGTCACAGAGCAATAGAACATGGGGAGATATTAGGTGCACCAATTCCAAGGCTGGTTCATAAAAGCCTTCCATGCAATCTTTCATTCTTTCCTTCCCCTTATTGTCTAACCATATGCAGAGGATCCAGCAAAGAATTCAGAGGCACGAGGAATAGGGGAATCACAGGATGAAAGGAGCCTGGGGCCTAAGTCACCTCCCAGAGGAAGGCTGTGGCAAGCACCTGCATTGGGCTGTTATTCGGCTAAGAAAGAAACTTCCATCACGTTAATCAACTCAAGTGTGGAGGTTGTTTGCCATCGCCTCGGACCACCATCAGACCACTGCTGATATTGGAGTTGGAAAAGAAAGCTTCTCCTAGAATCAGAGACCCTCTGGTTGGAAAGAACCTTGGACACCACAGATGCAAAGCTCCCCTTACAACATCTCCATCCACAGTTCTGCCAACCAGACTTGCACACCCACCATGACGAGGAGCTCACTCCCAGCGAAGGTGTCATTTTCTGTCTTTGGACTGCCCTGGCTGCAGGAGAGATTTCCTTACTCTGAGCCTCGCCGCAGCCCCCTGCAGAGCCCATCGGCTTCTCAGTCTTCACACAGTTGAGAGTGAAGCCCAGGTGCTCCTGGGTGACCCCTTCTTTCTCTAGTCAGGGAATGTGTACTGAGGCCTCTGACCTGCCAGGCCCTCTCCAGGCCGCTCACTGCGCTCTATCCACCTTGCCTCTGGGGGTGTTTTTGGTAGCACCTGCCCTGTGTTTATCATTTCCTATGCACACAGGAGGTCTGATTCTCATCAGCTCTGCCCCTGGCATTGGTCTCGGTAGGAAATGACCATAGTAACCCCTCAACCATCACGTGTGCAACTCTTGGCATCTTTTATCTCATTTCATCCTCACCACAATCTTAAGGGACATGGGTCACCTTCTCCCATTTTACCAAAGAGGAAACTGAGGTTCAGAGGGGTGACACTATTTGCCCCGAGGACTAGAACTGGAGTGTTAGCATGAGTGCTAGTCACTTCGGTCAAGTCTGACTCTTTGCCACCCCATGGACGGTAGCCCACCAGGCTCCTCTGTCCATGGGATTCTCCAGGTAAGAATACTGGAGTGGGGTTGCCATGCCCTCCTCCAGGGGATCTTCCTGACCCAGGGATTGAACCCACGTCTCTTATGTCTCCTGCATTGGCAGGAGGGTTATTTACAACTAGCACCATCTGGGAGCTTGAGGCTCAAATCCAGGTGTGTCTGGTACTGAAGCCCAGGTACTGCCTCTCAGATGGTGGAGGGCAGCCCTCCCCCAGCCCCCAGGGAACTACTGATAGGAACAGGCTAACAACTCTGGCATTTAAATAAACAGAAGTGGGGCTTGCCTCCCAGATCAGCCATCCAGGCCTGCATCCGTCCACCTTGTTTAGCCTGGCCGCGTCCCTGGAGGCCTGTGGCTCCTCCCTGGGCACCGGGGAGGCGGGGGCTATGGGAGGAGCCTGCAGGGTCTGTGCTGCGGCTGTTGCCTGTGTCCAAATCAGTTAAGGGGAGCCTGGAGTTTGGCAGGGCCAATTGCTGGGCAGACCTCTGCTGACTGGAAAGTTGCTAACATATGTCCCTAATCCGACCTGCCGGCATGTTCCTGGAACGCAAGAGCAGCTCTGAGAGCCCACTGAGGGGGGACAGTAGGACCCCAGGTCACCGGTCTTGTGAACCTACTCTGTGCCAGGGGCTCAGGCACATCATTTGCTTTCATCCTCACAATGGGTTAGAGAGGTGGAAAATACTAGGCCCATTTTCCAGATAAGGAAACTGAGGCTGTGAAAGATGAAGTCAGCTGTGTACACAGCTGGAGGTGGGAGAGAGGAGATTTGGTCACACTTGGGCAGACCTGGGTTTAAATTCTGTGTTCAGGCTGTGATTCCCCAGCCTTTCTGTTAGGAAACATTTATCAATGGCGTCTTACCCCTCCCTAACCCCTTGCACACCATATACCCTCTATGGATCTTGGGACCATATGACAATGGCCCTCCTGGATCATGAGCTTGGTGAGGGCAGAACTGATCCGATGAACCCATGTGTCCCCATGGTTGGCACACAGGAGGGCCCTGGAAGAGGTGAGGGAATGAGGCTCAGGGGTTAGCTGTGTGTAGGCGGGGGTGGGGAGTGGGGGGTGTGGGGAACAGAGGAAAGAAGGAAGCAGGCAGTGCAAAATGGCAAAACATATGGAAAGAAAGTCAGTAAGACGGCAAGTCTGGAGGGGAAGTGGGCTGCAATAAAAACAAGAGAGAAACAAAGGGAAAGTCCCTCAGCAAAGGGAAGAGCCCAACCTCCGCAGGAGAACAGACAATAAAGCAGGGGGCCATCTCAGTAGGTAGTGAGCTCACCGTCCCTGGAGGTGTGCAAGCAGGGTTGCGTGAACCTGTGACTGAGTGGTCCCAGGGGGGAACTGTGGGCCCCAGAGTGGCTGCATAGACTTCTGCCCCTGAAGACAGAGGTTCAGATTGTAATAACCTCCCCCCGCCCCCCACTGACACATATCATGTTACAGCACTCGTTTCACAATTCTCGAGGCACTTTGAATGAAGGTAAGAAGACCTAGCATTGTAAGCTCAACTCTGCTTTTCTACATTGATGTAGGGGCTCTGTCCTCCACCCCAAACTTTCTCAAACCCACGTGGACACCAGCTGTGATCCTGATGAAGGCTGCATAGCAGCGTCACCACTAGATCAGATCTAAATTCCTCCACCCACATCAGGGTTGTTTGTGGCTTCCTGGTCCCTCCCCAACCTCCTCTCCTTCCACACCTCCATCCAAGCCTCAGAAGCCAGAGCTGCCCCAGCCAGTCCTTCCCCTCCCTGGCCACCTTGGTCTGGCACTGATGGAAGCTGACCCTAGAAAGAAGTGTGACTTTCAACTCCTCCATCTGACCCAAGTCCAGGTTGAGTTTTCTTCAGCCCAGGGGGTCCCCAAGAGGCTTACAACCATAGTCTGTCTTCCAGCAGCTGGAGGACCTCAACAGGGTCCACGGTGTTGGGAGATTTTCTAGCTCTGTGACCTCAGCCAAATTGCCTAATCTCTCTGAGCTTCAATTTTCTTAACCCCAAAGTGCTATGAGCAGCAGTGTGCAAACATTTTGGTCTCAGAACTCCTTTGCCTTCTTAAGAACTATCGAGCACATATCACAAAGCCTTTGTGCATGTTGCATCTATTGACATTCAGAAATTAAAACTGAAAATGTTTTAGAGCATTATTGATTTATTTAAAAATAACAAATCTCTTGCATTTATTAACATGAATAACATACTTTTAACTTTCAAAAAACTCAATCAGAGAAAAGAGTGGCATTGTTTTATACTTCTGCCAATCTGCTTACCGTCTGGTTTAACAGAAGCTGAATTCTCATAGCTGCTTCTTCATTCAACCTGGTGCAGTAGGTTGTTTGCTTGCAATATATGAAGAAAATCTGGCCTCACACATAGTTAGAAAAAGGAGGAATATTTTAATAGATGTTTCAGCTAATTTCTTGATACCACACAAAACTTGACAAATAGTATTTTAACAGCTAGTTGTGCTGTGAAATATGAAAACACATTGATGAACTTTTGGAGTTTTGTTATATTAACATCCATTTGTCTATCTGGCCCTTTGAACAGATCGTTTTACCTAAGTGTGATTTTGAAACTTCCTGCATTGGTCATTTATAAAATGCTGGATCACTGACTTCTGAGATCTTCCAAATGTTGACATGTTGAATGTTATAACATCAAAAGATCACATTCATTCATCTCACCACCGACTTCAATCATATCACCATGAGGAAAAAGAGTCTAATAATCAAGTTCACAATAGTAGAATCCAGTTTTCCAAAATTCTAAATTTTCTCAAAAGCTCAGATCTTCTCACTGGCAACAAACACTGTTCATTGTTGACCCTGAAGTGAAAAGCTCGCTTTATTCATTTTCAAAAAATATGTCCCCGCAATCCAAGTCCACAGGACCATGGTTAGCCTGTCAGTCTTTCAACTTAAAATGGTGCTTCTTGAAAAAAAGCAGCTAGTTCAGCTCAAACCCAGACAATTGAAGTTGCTTTTCTTCAAGGCAGCAGTCATACTTCAGTCTGCAAATGAAGCGCCTTCTGTATACTTCCCAATTTTGTCACACAGAATATTAAAAAGATGTGTACTTGAGGGTTGAGATTTAAGGAAATTAAAGAATCTTATTTTATTTTTCACTAAAAAGCACACAGTGGTGAACAGTATAATGACTATAGCAGAATTTGGGGCCAGTGCTTCCATTCCAGTTGAGGAATCAGGTTTGCTCATCACTGACGTTGCAACATCAGTAAAATGTCAGCGCAGGGAACCCCCACTCAGATTAGTCATAATATTAATGTTAAAATACCATATAGTATACTACTGCTAGCGTTATAGCATGAACATCGTTGGGGGCTTCCCTGGTGGCTTAGTGGTAGAGACTCTGCCTGCAATGCAGGAGATGAGGGTTCGATCCCTGGGTTGGAAAGATCCTCTGGAGAAAGAAATGGCAACCCACTCCAGTATTTTTGCCGAGGAAATCTCATGGACAGAGTTGCCTGGTGGGCTACAGTCCACGGGGTCGCAAAAGAGTTGGACAGGACGCAGCGACTAAACAACAATAACATGAACATAGTTGTTACCTTGGAGACCTCAGGGAACCCCCAGATGTTTGTGGGCCATTCTTTGAGAACCACTGATATATATAAAAAAAAAAAAAAGAATATGGTATTTAAAGTCAGGTAGAGCCGAGTTAGAACTTCAGGCCTTGCTGTGTGATTTTTGAGCCAGTTGCTTATCTTCTCAGAGCCTCAGTTTCCTCATCCTTAAAACAAGGATTATGTTACCTGTCTTGCAGGCTTGTCTCCAAACTCAAAGGAAACAATGTCTATGAAACTTCTTGATACAGTGACAGGCACGTAGTAGGCTTTTTATAAATATATCTTCTCTTCTGTTATGTAATGAACTGTGTCTCGCAGAATTCCGATGTGGAAGCCCCAAACGCCACTGTGACTGTCTGTGAAGACAGGATCTTTATGGAGGTATGGTCACTCAGTCGTATCCGACTCTTTGCAACCCCATGGACTGTAGCCCACCAGGCTTCTCTGTCCATGGAATTTTCCAGGCAAGAACACTGGAGTGGGTTGCCATTTCCTACTCCAGGAGATCTTCCTGACCCAAGGATCGAACCTGCATCTCTTGCATCTCCTACACTGGCAAGCAGATTCTTTACCACTGCGTCACCTAAGAAGCCCTTTATGAAAGTAATTAAGGTTAAATGAGATCATAAGGGTGGGGCCCTAATCTGATAGGACTGGGATCCTTAAAAGAAGAGGAAGAGAAACCAGAAGTTTTGCCCCTATCGCCCCCTCTCCCAGCAGGAACAGAGAAAAGGCCTTGTGAGGACACAGTGAGAAGGAAGTCGTCTATAAGCCGAGAAGAGAGCTCTCATCAGAGATTTGCTAGCATCTCCTTCATGAACTTCCAGCCTCCAGAAAATAAACATGTGTTGTTGAAGTCCTCAACTGTCTGTAACGTTTTGTTACGACAGCCTGAGCAGGCCAATACACCCTCCTCATACCCTTCCCCTCCCAAGCCCCTTGTACTGTTGGTTAGGATGGGTTGAAAGTCCTTTGTTAGCTGGAAAGAACTGGGCATAAGCAGATGATACTAGTGTTAGAAACTCCTTTCCCAGACAGTCCTTGGGCAAAGCTCCCAGCCTCAAGGATCATGCCTTGAAGATTTCTGATGAGAACATTCCAAGATGCCAGTGGAAAATCCTGATGCTGGGTATTTGAAAACCATATTGGGAAGAAAGCAATTTTCTGGTTTGTTTTCTAAAACAATAAACAGTGGAAAGAATGCCAGGGTGCTAGTTTGGACTACCACAAGTCAGAGAAAATCAGCTTCAAATCCGAAAGCCATCCAGCAGACTCACCAAGCAGACCCATCCCGTGGGGACACCCACAGCCCATTTGCTGGTGGTGGTGGTGATGACGACTGTGACGGTGATGAAGATGATGCTATTAATAACACTGACGGTGGTGATAGTGACAGTGATGTCAGTGATGACGACAATGATATGATGGTGACGGTGATGACAAAGATGATTATGATAATGAAGACGCCACTGAGGATGCTAACAGTGCTGATAGTGGAGATGATGGCAAAGACGATAATAGTGACAATAGTGATGATGGTCATGATGATGATGATAAAATTTTTTTGGGGGGGGGAGTATCAACCATACGCAAGGAACTAGACTAAGTGCTTTACATGTGTCATGTTATTTGATGAGATGTAATACCTGAGAAATAGATATCTTACACCCATTTTACAGATAAGAAAACTGATCCCAGAGAGGCTGAGTCACTTGCCCAAGCACATAGCTGGTGACGGGCTGAATTTGTACTCTCTCCACCTGTCCCAGGAATAATTTCTTTTCTCTTTTCTTTCCTTTCCTCAGTTTGTTATTGGGACGGTACCTTGGCAAGCAAGAGACTGAAATCAGGGTTTGGAGTTGTAGGGAAAGGAAGCTGAGTAACTTGCCCAAGGTCACCAAGCTTGAAAGTGGCCACGTCAGGGTGTGACTTCAGGTCTGTCCTCCAAGGCTCTGTCTGGCTTCAGGAGTTTGGGGCCGAGGGGCAGGTGTATGGCCTTGTTGGAATTGCCAGCTTGACCTTCAGAATCCAAGAACCTCCTTGGAGAGCCAGAAGAGGGAAGAAGCTTGGCCTCAAAGACAACAGCTGGGTGTTTGGGCCCCACCTGGCTTTCTTCTTAGCCCTGGTTACCCGTTCCTTACACCCCATCCAGCCCCAAGCCAGCTTCCTGAGACGGTCTCAGCCAAATGCTGATTGCAGTCAACTCAAGTGGGGCCGGCTTGCCAGTGGGGAAGCCAACAGAATCTCACATGTTGGGTGTCTGTGTTGGGAGGTGCAATGGGGTGATGGGGAGCAGCTCAGTGGAAATGGGGAAGGAGGAGACAAAGGCTGCAGCCCCTGACATCTGGTTTGACCCCCATTCTGGCTCTGCAGGACCAGTATTCCCATCAGGCACTAAGCCTCAGAGAGGTTGAAACTCCTGCCCAAGCTCCTAGAGAAGGGAGGAGCTAGAATTGGCACCTGGGTTGCTAGTCCTCTCACACTAAGGCCCTTCCCACCACATCGCCCTGCTTCTCTGATGCATGGACAGGTCAGGTTTTTCTGGACAGTGGGCCCTGGAGATGGAGAGAATAAGCATCTACCTTCAGACTACATGTGGGCAGGTGGCGGGCAGGCAACCAGCCCCTCACCACGTCCTGGCCTCGGACTAGGCTGCCCCATGGCCTCCAGGAGCAGGGGAGACACGGATGACTAGGCGATTATGATGAATGGAAATCTGACGCTCAGAGAGGTCAAATGACTCGGCCAGGTCACACAGCTGCTGTGTGGCCCTGCTGGGGGTGCAAGGACCTAAGGTGGGCGATTGTTTCCTGCAATGACAGCAGGGACAGCAGCCCTTACGTGGCACTGTGCTAACTGCCATGTGTTGATCCACTCCATCCTCCCAATAACCCCATAATGATGGTTATTATTACTCTTGAGGCCCTGAGAGCTTCGGTGTTACATCAGGAAGTGGGGCCAGGGGTTTGAACACAGGCATCCTTGCCCCAGGCTCTGGGCCCCTTCGCTTTACTTGTCTGGCCCTCCTGCCTTCTTTGATCAGTGCTATGGACCCCTCAAGGCCTGCCTCAACCCATCCTTTCATCTCCTGTGCACAGACCCACTTCAGGGTTTTGTTTTAAATATTTCTTTATGTATTTGTCTGTGCTGGGTCTTAGTTCAGGCATGCAAACTCTTAGACGGGTCTAGTTCCCTGACCAGGGATTGAATACAGTCCCCTTGCATTGGGAGCTCAGAGTCTTAGCCACTGGACCACCAGGGAAAGTCCTTTCAGACCCATTTTGGAATGGGGATACAGAAAGGTTAAGTGAGGTCACCTAGCTCATGAGAGGCCGGGCTAGGAGTTGAACCTAGTTCACATGCTGCCCCTGCCCACCTCTCTGGCCTTAATCTCCACCCTTATCTCTGCAAGCCAGACACACTTGTTCCTGCCTCAGGGCATTTGCACTTGCTGTGTTCTTGCTCAGGGCCTCTGGCTGAAATGGGCTTCTTCTGGCCCCCAGCTCACATTCATCTCCTCACAGAGGCCTCCTCTGATCCACAGGCTCCTCCCAGCCCCTCCCAAGTCCTTTCTGCCACAGACCCCACTCTACCCTATCGTCACCAGCTGAAGCCATCTTGCCTCTTTGCTTTCACACGGGCTGTCTGTATCTACCCCATCCTGGGCCAGGTCTATCTTGTTCATTCACGAATTCTCAGAGACCAATGCTAGACTGGCACACAGCAAGGAATCAATTAATGTTCATCCAAGGAAGGTTGAGCTGGGGGGATGCTGGGATCTGAATCTGTTGTTGTTGTTGTTCAGTCACTGAGTTGTTTCTGACTCTTTGCGACCCCATGAACTGCAGCATGCTAGGCTTCCCTGTCCTTCACTATCTTCCAGAGTTTGCTCAAACTCATGTCCATTAAGTCAGTGATGCCATCTAGCCATCTCATCCTCTGTCACCCTCTTCTCCTCCTGCCCTCAATCTTTCCCAGCATCAGGGTCTTTTCCAATGAGTCAGCTCTTTGCATCAGATGGCTAAAGTATTGGCGCTTCAGCTTCAGCATCCGTCCTTCCAATGAATATTCAGGGTTGATTTCCTTTCAGATTGACCGGTTTGATCTCCTCGCAGTCCAAGGGACTCTAAACAGTCTTCTCCAGACCACAATTTGAAAGCATCATTTCTTCGGTTCCTAGCCTTCTTTATGGTCCAACTCTCATATCCATACACGACTACTGGAAAAACCACAGCTTTGACTAGATGGACCTTTGTCAGCAAAGTGATGTCTCTGCTTTTTAATATGCTGTCTAGGTTTGTCAGAGCCTTCTTTCCAAGGAGCAAGTGTCTTTTAATTTCATGGCTGTGGTCACCATCTGCAGTGATTTTGGAGCCCAAGAAAAGAAAATCTGTCACTGTTTCCACTTTTCCCCCATCTATTTGCCATGAAGTGATGGAACCAGATGCCATGATCTTAGTCTTTTTGAATGTTGAGTTTTAAGCCAGCTTTTTCACTCTGAATGTGTGTCCCCCACAAAATTCCCCAAACCCTGATCTCCAATGTGATGGTATTAGGAGGTGGGCACTTGGGGCCGAGCCCTCATGAATGGCATTACTGCCTAGTAAAGGAGACCCCAGAGAGCTCCCTCATCCCTTCTACCACATGACATCATGTGAGAAGATGGCTGTGTGTGAGGGAGCAGGCTCTCCCTAGACATGAACCTGCCGGTGCTATGATCTCAGACCCCCATCCTCCAGAACTGAGGAATAAATGTTTCCTGTTTCTAAGCCACCTGGTCTCAGGTATCCACCTGTTAAAGCATCTGAATGGACAGAGAGAATAAGGTGCTCCTGTCCCCATTTCACAGGTAAGGGACTGAGGCTGGAGCAGGGTATCAAGTAGGGTGACCTACAGCCCCAGTTTGCCCAGGACTTCCTCAACTTTAGCAATGAACCGGGCACATCAGAAAGGGTGGCCCTCTTCTCTCGTCCTCCCTACTAGATGAACCTGGCTTGCTGGGCATGGTCCCTCCATCCCCACCCAGCCCCACTAGTGAGAAACGCCTGGAACTGCAAGGCTACTATCTAGGTGTGATGCGCGGTCTTCTCATTATGGTAGCTTCTCTCGTTGCGGAACACAGGCTCTAGGGCGCACAAGCTACAGTAGGCAGGCACCACTGCCCAGGCTCTGGAGTGGAAAAAAATGAGAAAGGAAATAAAACATCAACCACCGCCACTAGGTAGCCCCTCTCTCCTGCTCAGTAAGAGTCCAATCTCTTCCCCAAACTACATGAGACCACCTATGCTGTCCTCATGTGACACCGGGAAGTACTGAGACCCTGGGGGTTGGCTCCAGGGGCAGAAGGCTATACAGCTCCAGTGACAGGGACAGTGGGACCCAAAGCAGGACTCTTGCCACGTGGCTTCCTTCCCACAGAGCCGGGCCTGCCCCTCATGCATGTCCACCCTATACGCACACCCACCTACGCATGTGCAGGCATCTGTTTTATATATGTATACATATATATAAAAATTTTTATTTATTTATCTTTGGCTGTACTGGGTCTTCACTGCAGGCTTTTCTCTGGTTGTAGCAAGAGGGGGCTACTATCTAGTTGTGATAGTTCTCATTACGATAGCTTCTCTTGTTGCAGAATACAGGCTCTAGGGCGCACAAGCTTTGGTAGTTGCAGCACATGGACTCGGTAGTTGTGGCTCCTGGGGTCTAGAGTATAGGCTCGATTGTTGTGGCACACGGGCTTAATTGCTCCAGGGCATGTGGGATCTTCCTGGACCAGAGATCGAACCTGTGTCTTCAGCATTGGCAGATGGATTCTCTACCACTAAGCCACCAGGCAGGCTGGTTTTGAGTTTATGTAACATGCATTCTTCATCCATTCAATGCTGTGACGGCATCACAAGGATAAAGCCCTGCTTGCATTTGCATGCTGGGGAAACCAAGGCACAGAGAAGAGAAGGGGAGGAGACCTGCCATGTAGGGTGACCAACTCGTCTCCCATATCCTGGTCTTAAGGTCCCAGGAGCCCCTCAGTCCCGGGCACACCTGTATGACTGGGGGTCTGTTTCCCAGTTTGGCAGTGATGAGCATGGTGCTAGGAACCTGAACTCTATCATTTCAGGTCATTCTCACACAAAACCGCTTTATGGAAATTATTCTTCCCAGTTTACAGCTGAAGAAACTGAGGCTCAGAGAGGTTGAGTTGCCCACCCCGCAATAAAAGTGATGGAACCAGAATTGGAATCCAAGTCTTTGTGTGACCTTCAGGTTTTCCACAAAGACAAAACGCCTCCCAATACACCCATTTCATCAGGATTTACAGCTCTCTTCCTGCAGAAAAGGGAACTCAAGTCACTTTTCTGGTTTGGAAATGGATTGTCAGTGTTGTTCTTTTGAAATAGAATTTGTCTGAACAAGAGGTCATCCATCAGAAAAGAGATCCCACCTCCAGGAATGGTAGAAAGAGGGCTCCCCTTAAAGACCTTAAGGTGGCCAAGAACCAGGCCATGGGCAACTGTAACTACAAGACTCTCCTGTTCAGCCGGTAGCAGGTATCCCTGGGGGTCACCCTCAGTGGAACCGTGCCCAGGGATGGCCTGTGGCATTTAAGCCCCTGAGGACCACAGATCATTATCTCTGGGTGGGGTCTCCTGGTTTCCAGGACTTAAAAGAACTTGGTAGCTCTCCTGGGGCCCAGCCATCATATAAAAAAGCTCAGACTAGTCTATGGATGGGGAGAGACCATGTGCGGAGGGTGAGGCCATCTGGATTGTGTTGGCCCAGCCAAGCTTCCAGCTGAAGGCAGCCACGTGAGCAGAAGAACCACCCGGCTGAGTCTGGCCAACCCACAGGATCATGAGATGTAATCAATCATTGCCATCTTAGGCTTCTGTTCTATCAAATGATAACAAATAATGGAAACAACCCCTGAGTGCGTCTGTGTGCATTTCCCAGGAACAAGGACATTCTCTTGCATAATTACCAACTGCAGTTATCAAAGTCAGAGATTTTAGCATTGGCACCATATTATTATCTAATCCATGGTCTTTATTCAAATTTCACCAGTCATCCCAATAATGCCCTTTACAGCATTTTTTCCCTCCAGTCCCAGAGCCTTTAAAATAAGTTTGCTCCTATTGGCTAAGAGTATCAAATAAAACCGCAGAACAGTAGGGCTGTCATATGTGAAACATATCACCCATCCACACAAAGGAAATAGGGATTGGCCAACCCCCAGGCCCACAATTCTAGCCATCTCCGAGCCCCAGGCAGGGAAGCCCTGGTAGAGTGGAAGGAACTCACTCTTCAGACGCAGAGCGGGTCACTTTCCTGATTCTACCCCAACTCTCCTTGTGACCCCACACAGGAAAACCCACCACTACCCCAGCCTCAGGTTCCCATCTGTAAAAATAACCACTTCCCAGGTGGATGTGTTAATCTCATGGGCCTGCCTGGAGCAGAGCGTGCCAGGAGGCAGACATCCAGTAGACAGGGGTTCATCCTTCCTTTCTGACAAAAAGTACTTTTTATGGGTGAGCTACATATATTTTGGAGGAAATATTTTGGAGGAAAGCCTCCATGCCCACAAGACGGAAAAACAAACATTTTGTGTTAAAGAAAATGGCACATTCCTGGGACTACACTGGCTTCTCTGACTATACGTACTATGCTAGGCCCCCACGATTACCAGTCCACCATCCCCAGAAATGTTCAGTGGCCAAAACAGAATTCCATCAGTGGCTTGAGAGAGATGTTCAGGTCCAAGTGGCCCATGCAGATGCTTCCAGCATGTAGCCTGACAGATGCTACAAATCCTCCCTCTGGGAGCCAGATTTAGCAATTCATGTGAGCCACTATCCACTCCCTTACCTTTATCCCCGATCTGCACTTATAAATCCACTTTGGGGTTTGGCCTCCCTATCCATCCATCTCCTGCAGGGTTCATAAAAGAATCCAGTGACTGCCCACCACGCAGCAGGGGGCCAAGGTGGTAATTACACCGGCCTGTCCCTGGGAGAAGAGCCCTTAACAAAAATGAAAAGCGCAGTCCTGTCACTGACGGAGATTGCCTAGAGAACCCTTGGGGATGGGATTGGAGGCTACCAAAATGTTGTTTCAAGCATGCCAAAGCCCAAGAGAGGCACCTGTGAGGAGAGTGGGTACGATCATGGCAGGTGGTCCTGCCACAGGACCTCAATCTCACTGCCCCACTGGCAGCATCAGACACACCCACCCCACTCAAGGGGTGTGATGTCGAGGATCTGAGAGTTTATGGGCCTGATCGGAAGTCAGAGAGTGCTGGGTTCACACCCTGGTCCCCCTGGCACTGAGTCCAGTCCTGTGACCCAAGAGGCTTCTCCCTTGTGCTTTCTCACACGGGCTCTGGAGCCAGACTGCCTGGGTTCAAATCCTAGCTCCATGCTTCCTTGTATGGCCTTTAGCCCTCAGTTTTCCCATCTGCAAAATGGGAACAACAATGTGAACTCCATGATCAGGTTGCTATCAAGGGTTTAAAATGGGGCTGAGAGCAGGTGCTGGGTTATCACACCATCTCGTCTTCAACCAATAAAAATGTTCTAATGTTATTAGACATAAGCAATGTGTTATTACTGTTACTGAAGTGAAATTCACCATAGCTTTAAATTAACTATTTTCAAGGGTGTGACTCGGTGACACTGAGCGATTTCACTGTTTTGTGCAGCCAAAACCACTACTGGTTCCAGAACATTTCCGTCACCCCAAAGGGAAATCCTGTACTCATTAACCAGTCTCTCCCCCATTTTCTCCCACCTCCTGGCAACCACTCATCTGCCTTCTGTTCCTATGGATTTGCCTCTTTTAGATGATTTATATAAATGGAGTCACACCATATTTGTTCTTCTCTGTCTGGCTTCCTTCCTGTAGCATCAAGGTTACAAGTTCATTCCCATATAGTATGTATCAGTGCTTTATTCTTTTTTCTGGCTGAATGATATTCCATTGCATGACTATGTGCGTGTATCTTGAAAAAAAAAAAAAGAAAGTGAAAGTGTCACTCAGTTGTGTCTCACTATTTGCAACCCCATGGACTATACAGTCCCTGGAATTCTCCAGGCCAGAATACTGGAGTGGGTAGCCTTTCCCTTCTTCCCAACCCAGGAATCAAACCCAGGTCTCCCGCATTGCAGGTGGATTCTTTACCATCTGAGCCACAAGGGAAGTCCATGTGTGTATCTTATACATTTTGTTCATTCATTCATCAATTGGTGGACATTAGGATGTTTCCATCTCTTGCCTATGGTGAATCATGTTGTTGTGAACACGCATGTACAAGTTTTGTATAGACATCTGTTTTTCTTTCTCTTGGGTGCATACCAAGCAGGGCAGATGCTGGGTCCTACTAGTTTCTGTATTTAAACTTTTGAGAAATCTCTGAACTTTTCTTCTAAAGTGGCTGCACCATCTTACATTCCCACCAATAATCACAAGGGTTCGGATTTTTCCACATCCTCACCAACACTAGTCATTCTCATTTGTTGATTACAGCCACCCTAGTAGATGTGGAGGGGGTAATGATGTGGTTTTCAAATGAAACCAGAAAGTTATATTCTTTCCACTCAAAAATTGATTGCTCTACCTTGACCCTCCATGAGCTCAACAAGAAGACTCAAGATCCAGACAAGGACAGATTGTGGCTGAGAATTTCCCCTTGCTGGGCCTCAGTTTCCCCCATCACAGGACCCAGATGGTCTGGATTAGTGTTTCCCATGTGACCTGGGGTGTTAACAGCCAGGAGAAGAGGCCTGAGACATGTTGCCCCTAGAGTGGCACCTTGCAGATGCTCTCCTGGGTACCAGAGGAAGATGGGTCATTTGGATGAACCTGCCTCCACCTGGAGCTTTTCTTCTTATACATAGTACCTGGTACACACTTGCGAGGGATTTGGCCCCACGGATCGATTTAGCTTGTTGGGACTGTCGTGTTGATGTCTTAAGCAGAAGCCCCAGCCCTCCAGGACACCGAGAAACTCTCAAGCTAGATCAGAAGCATGAAAGTCCCTTCCCACTTGCATTCTAGACTTTGCCAGCCACTGTTGCTGCCCTGTATGGGCCCCAAGAACCCCCATGGAACATTCCAGGCCCCCTCTGTTTCTATTTCAAGAACTTCCCTGCTTTTGCTCATGTTGTATGCCCCCTCTACCCAGAACACCCTTCCTCATCTCCTTCACCCAACCTGCTTCTACAGATCTGTGAAGATTCAGTTCAGCATCACTTCCTCCAGGAAGCCTTCTCTAATGCCCCGCCTGAATCCAGGAATCCCTTCCTTGGATCTCAGGGACCCCTTTGTCATGGCACTCTTTACCCTGTTTCAAGCACTTTCTATTTAACCAGCCCCCTCCACTGGGCTATGAGTTCTTTCAGCAGGAACTGCAGGGTTCATCCCATAATCTCTAGCATCCATCCAGGCTGTGTCTGGGGTAAAGTGTGCACCAAGGGTGCTGGTGTCTCCACCAAATTTTCCTCTGGGCTCCAGCTTTCCCCTCCTCATGCAGTCTTGGTGGACATGCAGTCCTGGTACCTGACCTGATTTGGTCATGAGTTGGGCAAGGAACTCAAGCTGGGCCAATCAGGTATTCTTTCCTGAGAATTTCAGGCATGATAGAGTGACTTGAGGTCACTCCAGTCTGCACCAAGTTGTTCTAACTTCTCCTTACTTCCTGGTAACTAGAAGCCCAGTTTCCCCAGGTCCTGTCTCTCTGAGGCCTAGTAGTTCAGTGTCTCTCAACTTCTGGGACCTATCCTAAATCTTGGAAATGAATATTTTCTGTTACGAAAAGATTTTCAAGAGTCCTTTTCTGTTGCTTACTTCCAAAGAACCCTGGCAGATGCAACACATCTATATTTTTTTAAATAGATGTGTGGATGGGGCAGAGATAGGATAGGGAAGGGTGGAAGGAAGAGAAGTCAATATTGGCAGAGAGATCTCTACCAACAAAGATCCCTGGGAGTCTGCATGCTGGCTGGGATGCTGCAGCAAAGGGCGGTGGGAGGAGTCCTGACTTGAAAACCAAGCCTGAGACTCAACACTGAGTAAAGGATGAAGTGGAAGGCAGGCTTCATCCATCCTCTATGAGGCAAAGGCTTCACAGAGCTACTGGGAAATAGGCCACTGAGAGCATCACCTCTAGGAAGCATCTGTACCAGGACACTCTCTGTCCTCTTGGATTTGCTTACTTTATGTTCATTGTGATTTCCTACAAAACAGAGAGATGATGCTCAGACACAGCAGCTTCTGGTAGTGGGACTGGGGACAGGAAGGAGCTGGGAATGAGGTCTGGACAATGCCCCTCTTCTCAAGTTTTCAATGGAGAATTTGCGATGCGGTACGGTGCATGAATCAGCCAACAGCTCACAGCGAGGAGTGGTCTAGTGTAGATAAAAAATCACAGTCTCTCCCTTAAGCCTTTCAAAGGTGGGCTCCAGATGAACTAAAGCTTTAGATGTGAACGTTACAATAACAAAGCCAATCAAAGAAAGCATAAGAAGGCATCTTTGTGCCCAAGATAGATTCTACTCCAAAAGACTCGAAAAGGGCCAGACAGAAGGGAGAAAAAATGATGGATCTGCCTACATCAAAATTAAGGATTCCAGCTGATGCAGGAGGCCACAGGCAAAGACAGCAGACGGGGCACACGGCACAATTGACAAGCACACGCATTTGCACACGTTTGCACACAATTGCACACGCAATTGACAAGTGGTTATGATCGAGAACAGACTGAAACTCTCAACAATATGGACAGAAGTCTGATAGAAAAATGCCCAAAGGTGGAGCCTAAAGGAGACAGGCCTAAATGCCTAATAAGAGATGTTCAAACTCATTAGCAAAGAGAAGCATGATGATTTAAAAAGTGAGGCATGGCAGCTTCAGACATGCTATGAGAAAGGACGGTCATTGAGGGCGTGGTTGGGCTCATGTTGAAGGTAATATGAGCGGGACAGGCTGGTCCGGGTCCCCGAGCCCCAGGTAAGGAATCAGGCTGCCAGGCAGCCAGCATGTAGGTCTCTGGTGGGCAGGATACAGATGCCCAACTGGCCCATGGGAAAAGGGGGACGGGGGACAGCCTGGCACCCAACTTTCACTAGGAAACACATGTAGTGGTCAAGGTGGGCGCTACAGGCGTATGACACCACGGGGTCAGATGGTAAGCAAGGGGAACAATGGTGACAATCTGAGGTCACAGAGCAAGGCCTGCATTTCCTGTTCCAACTTCTGCTGGGCCACTTTCTAGCTGTCTGAACTAGGGCAAGGGAACGCTCTGAGCCTCTGTCTCCTCCGGCAGATGAGGGGATTAAGTGAGTCCTGCAGCCACAGCAGCACTCTCAGGGCCAGGCCCCTAGTAGGTGCCCAGTAAACAGTAGTCACCAGTTCTTGCAAACAAGATATCTGCAGCAAGGCCAGGCTCCCAAACAGGGAACTGCTCACCCTCGCTTCTCAGGATTGCCGGCTACCCAGCCAGGGTGCCTGGAACCTCCTGGGCACCGACTTCTTTATTTAGGCTCCTGAAGTCAAGTCTCTCCAGTTTCTCTCTCTTTCTGGCCCTATTAGAAGCTGCACTCACCGCCCTCCCCGCCCCCCGCAAGCTCGGTCCTGCCACAGGAAATGCAGCCGGGCTGATCCTGAGGCCAGAGTGGCCTCCTTCCTGCCCACCCCCACCCCCGCCGCTGGGGCCCTGATTAGCCTGGGTATTGGATGACCCTTGCTCTTCTTTTCTGCCCCGCAAGGGTTAATCAGCCTTCCTGCTGGGCTGCTGGGCGGCTCGGAAGGAGGCAGCAGGGCGGCCTGGCGGCAGGAGGCTTTCATTACTTTGATGGGATACATGTGCTCGGCTTTATCTCCGGCCCTTTCTCCGTAATTCAGCGCTTGAACGTCTCAGCTGTCGGCCCGCCGATCTGCAGACAATTGCTCGGGGTAATACTATCCGGAAAAAGCTGATAAAACGCAGATGTGACGAGGCCTCTGAAATTTGCGGTTTGCTAAGTGGTTTGCTGCGATGCTTGCCCGTGGCCGGGCGGCTTCCCCACGAGGTTGGGAACGGAGGGGGTGGGAGCCACCTTTTTTTTTTTTTTTTAAGTGAAAGGTTGAAGAGAGGAAGTGACTGTGGAATTTATTTTCTATAATTAACGGAGATGGGCAAATAGAAAATGGAGGGTGATGTGACCATCAGTGGGACTCACGAGGACTCATGAGCTCACCGGCCCCTCTGCTCACGTCCTAACCAGCCTTGTGGGACCTATCCCGAGTGAAGTTATCCTCCCCAGAATTCCTCTGTGCAGCCTGGAGTTGGGTATGGTGCAAGGGGTCCTGGGGGTGGGGGGAGCCTCTGTGACCTCGGGCAACTTACCTGACCTTTCGCTCAGCCCACTCAACCAAAAGACCAAATCGCTAACAACCTCAGTAACTCACCACTCCCGATGCTGTGATGTGATTGGCAGGGTGTCAGGCACATAGTAGGTGCTCAGTTAGTGATATGGAGGTTCCTTTCACTCGCTGAGGTTCCCAGATGACCCCAGAGAGTAAAAGTGGCAGGATGCTGACATGAAGAGCCTGGATCCCAGTTGGGTGGTAGGCGAGAAACCAGGTTGTCAGTCCCCAAATTATGACTTTCCCAGGCCAGAGTCAGGAGTCTGGACCCCTTGGGTGAAACAACAGTCACTGGGGTCTTCCTGAGCCAAAGGAAGGGTTAGAGCAGTGGCCTTCAACTCTCCATGTGCCCAGGCCACCGTGATCATGCCCGTTCCAGAGGCCAGGGAGGGGTGCTGAGAAACTGCATTTCTCACAAGGTCGTAGTGATGCTAAGGTCCCTGGACCACACTGTGAGTAGCAACAGGTGGGAGGACCCCAGTGCATCAGGGAGCATCCCAGAGCATCAGGCTGGAGAGAGACTCCAGGGACATCCCAGGGCTCATCCTCGTGGAAGTCTCTGCTGACCAGAGAGGGCAGGCGGTGTGGCCGGTGTTGCTCAGCACAGCCGGGGCAGAGCCATGCTGAGGTTCGGCTCTGAAGACACACGCGCTCCTTCGCTGGCTGAGAGCTGTTCTCACAGTGGGGCTTCCCCGGTGGCTCAGTGGTGAAGAATCCGCCTGCAGTGCAGAAGCTGCAGGGGACTGGCTTCTACCCCTGAGCCAGGAAGATCCCCTGGAGGAGGGCATGGCAACCCACTCCAGTATTCTTGCCTGGAGAATCCCATGGACAGAAGAGCCTGGCAGGCTACAGTCCATAGAGTCGCAGAGTTGGACCTGACTAAAAGCAACTTAGCGTGCACGCATGCATCCACATGAAAGCATCCCAAAGACAGCATGCTTCCTTACGTCCTTCCCAAATCACTCTGATGACAAAGGAAAAAAGTATACAAATAGATCCCATTACGTGCTACCCTCGAGGCAGCATAATGTGGTTCTCCAATAGCCGATGGGTTTGACTCACAGCAGCAAATACTGCCATCTGTTTGTGGACCCAAGGCCTCTCTCGGTGGGAGCATCTCCCCACAGATTGATCAATAATCCCACAAAGAGAGCCTGTGGAAAGATGGCCACTGCTTCAGGTTAGCTGTTTGCTCTCCTCTATGTTTATGCTAAAGTAAGAATAGCTAGCATGCATTGGGCGCTTCCCTTGCTCTTACCTCTTGTCCTAGCCCCGAGCGGTGCGTTGATCATACCCATTTTTCCGATAAGAGAAACTGAGGCCCAGAAGGCTAAGTCATATGCTCACTCCCAGCTGATGGGGCAGAGCTGGGATTCAAACCCAGGTGTGTTTAAGAGCGGTCGGCTCCAAGGTCTCACACTTGTGTCTGTCTCACCCTGCCTCGGGACAGACAAACCCCATCCCAGGTGGGTGTACAGATTCTTCAGCCAGCTCCAAAAGTTAGGGCCAGTTTTGGGTCTTTCCCTGCCATTAAAGGGCCCGTTTGCAGTTCTTACCTTTCAAAGAGAGAGGGCGTCTCTCCTCCTGCTGGGTGTGGGCAGAGCTGGTAGCAATTTTCCCACAATGTGTAAATTAGTCAATCTCTGAGTCTGTAAATGGGGGCCTTTGAAGGGGCCTTAATGAAGCACTCCATTAGGGCTTAATGACGGCCGCCTCCAGCATTACTGGACCGAGTGCCTTTTGATGTCTTGGGGCCACGGGTTGGAGGCTCAACTTATCTCAGTGCCCCGGCAGGCTTAAAAAAAAAAAAAAAAAGGCAAAAAGCCCCCTTAGAGAAGTTGAAAAATTTTTAATGAAAAAAGTTAGTCCTGGCCTGACTGATGTTGGCACTTCAAAGCCAGTGCACACTAAATTGCTGTAGACTGCTTAATTCAAAAGTGCTCCCTCACTGGTGACAGCCCGGTGGTGACAGAATACAATTGGCAACAGGAGATGGCAAGATCAAAGGCTGGCTATTGTAATAGTTTTGTTCCATGAAGAATTGCTTATTGTCAGGAGTTTTTCAGCCTCCCCCCCCCCCCCTTCTTTTCTTTCTTTCTCTCTCTCTTTTTTTTTTTTTTTTTGGCTCCAGCGCCATCTCAGTATCCTCTGGTTCAGAATCCGCGTACTAAATACTTGTAATTACATCCTTTTGATAATACATTTCAGTATGCAGAGGCCGCAGCTGCCTGTCCGTCTCTCTCGAGGTTCACGGACCTGTGTGGTTGGTTGCACTGTAAAAAAAAAACCATTTTTATGTTTCTGTTAGGAAAGATCCGATGAGGCACCCGGAGAGTAAATTAGAGCTGCGATCCGTTCCTCATAGTCCTGGGAGCTGTTTTAGGATTTAGTTCCGATTAAATGCCTGCTGGTGGGGGCCCTGGCAGAGCAGAGGGGTAACATCGGAGAACTCGGCTCTGAGGTCCCGCTTGATTCTCCCAGTTTCTCCTAAACTCAGTTTCCTCAAGGGCAACCCTGGGGCTCAATGGAGCCCACAAAAATACTTGCCTTGTAGGATGGTTTAAGAGTGGGAGAAAGTGAATATAAAAGCACCTTATAACCTGGAAGTTTCCTGGGAGGCTCAGCAGGTAAAGAATTTGCTTGCAATGCAAGAGATACAGGAGATGTGGGTTTGATCCCTGGGTCAGGAAGATCCCCCCGGAGAGGGAAATGGCAACCCTCTCCAGTATTCTTGCCTGGGAAATCCCATGGACAGAGGAGCCTGGTGGGCTACAGTCCATGGGGTGGCCAAAGAGTCGGACACGCCTTCGAGACTAAATAACAACAACCTGGAAAGGCCTTCCTCCTCCCTGGTTTTGGAGGGTCTGTATCCAGTCTCCTCAGTTTACCTGCTTTTGAGGCCCCCAGTCATTGCCTAAGAACACAGAACCTGGAATAAGACATTCTGGTGAGCTGGAGATCCTCTAGGCGAGGGATCACACCCTCGCTGCTCTTCTCAGCAGTATGACTCAGTTGGGTCACTTAACCACCCCCCCAAACCTCAGTTTCCTTCTCTGTAAAATGGGACTCATCACCCCTGTACTGCTCTGACCTGACCCAATGTTCAGACAAGCAGAAGGATGCAGAAGCAACTTCTCAACAGCCATCAACACCACCAAGTCATTTCACATTAGTTTCTAATAGACATAGCCAGAGGAGGCTGTTTTGAGCCAGGTTTTGAGTTTGAGGATGACTGGGGACCTTCAGGAAGCAGAAATGCTCCAGTTCCCTTTATTGCCTCAAATATTAGTCACCAGGAAGCCACCCCATGAAGCAAACGAGCCTCGTATCATTTCCTCATCTTGAATTAATTAAGAAGGCCAGTATGGTGACAATTAGAGAGACCTTAGGCTGATGACATCTCCTTGCGATGGAATTTGCTTCTGCATCCACTCTGCCTCCCTTGCAATTTCCCAGATCCTGGCAGGTTTGGTTTTTTCCAGACAGGGTGTCTCAGCTATATGGTAGGACTGGATTCGTGATTCTGCTGACATGTGGGGGGCACACATAGCCCCCAGGGGACAAGGGCTTGAGGGTCAAGTTGATGTTCGTCTATTAACGTGGAATCCTGGCTTGCTTTCTACCTTCCCTTCCACCTCCCTTCGGCCACTCGGCCACCCTTGCTGATGTTTCTGTCTGTCCTTTGTTTTGAAATTCCATGGGCAGCGAACGTTCTAAATTCCCAAACATTTTAAGCAAACATTCTAGGGTGGCACTGTCCTAAAGTCAACACTCCACTCCCACTTTCTGAGGGTGCTGTCCAAACGTCCACAGGCCGTGTGAGGCCCCCAGTGACTCTGAGACCCGCCTGTCCCCCGTAATCACGCACAAGTATGCATAAACCCAGCTGAGCAATTATGAATAATTAAATCAATTAGAGACAGTCTAGCACTAGGGATTATGGCCACTCGGGTGTGGGCCTCTGTAATATTTTAACAGTAAATGCAAGAGCCCCAGAGAGGGCTGGCGGGAAGAGGGGAACAAAAGCGGGTCCAAATGCCAAGCCATGTTGCTTGGTGACCCTCCTCTGCGGAATCGGCAGCCTTCCCAAGGAAAACAATGGCAATGAAATGCCAATAAAATATTTGGGGGGCAAGTATGAAAGCTTCAAAATGAGTTAATTAAAAACGGATAAAACACGAACCGCCAAAGTATGTTGAGTAAATTTCGGGCTTGAAATTTGACAGAAGGAAAAGGTTCTTGAACACGAAGCAGAACTTTTTAAAGTGGCAGGGCTGGGTGACTGGGTCATCTTCTGTATCAACCTCCCTCCGTCCCTGCTGTGGAGGGAAGCTCAGAGGAGCCTTGAAGGCAGTGACAGCAGTCCGTGGTTCCACAGCCCAGCTGGGGCGCTTCTTTAAGGCTGAAGGGGACTGGAAACCCAGAAACTTGTTTTGGGTGTGGGTGGCATATGAGGTGGGTGAATTCCAAAAGGAGCATTTGCAAAGTTTTGCATCACCCAAGCAAAATCTTGACTGCATTCACACTGGCATATCACAGTTAGTCCCTTCATAAATCCCCACAAGCAACAACTGGAGAGACTCACGCTGTTGTGACTCAGTTCCCCAGAAAGTGGCCAGCCGGTTCAGATGGAGAAAGAGTCTGGAATTGAGGACACATCCTTCAAACATCTTCTTGGGGAAATGGGACTCTTCCCGGCAGCCCAGCTGATTTGAGAGCCGCCATCAAAGGTCCTTGCTTCCCCAGTCCCACTGCCCCAGTGACCTGGACATGGTCAGGATCTCAGGGTTTAATTGTGGACAGTTCAGGAACAATTAGGGCTATGATGGATTTGATGAAATCGACAGGGACATCATCACTTTTCTGTTTTCTCAGAGTCAGAGCCAAAGCATACATCTGATCTGCTTGGGCCCAGAAGAGAGATCTGAATGGAGCCCTTCCTGCTACAAAGGACAAATGTGCTCTTGAGTGATGATGTGTCCAGAGTTGCCGATGAGGGCAGACATGTTGCACAGGAAAAAGAGTAGGATTGCCAAGGGTTGTCTCCAACAACCCAATGCAGCCCTGTGTTCACAAGTGTGGGAAAAAGCACAGCTTCCCACACTTCATTCTTCCAAGGTCCCAGCTAACGGTTTGCATTGGCTGTTCACTCTTACACTGATCTTTGAGACTGGCACCTCCATGCTGTAAACAAGGCTACCGAGCCCAGAGAGGTCGAGGAACCTGCTCAAGCCTCCACGTGACAAGGGGCAGACCAAGATTCGATCCAGATTTTTCTGGGTGGATTGCTCATACTCACCATTGCTGCCTTCTGAGGCTTCTTGGCATGAGTGTGATGGATATTGTGCTAACAGCCGAGGGGATAAAGATACCCCAAAGATATGCTTCCCCAAGATGAATGAGTTCAGGGCCCTCATCTATAATTTGCAGGATTGTTGCAAGAATGAACAATCACATCCCTCCTCGCTGTTAGTCATTCAGTCATGGCTCACTCTTCATAGCCCTATGGACTGCAGCCCGCCAGTCTCCACTGTCCATGGAATTCTCCAGGCAAGAATACTGGAGTGGGTTGCCATTTCCTTCTCCAGGAGATCTTCCTGATGAGACTTAGTTCTCCCAAATTGTGGGCAGATTCTTTACCATCTTCATCTACCAGGGCTTCCCTGGTGGCTCAGATGGTAAAGAATCTGCCTGCAATGCAGGAGACCCGGGTTCAATCCCTGGGTCAGGAAGATCCCCTGGAGAAGGAAATGGCAACCCACTCCAGTATTCTTGCCTGGAAAATTCCATGGACTGAGGAGCCTGGTAGGCTGCCGTCCATGGGATCGCAAAGAGTTGGACATGACTGAGAGACTTCGCTTTTCTTACCATCTGAGCCATGGGCTGGCTTAATCACACCCTTTCGCAAACCCAATTTCCCCCAAATCCCAATGAGCTGGCTTCCTCTAAGACTTGATCCTCTGAGGGGTGGGGGACTCTCACCATCAGGAACCCTCACAGGTCACTAGCTGCTCCCCCACCTTCAGCTCAGGCAGTCTGCTGAGATTCCGTTCCCAGAGGCCTCAGAAGGGAACCCCAGCACTTTTGAGAGTCTTGTGGGGACATCTCAGGAGCACCTCCTCTTCCTCCAAACTCTGATAAAACTCATCCTCTCCACCATCCACTTGGCATCTGTGTCCACAGGCTGATTCCAGTTCATCCAGCAAGTGGCACCAGCAAAACCCTATGTTCTCAGAGTGCCCACACAGAGGGTGCCCTGCGCTGAGATTCAGAACTGGGGGAAGGACCTCCTCACTCCTTCGGTGGGACACAGAGCGGGTCCCCTGTAGCGCTGCCTTGGACCCTACGGGCACAGGGTGAAGCGATGCCCTTTTTCTTTCTAGAAGCCGTCATCTCTAGGGAACCACGTGGGTGTCTGTCCAGGGGATGGATTTGAGCAAGACTGCTGTCTGAGTGCTGGATCACTCTCTTCTAGGGATCCGGGCCTAGTTACTAGGTAGTTTTCTTCCAACTGCTGTACCTGCCTAAACAAGTAACGGATCCTAGAATCTGTTCTTTCTCAGCAGGCTCCTTAGCTGCCCAGGCATCAACCCTGGGGCCTTCTTTGACCATTAGCCAGATGTGCCCAGAGAGGTTTGCCCATCAGCAGTGGAGGCTCTGTGGGTCCACGCTGGGATCCCTCTCCACACACGTGATGCCTCGGAGGATGCCCTTGGTTCATGTGAAGCATAAGATTAGAAGGACCGACGCTGAAGTTGAAGCCCCCAAACCCCCTGATGCAAAGAGCCAACTCATTGGAAAAGACTCTGATGCTGGGAAAGATTGAAGGCAGGAGGAAAAGGGGACAACAGAGGATGAGATGTTTGGATGGCATCACCAACTCAATGGACATGAATCTGAGCAAACTCTGGGAGATAGTGAAGAACAGGGGAGCCTGGCGTGCTACAGTCCATGGGGTCGCAAAGAGTCAGCATGAATTAGTGACTGAAAAACAACAAAATTAGTATAAAGAAGAACATAGGAGCTCTGTCAGCCTGAATCTAGAGTAGGAAGAGCAGACTGGCATCATCTTATTGAAACTTTCACAATAAGATCAGAGCACCCTTTGGAGTCTGATGGTGGAAGTAGGTCCACTGCACCCATTTCATTCAGCGGATTCTCGTGAAAGCACTGGGGTAGGGTCCTGGAACCCCAGAAAGATTGTCTCCTTGTTCTCATGGCCACCGGGAGGATGAGAGGGGTGGGCAGCAGAGCCTGAGCCAGCAAACTCCTCCGAGTGGCCTCTGCCCCTGGAGGTGGGGACGCGTCTCCTGCTGTCAGGACAGTGCAATCCCATCTTGCTAAGCCCTTCTCTGCCACCAGGAGCCTCATTATCAACTAACTCCATGGGAAACTTGGTAGAAATGGGGCCTAGATGACGGGCGTGGGGAATCAGAAGGACAAAAACCCAAATCTTTTTGATCTGCAGTTTTCTCCAGGACCCACCCTGCACAACCCCACACCGGGACACTCATTCCATCCTATGTCTGTTACAAGGTGGTTCTGTTCCTGGTTGTGGACATCCGGCCCCGGTGACAGCAACCTGATGGGAATCTGAGTCCCCCACCCCTACCCCCTTACAGCCAATCAGGTCACTGTTGCAAACCTCAGCTTCCCCATCCAGACAATGGGGACAATCCTCAGGTAGGCCTGGCTGTCCCACGAGAATGAGCGGAGGAAAGAAATGAAACAATGGGTGATGAGCGACTTGCAAACTGTAAAGTGCACGTACATCAAAGGCCTCACTATCTTACCAGGAATCCAGCGGAATTAGAGCATTTAAGGCCACATATCTTTATTTGGTTTCCCAGACATGATAGTGAGGAATGAGCAAATCCCGAGTGTTTTTCCAAGGATTATCAGTTTCCAACTCTGCTTCACCCCTCGGGGGCCACAAAAGGGGAGACTCAAAGGGTAGAGCTCGGGGTTCACCAGCTTAGCTCTGCTCTCTTTTCTGCTTTACAAACGATGAGGCGTCCATACAGAAAGATGCTAACCCTCAACAGAAGTCTAAAAGCCACAAAGTGCCCCCGGCGGACTTGTGGGGAAGACAGACCCCCACAGATAACCCCAGGCAGGGCCCCAGAGGAAGAAGTCAAGCTCTTTGCTGAGTAAAAAGGAAAGACAAATCCCTTTTTTTTCCCAGGATATGACAATGTCACATTGGCCTCCTGAGATTCCTGGGAGCGACGTGGCTCCAGGAACAGGGGTGTGCCTGGCGTCTGATTTGCTCAAATCTCTCCAAGCTCAATGCAGGAGACCAGGATTCAGTTCCTGGGTTGGGAAGATCCCCTGGAGAAGGAAATGGCAACCCACTCCAGTATTCTTGCCTGAGAAATCCCATGGACAGAAAAGCCTGGTGGGTTAGAGTCCAAGGGGTTGCAAAGAGCTGGACACGACTGAGCAACGGAGCACTTGGGAACACACACTCCAAGCTCTCAGCTCTCCTGGCTCCAGACTCCCTGGGTGACTTTGATCCAGTCATTTCCCCTCTGTGAGCCTCAGTTTCCCCATCTGCATCATCAGGGAGTGGGCTGGAGGGTTTGCGGGCACCCTGTGAGTTCCACCACCCTAATCCTCTCTTCACCAAGAGCCTCTTCCTGCCAGGCCCATGTCACCCTCTCTGAGCCCTGCCTCCGTCTCCAGGGGTTTCCAGCATCCCCACCTCTGGTCAAAACCCCTACAAATCCAGACTTCCCCTCCTCCTTACGAGGCCACCGTGGAAAGCAGCAAAGGCGGACAGAAAGCAACGATGTTTTAATTTACTCGATTAAATCACCATGTGGACAGAGGCTCGCAAAGGAATCTGCTCTACAGAACTTTTCGTTTAATAGAATTAGTTGAAACCAGATCAGCCAAGCCCCTGTTCCTGCAGGCCATCTGCCCAGACGGGGAAACGGCTTCCCTAAATAGAACCCCATGCTGCCGGGAGCCTCTTCTAAACGGCCGGCAGGGAGCTGCCCCCTGCACCCGCCTGTCTGTTTGAATGGGTTCAAAGCCTTTCCCTTTGGGGCCAGCCAGGCCCTCAGAGCTCACGTCCACTTTCGGCTAAGACTTGGGAACTATAATCAGATTCACATTCAGTTCCACCTGCAGGGGACTCCTGCCAAAATCGGGGACTGTGCAAAGGCGATGCCAACAGAGAGCCTTTTAATTCAGAAAAGAAGGCTGTCAAGTTATTGGCCTGGACTCTTTAAGAAAATTAGATAAACTAACATTTACTCAGCATTTCAGAATCTCCCAAGAAGTTTCCCACATGTTTTATTTAATCCTTGTGACAATCTTGCAGGAAGGTTCTTCATGGTCCTTTTGTAGACAAGGGTGAGAGATGTTTAGTAACTCCCCCAAGGCCGCAGAGTTAGGAGTGAGGACCTGGGGACCTCTATTGCATGAGTGCTCAGATGTGTCTGACTCTTTGCGACCCCATGGACTTGTAGCCTGCCAGGCTCCTCTGTCCATGGGATTCTCCAGGCAAGAACACTGGAGTGGGAAGCCATGCCCTCCTCCAAGGGATCCTCCCAACCCAGGGATCGAACCGGGGTCTCCCACATCTCTTGCGTGGGCAGGCAGATTCTTTGCTGCTGAGCCGCCAGGGAAGCCCAAGCGAAGTAGTATAACTGCAGTGTCTCTTATACATGGTAGAGTCTTCTGCCCTTCTGTGTACATGGGCCCAGAGCTGCTGGTTCGAATTCCACCTCTGCCCATCCCCAGTATATGACTTTGGGGAAGCTACCCATTCTTTCTGGATCTCAGTGTTGTCATCTCTGAAATGGGAGAGGGCAGTGACCCCTCTCTCTTGAGGTCAAGTGAGTTGACGTAGAAAAAATTGTCTGGCACACCAGACACATGTTTGACGTTTGTAACCCAAACTGGGAATCCCAGGTACCAACCTAAATCCTATAGGTGGCTTCCTTTTGTCATGCCAGAGAGAAAGTTGCCAGCACAAAGACACTCAGGAGGGGGGCTTGCTATTTAGAACAGGGATTAGCAAACTCTGGCCCTCGGGTCAAATCCAGCCCATCTGCTTTTGTAAATAAAGTTTTATTAAAACACAGCCACACCCACTAGTTTACATATTGTCAATACCTGTTGTGACAGAAAGCATAAGGTCCTCAAAGCCTCTAAGAGTTACTGTCTGGACAGGGGGTGCTAGTGGTGAAGAGTCCACTTGCCAATGCAGGAGACATAAGAGTCACGAGACACAGGTTCAGTCTCTGGGTCAGGAAGATCCCCTGGAGGAGGGCACGGCAACCCACTCCAGTATTCCTGCCTAGAGAATCTCATGGACAGAAGAGCCTGGTGGGCTACAGTCCATAGGGTTGCAAAAAGTCCGACACGACTGAAGTGACTTAGCGCACACGCACGGACCTGTACAGAAAAAGTCTGCCAATGCCTGATTTTAGAGTAAGAAGGTCATGCAGACCCTCCCCCGACCCCGCCCCCCACTCCCCAAAGAGGCTGAGCTCTAGCGGGGGAGGATAGAGGAAGTTGCTTGGGGACATTCTATCCTAATTGTTAATGAGCTTGTTTAACCTCTCAGGGTCCCACTCCCTGATCCGAGAGAACAGTTTGGGTCTTACGTGTTTTAATGCAGCATTCATGTTGAAAGAGGAAATTATGAACGTGCCCTGATTAGTCGGCCTTGAGGAGTTTAAAAGGAAGAAGGTGGGGTGGGGATAAACTGCTGTGTTATCAACGGCCACTTTATAAGTCTGGGACTTCCACCGCGGGGAGTGGCTGCCGTATGGAATTGATCCACACGGAGATTTATAAGGTCAAGTTTTATGAGCCTACAGATTCTCGTGGTGTATTACCACATCCTTATTACAAGCTCATGCTGCTGTCCAGTTAAACCAACGGAGCTAATATATTACTCCTGCCTGCCTGGGCCTGAGACTTGAAGGAAACACTGCAAATAAAATACTGCCTCTGGGACTCGATCATGTCCTGTTTTTTTCCGCACAAATGACTTGGGTTGTTTTTCGCCTCTCCCTAAACCCACAAACTGCCAAGGGGGACGGTTTAGTTTGTGCGCTCAGAACAACGCCTGAGGGGTGGCCCTGGTGGGACACTCCTCCAGCTGACCCTGGTGACACCTCTCCAATGGGAGGGGACAGCCGCGGGCCCTGCGTAGACACAGCACAGGAGGGGTGTCTTCACCACTGTCGTACTAACGGGACCATCAATTAAGGCTGGGTTGTTTATCTCGGGGCTGTTTGAATGGGGAAAGGAAAGGCGGCAGCCTGAACCAGGACACACCCAGGCTAGTGTGGGCATTCATGCCATCGCTCCGAGCCTCTTGACCCTCACCCTGCGGGATGCCCAGGATAGGGTTCCAGGCCAGTTTTGGGGAGCAGAGCCAGGGGCCATTCCAGGCAGGGGAGCAGGGGTCCCGGTCCCAACTCCATGACTAGAGCAACACATAGAAGTGATTTGTAATCCTTCTCTGTTACAGATAACACAGGATGATCTTCTATCCAAATATGCACATTTACTTCTCCCTGGTCGCTCAGACAGTAAAGCGTCTGCCTACAATGCGGGAGACCCAGGTTTGATCTCTGGGTTGGGAAGATCCTCTGGAGAAGGAAATGGCAACCCACTCCAGTACTGTTGCCTGGAAAATCCCATGGACAGAGGAGCGTGGTAGGCTACAGTCCATGGGGTCGCAAAGAGTCGGACACGACTGAGCGACTTCACTTCAATGAATGAACTGATCTACACACACACACACCCACACACACACCTTTGGTTCTGAAGCCAAAGCAAATGCTGACGACAACTGGCTGAGATGACCCCCTGGAGTCTGTAATCCCCACAACATGAGGTCCTGCTGTCCCCCTCCATTCTGCCCTGGTCACACCACACCCCACCTCAAGTGCTGTCAGAATCCCGGTCCAGAAAAATCCGAGCCTCTGGATCCATGCCAGGGGCCAGTGGCAGATGAGTGCTGGCAGGAGGGTCAGCCTTGCTGAGTTCTTGCCCCCTCAGCTTTGCGACCACAGGCCAGTCCCAGCTCCTCTCTGGAGCTGATGGCTCATTTCCGCTTCCTTACAAAAAAGGCTCCTTTCTAGAAATCAATTTGACCATCTGCACGAAGAGCCTTAGATCATTTTGATTCGGGAATTCTACTCCTAGGAATCTATCTTATGGAAATAATTAGATATTTGTATAAAGATTAGGGATCAAAGTATGTATCCTGGTGTTGTTGATGTCAGAGGGTTGGAAATAACATAAACATCCAACCACAGGGGACTGGTTAAATAAACGTAGGGTCATCTAGTCAATGAAATGCTAAGCAATCATTAAATATTTATCTTTGTAATGAATTTGTAATGACATGAGAAAAGCAGGCTATAATGCTTGTGGATAAAGCAGGATACAAGGAGCTTCTCAACCCTGGCCCCTGCAAAGCTGGAGAAGATGCAGGCGCTGGGGACCAACTCCCAGAAATTAACGTTCCTCTATCTCCCCTATCAGGGTCACGAGGGGAGCTGCAGGCCCACCCAGAGACCAAGTCCAGTCTCACCCTAGGGTGTCAGGCATGACTTTGCTTCTCCCTCCATGGGCTCCCTGCAGGCCATAAAGCCAACGGGCACCCAGGGCTCCCAGAGCACCTTCAGAGGCCTGTCAATGGCCGCAGGGGCCCACGAAGCACCTGAAGAGAGGTTTTGTCCATGCCCAAGTCCTTTTTCCACAGACAACTTGGCACAGAGAGGCTATGCGACTGGCCCAAGGTCACACAGAAGGTTGGCGTTGCCTGGATGTGAACCCAGGCAGGTCCACCTCTCCAAGCCCAGGGTTCATTCACAGTGAAGTCCCTCTATCTGAGCCCGCTGCGGGGCGCTGAGCATGGAACACCCCCTTGGACTTGCTGTACTTACTGTTCGTCTTTGACTCAGCACAGGATGAGGTTAAGGAAGGTAGGGGAGGCTGGAGAAGCGGGGTGTCGGGGTGGCGGCAGGGAGCTAACAGGTGGGCAGCTTTCCCGCTGTCAGGCCCTGGAGTAGACACTATATAGGTGATGGAATGAACGTGGCACTAGCTGTTTACCTTGAAAGTGAAAGTCGCTCACCCGTGTCCCACTCTTTGGGACCTCATGAACTATACAGTCCATGGAATTCTCCAGGCCAGAATACTAGACTGGGTAGCCCGTTCCCTTCTCCAGGGGATCTTCCCAACCTAGGGATCGAACCCAGGTCTCCCACACTGCAGACGGATTTTTTTACCAGCCGAACCACCAGGGAATTCTCCTAAAATCCCCACTGCCTCCTACACGGCAGGTACTATTATTAACCTCACTTACAGGTGGAGACACTGAGAGCGCATTCCTTGCCCAAGGCTACGGACTAGCAGGTGGCAGAGCTGAGACTCAAACGGAGGCAGACAGGCTCCCGCGCCCAGCTGAAACTCTCCCATCTAGACCCACAGCAAGGGGGCCCTGCGATTCACTCTCTCTCTGCCTTAGATCCCACTGTATCTGCCGGAGTAACAGACTAACCCTCAATCTTAAAGCCGCAGTCTGTCAGAGGCCTGATGCCTCTCCAAGCAGCCCTTTCATGCCGTGACTTGACGTCTCTGCATCTTCAGCTGCGGGAGTCCAGCGTAGGGGGCTGAGGAAGAACGAGAAAGCATGGGAAAGGTCATACCCGGGGAAGAGGCGTGGTCATACCCACGTGGGAGGCGTGGCCACTTCCTCTCTCGCTCCATTGGTCAGTATCAGTCACGTGGCCCTGAGATCGCTGGAGGCTGGGAAGGCAGGGTTGGGTGGGGAGGGCTAGGCGAACTCCCCAAGGAGAAGTGAGGTGCGGTAATGACTTTCACGGTCTGCCTTTCTGGACACCAAGTATTCTGTAAACAGCTCATCTCAGAGCCAACGCTCCTGCTCCCCTATAAGAGAGAACTCCAGACCTCACAGGGCCCAGGTTGGGCTTTATCTGGGCCCAGAATGGGGTTCAGGGGACCCACATTCTTCCCCCCCCAGCCCTCCCCCCCCCCCCCCCCGCCACCCCTAGAAGGCTCTAGAGGCCCCGACTCTAGAGGCTCTGGAGGGTCTCTGACCTATTCCTTCACCCTTGGTGGTTGAAAAAGTTGCCAATTCGAAGAAACAGGCAGCAGGTCAGGGTGACCCTTAGGCGGGGCGTGCTCTGCGTCTGGGTGATGATAACCCCCGCCCGCCCCCTTACTCTCTGGGCCCTGGTTGTCCTTCCCCACTTCAGCCCTCTCCAGGCAAAGGCAGGACAGGCATGATGTCCCAGCTCCACGGAGCTTAGCTGGTGAGACTCCCCTTTTCGAAAATCTACGGGAAAGATTTCTTCTCGGTTATCTGTACCAGGAGTAGCAAAGCATTGTGAGAGCCAGTGTCCTGTGTCTTATAGACCTGTGCATCTTGCACCTGATCGTGTTTGCCTTTGCTTTGGCCGCAAGGAAGCACAGTCACCCTAGAAGTTCAGCTGTGCAAATGCTCGGCACCCTCTGCAGACCCAACTTAGCTTGGCTCCACCTTACTTTCCTATTGCACCCAAGTGTCCTCATTTCCCTCTTTCTTATCGCAATAAATATATCCCTTTACAATGTTTTAAGTCCTCTTTAATATGAGGAAGAAATATAATATACATAAGTCCATTAAACCCTCCTACCCCAACATTCTGCTTCCTGTCCCCTCCCCTTTCCTATTCCTAAGGATTGCTCTAATGAATATCCTAATGAGACACTTTAGTTTTTAAACAGTCAACACTGATCCAGAGGGATGGAGAATGCAAAGAACCATATTGCACAGCCACCACCATCGCCAGAGTCCACATGGTCATCCCAAGGGACTTCTTCTTCTTCTTCTTTTAATCCCAGCCTTAAAATGACATCAAGAGCTCTGGAGGAATCCCAGGCACTGTCTAGTTTTCCTCCTGCCCTTCTATTGTGTCATGGCCTTGTTAAGAGAAGATGATCATGTCTGATGCCAAAAATGGCTCCATCCCAGTGTTTCCCACGGCTCTGCCAGCCCTGCCGTTCTGCAGACAGCCTCAGAGGCTGGAGGGGACATGGCCTGGGCTCTTGGATGCCTCCTACAGAGCTCAGCTAGGACTCGTGAACACACAGCCATCATCATAGGCAGCGAGGAAGCATGGCTCAGAGAAGTGGGTGTTTACCTCATTGACCGCTCCAGGAGCATCTGAGAAACCGATCTTGAACGTGCCCATGCTTCCTTCTCACTGACAGTCATGTTGCTATTGCTGTTCAGTCACTCAGTCGTGTCCGACTCTGCAACCCCATGGACTGCAGCACGCCAGGCTTCCCTGTTCTTCACCACCTCCTAGAGTTTGCTCAAACTCATGTCCATTGAGTCAGTGATGCCATCCAACCATCTCATCCTCTGCCACCCCCTTCTCTTCCTGCCCTTAATCTTTCCCAGCATCAGGGTCTTTTCCAGTGGGTCAGCTCTTCACATCAGGTGGCCAAAGGATTGGAGATTCAGCATCAGTCCTTCCAGTGAAGATTTAGGGCTGCTTTCCTTTAGGATTGACTGGTTTGGTCTACTTGCTGTTCAAGGGACTCTCAAGAGGCTTCTCCAGCACCACAGTTTGACAGCATCAGTTCTTTGGCACTCAGCCTTCTTTATGATCCAACTCTCACATCTGTCCATGACTACTGGAAAAACTATGGCTTTTTGACCTATATTGACCTTTGTCGGCAAAGTGATGTCTCTGCTTTTGAACATGCTGTCTAGGTTTGTCATAGTGTTTCTTCCAAGGAACAAGTGTCTTTTAATTTCATGACTGCAGTCATGGTCTGCTGTAATTTTGGAGCTCCCAAAAAGAAAATCTGTCAGTGTTTCCACTTTTCCCCCATCTATTTGACATGAAGTGATGGGGCCGGGTGCCGTGATCTTAATTTTTTGAATGTAGAGTTTTAAGTCAGTTTTTTCATTCTCTTTCACCCTCATCAAGTTTCTCTTCTCTTTCTGCCATTGTATTGGTATCATCTGCATATCCGAGGTTGCTGATGTTTCTCCTGGCAGTCTTCATTTCAGCTTGTGATTCATCCAGCCTGGCATTTCTCATGATATACTCTGCATAGAAGTTAAATAAACAGGGTGACAGTATACAGCCTTGTCATACTCCTTTCTCAGTTTGGAGCTAGTTCGTTGTTCCATGTCTGGTTTTAACTGTTGCTTCTTGACCTGCATACAGGTTTCTCAGGAGACATGTAAGGTGGTCTGGTATTCCTGCCTCTTTAAGAATTTTCCACAGTTTGTTGTAATCCACACAGTCAAAGGCTTTAGCATAGTCAATGAAGCAGAAGTAAATGTTTTCTTGGAATTCCCTTGCTTTTTCTATGATCCAGTGGATGTTGGCAATTTGATCTCTGGTTCCTCTGCCTTTTCTATATCCAGCTTGAACATCTGGAAGTTCTCAGTTTACCTGCCGCAGAAGCCTAGCTTGAAGGATTTTGGAAGTAATCTTGCTAGTATGTGAAATGAATGCAACTGTATGGTAGTTTGAGCATTCTTTGGCATTGCCTTTCTCTGGGATAGGAATAAAAACTGACCTTTTCCAGTCGTGTAGCCACTGTTGAGTTTTTCAAACTTGCTGACATATTGAGTGCAGCACCTTAACACATTATCTTTTAGGATTTTAAATAGCTCAGCTGCAATTCCATCATCTCCACTAGTTTTATTCATAGTAATGCTTTCTAAGGCTGATTTGACTTCACACTCCAGTATGTCTGGCTCTAGGTGAGTGACCACACCATCGTGGTTATTTAGGTCATTAAGACCTTTTTTGTATAGTTCTTCTGTATATGCTTTCCACCTCTTCTTAATCTCTTCTGTTTCTGTTAGTTCCTTGCTGTTTCTGTCCTTTATTGTGCCCATCTTTTTGCATGAAATGCTCCCTTGATAGCTCCAATTTTCTTGAAGAGATCACTTGTCTTTCCCATTCTATGGTTTTCCTCATTTTCTTTGATCACTGAGGAAGGCTTTCTTATCTCTCCTTGCTATTCTCTGGAACTGTGCATTCAGTTGGGTGTATCTTTCCTTTTCTCCTTTGCCTTTTGCTTCTCTTCTTTTCTCAGCTATTTGTAAGGCTTCCTCAGACAAACTCTTTGCCTTCTTGCATTTCTCTTTATTTGAGATTGTTTTGTCACTGTCTCTTGTACAATGTTACGAACATCTGCCCATAGTTTTCAGGCACTGTTCACCAAATCTAATCCCTTGAATCTATTTGTCACCTCCATTGTATAGTCATAAGGGATTTGGTTTAGGTCCTACATGAATGGTTTAGTGGTTTCCCTAGTTTCTTCAAGTTAAGTCTGAATTTTGCAATAAGGAGTTCATGATCTGAGCCATAGTCAGCTCCCAGTCTTGTTTTTACTGGCTGTATAGAGCTTCTCCATCTTTGGCTGCAAAGAATACAATCAATCTGACTTCGGTGTTTACCATTTGGTGATGTCCATGTGTAGAATTGTCTCTTGTGTTGTTGGAAGAGGCTGTTTGCTATGACCAGTGTGTTCTTCTTGGCAAAATGGTTCACCTTTGCCCTGCTTCATTTTGTACTCCAAGGCCAGGATTGCCTCCTGTGACTCCAGGGATCTCTTGACCTCCCTTTTTGCATTCCAATCCCCTAAATTGAAAAGGAGATCTTTTTTTTTTTTTTTTTAATGTTAGTTCTAGAAAGTCTTGTAGGTCTTCATAGAACCATTCAGCATCAGCTTATTTGACATTAATAGTTGGAGCACAGACCTGGATTACTGTGATGTTGAATGGTTTGCCTTGGAAACAACACTCATGGGATTAGTATAAATTAGAGGAGGCCTATCAGCTACCTTTCTGTCCATCAGAATGGAGATACACAAGACCTGGATTACTGTGATATTGAATGGTTTGCCTTGGAAACAACACTCATGGGATTAGTATAAATTAGAGGAGGCCTATCAGCTACCTTTCTGTCCATCAGAATGGAGATACACATGGAACTGGGTCAATTCCTACTTGGGGTGTGGACTTGGTGACCGAAGGACAAGCAGGGTTCTCTGAGTAATAGGGCCAGAAGGCAAGAGCTTAGACTTGAAGCTGTCTTACCCACTGAGTCACAGGCTGGGAAGCTGGAGTGTGGGGACCTCACTTCTACAGGGTGGGGAGACCCAGGGGATCTTTCTTCTGGAGACGTGAAGTACATGATGAATTCACTGTGCTCTAGAATGGGCATCCTCAGAGAGCAAGAGCCACAGAGAGAGAGAGAGAGAGAGGAAGTGGTGCCTACTTCATTTGACTATGAAAATCCCAAACATTAGTCTCGGGCCTGATGGGTTATCACCAGGCACATGCTGCCAAGGAGCTGCTAAGGAGTACTGACCTGTAGGGGAAAGAGAAGAGAAAAAGCTCCTTTTATCCTGACCCCCTAAGACCCTGCAGAGTTCATTTAACTATCCTCCTCTGATGAGCCATGGCAGGACTTGGAAAGGGGCTCATGGTAGAGAGTTGTACCAATGGCCTTGACTTACAGCCCTTCCCATCTCCTTTGCTGGGGGACTTTACAGTCCCTTTTGCTGAAAGGGGCTACAGGCACATCTTGTTTTATTGTGCCTCACAGATACTGAATTTTTACAAATTGAAGGTCTGTGACAACCCTGTGTCGAGCAAGTCTATTGGAACCATTCTTCCAACAGTGTTTGCTCACTTTGTGTCTCTGTGCCATGTTTTGCTAATTCTTGCAGTATTTCAAACCCTCTTTAGCCAAAAGATTATGAATTGTTAGGACTTCCCGGGTGGTCCAATGGCTAAGACTCTGTGCTTCCAATGCAGGGGGCCCGGGTTTGACCCCTGGTCAGGGAACTAGATCCCACATGCCACAATTCAAGAGTTCACATGCTCAAACTAGAAGATCCATGTGCTACAGCTAAGACAAGGTGCAGTCAAATAAATACATAAATATTAAAAAAAAGATTATGACTTGCTATAGCTCAGATGAAGGTTATAATTTTTTACCAATAAAGTATTTTTAAATTAAAGCTCCAATACTTTGGCCATCTGATGCAAAGAGCTGACTCATTGGAAAAGACTCTGATACTGGGAAAGATTGAAAGCAAAAGGAGAAGGGGGCAGTGGAGGGTGAGATGGCTAGATAGCATCACCAACTCAATAGACATGAATCTGAGCAAACTCCAGGAGACAGTGAAGGACAGGGGAGCCTGGCATGCTGCAGTCCATGGGATTGCAAAGAGTTGTACTGGACTTAGCAACTAAACAAAAACAAAGAAAAATCATCTCTTTAGACATAATGTTATTGCATACATAAAAGATTACAGTATAGTATAAACATAACTTTTATATGCACTGGAAAGCCAAAACATTCAAATGACTCATTTTATTGATATTTGCTTTATTGCAGTGGTCTGAAACTGAACCCCCAGGACCCCTGAGATCTGCCTGTGTCTCTTTATTCATCCACTGGACGTGCTTTAGCCAAAAGGGTGTTAGGGAATATGACACATGCACAGACTTAAGAAGGTGCAGATGTGTTTCCCTTCTGTTCTCTCTCCTCTGCTGTGGCTTGTGAGAGCCTGCCAGGGCTGGCCTGCTGAAGGAGGAGGCATGTGGGGTGGTCCCAGCCCCCCAGCTGTCCCAGCGGAGGCCCCTCCAGACCAGCCAACCTGCCACCAGCTGCCAGAAATGAAAGAGACCCCCAACCGAGCTCAGAAGAATCGCCCTGCTGAGCCCAGCCAGAGTCAGTCATGGGCAAGATGCTTACTTGTTAGAGCTACTGAGTGGGAGAGTAATTGGTGAAGCTACCTTATCATGGCAATAAATAACTGTCTCCATTTGCATGAGCTTGTCTGAGCTGGGCAGGACCCTAGAAAATCTCACCCGGTGATTTTAAAGCTGCTTTTTGTTTTTAAGGACCATTACAGATACATGTTTTATATTTCAATGTTTTAACACAGTTGTTAACTGCTATAGAAAAGGAATAAAAAAAAATAACATAGACTCACATAGATGGATAACAGATTTTAACACACTGGAGGCCACCACAAATGTGCTATAACTTGGACTGTCATGTTAACTAGATTTTGTTCAGACCTAAGAAAAAACAACCCTCCTTTTCCCCTCTGTGTAACTAGCTAATTAGTTACCTGAGACCACTAGATAGATGTGCCACCATTTGCCACTATTTAACTCTGTGAGTGGGAATTCCTTTCAAAACTGTAAATTCCAAATAGACTCCAGAAATCAGAAATAAATTCACTTCAGCAGCAAAGAAAGCAAGTCTCAGAACACCTTCTTTTAATTGTTTATATTCAAAACTTCACTGGCTCAAAATAAACATTACCATGGATTAATGAAATGCCACTGATGTCATGTTCTTTTTTTTTTTCCCCAGAGGTCTGTATGTGAATCATCAGGCAGGAATGGCCAGCCCTGGACCTCACATCTCTGAGCAGCCATTGGCTGGAAGGAAGGGGTGTGGCTGTGAGATGGATGGTGCTGCAGGCCCCAAAGGGGCAGCAGGGGGAGGCTGCAGTCACCTTCACGCCCTTTGGTCAATTCCCTCATGAAGTAAGATCAGAGCAGCAGCTGCAACTCTGGAGACGTGCTTCCATTCAGGACGAATCCCTTTGCTCTCTCACGGGGTTGTAACCTTGAGACTGGAGTCTGAGGATCAAATTCAGAAAGGAGCAGAGGTGGGGAAATCAGACACCTTGAACATCAGTGCTCAAGGCATTTGTTTGTTCGTTCATTCATTCATTCATCAGCCAGTATTAAGAGAAGGCCTACTCTGTGCCAGGGACTGCGACCTGAGCACCAGGATTCAAGTCTGGCCTGGTCAGTTCAAGTCTGGCCTGGTCTTTGTGGAGCTGCACTCCAGCAGAGCAGGAGGGTAGTGCGGTGCAGTGGAAAGTATGGCAGCCCACTCCAGTATTCTTGCCTGGAGGATTCCGTGAACAGAGGAGCCTGGCGGGCTACAGTCCATGGGGTCACAAAGAGTCACACACAACTGAATGAGTAACCCTTTCACACTTAACAGGGATAAAATCACATCTAGTGAAATGCCTGATGCTTCAGAGACACTCAAAATAGAGCAATTCCCTTCCCCCTTCCCTGCCAAGTTTGTTTGTTTGTTTTTAGCTTGCAAGTACCTGGTAAATTATACATCATTTACTAATGTTTACCCCTACTCTACTCCTACGTTATCGCTGATTTTTACCTCTCCCTTTACCCACAAAGTAATAATCTCTGCTCTATTAGTTCCCTAAGGCTGCTGTATATACATTCAGTTCAGTTCAGTTCAGTCGCTCAGTCATGTCTGACTCTTTGCGACCCCATGAATCGCAGCACGCCAGGCCTCCCTGTCCATCACAAACTCCTGGAGTTTACTCAAACTCATGCCCATCGAGTCGGTGATGCCATCCAGCCATCTCATCTTCTGTCGTCCCCTTCTCCTCCTGCCCCCAATTCCTCCCAACATCAGGGTCTTTTCCAATGAGTCAACTCTTTGCATCAGGTGGCTAAAGTATTGGAGTTTCAGCTTCAGCATCAGTCCTTCCAATGAACACCCAGGACTGATCTCCTTTAGGGTGGACTGATTGGGTCTCCTTGCAGCCCAAGGGACTCTCAAGAGTCTTCTCCAACACCACAGTTCAAAAGCGTCAATTCTTCGGCACTCAGCTTTCTTCACAGTCCAGCTCTCACATCCATACATGACCACTGGAAAACCCATAGCCTTGACTAGGTGGACCTTTGTTGGCAAAGTAATGTCTCTGCTTTTTTAATATGCTATCTAGGTTGGTCATAACTTTCCTTCCAACGAGTAAGTGTCTTTTAATTTCATAGCTGCAATCACCATCTGCAGTGACTTGGGAGCCCCCAAAAATAAAGTCTGACATTGTTTCCACTGTTTCCCCATCTATTTCCCATGAAGTGATGGAACCAGATGCCATGATCTTAGTTTTCTGAATGTTGAGTTTTAAGCCAACTTTTTCACTCTCCTCTTTCACTTTCATCAAGAGGCTTTTTAGTTCGTCTTCACTCTCTGCCATAAGGGTGGTGTCATCTGCATATTTGAGGTTATTGATATTTCTCCCGGCAATCTTGATTCCAGCTTGTGCTTCTTCCAGCCCAGTGTTTATCATGATGTACTCTGCATAGAAGTTAAATAAGCAGGGTGACAATATACAGCCTTGGCGTACTCCTTTCCCAATTTGGAACCAGTCTGTTGTTCCATGTCCAGTTCTAACTGTTGCTTCCTGACCTGCATACAGGTTTCTCAAAAGGCAGGTCAGGCGATCTGGTATTCCCATCTCTTTCCAAATTTTCCACGGTTTATTGTGATCCACACAGTCGAAAGCTTTGGCATAGTCAATAAAGCAGAAATATATGTTTTTCTGGAACTCTCTTGCTTTTTCGATGATCCAGCGGATGTTGGCAATTTGATCTGTGGTTCCTCCACCTTTTCTAAAACCAGTTGAACATCTGGAGGTTCACAGTTCACGGTTCACGTATTGCTGAAACCTGGCTTGGAGAATTTTGAGCATTACTTTACTAGCATGGTCTTGATCCCTGTCTCCTGTACAATGTCACAAACCTCCGTCCATAGTTCAATCAGGTTCTCTGTCTATCAGATCTAGTCCCTTAAATCTATTTCTCACTTCCACTGTATAGTCATAAGGGATTTGATTTAGGTCATACCTGAATGGTTTAGTGGTTTTCCTTACTTTCTTCAGTATATACACTAGGGCAGTTTAAAACAACTGAAATTTACCCTCTCAGTTCTGGAGGCTGAGGAATCAAAGGGTCAGCATGGCCATACTTCTTCCAAAGTTTCCAGGGGAAACTATTTGTCTCTTTCAGCTGCTGGTGGCTCCAGGTGTCCTTGAGTTGCGGCCTCATCACCCTAATCTCTGCCTCCATCTTCACGTGGCCATATCCCTCTGTGTTTCTATGTGTCTTTCCAGGATCTTCTTATAAGGACACCAGTCATTGGAATAAGGTCCACCCTAAGCCAGTGTGTTGTTCAGTTGCTAAGTCTTGTCCCACTCTTTGTGACCCCATGGACTACTTCATGCCAGCTCCTCTGTCCTCCATCATCTCCTGAAGTTTGCTCAAATTCATGTCCATTGAGTCAGTGGTGCTATCTAACAATCTCACCCTCTGCCGCTGCCTTCTCCTTTTGCCTTCAATCTTTCCCAGCATCAGGGTCTTTTCCAATGAGTCAACTCTTTGTATCATTTAGCTAAAGTATTGGAGTTTCAGCTTTGGCATCAGCCCTGCCAATGAATATTCAGAGTTGATTTCCTTTAGGATTGACTGGTTTGATCTCCTTGAAGTCCAGTGTGATCTCCCTTTAACTACATCTACAAAAGCCATATTTCCAAATGAGGTCACATTCTGAGGTTCCTAGGCGACATGAATTTTGAGAGGACATCATTCAACCCAGTGCAGTGTCTCACAAGTATTAAGTGCATCTGAAGGGCCAGGGCTGTGCTGAGAGCCCAGCAGATTTTAGCCACACCAACTGTGCAGAGCAGTTAGAGCAGAGCCGGGACACAGAACGCATTCACACTCTTAACACTGTTACTCATCCTCATTACCAGTCTCTGAGGCTGGACTAGGAGCATCCCACTGATTATAAAGTGAGGCTATTACTTTATATCTACATCCCTAATTTACAGATGTAGAAACTAAAACACAGAGAGATCAGATTACTTGGTCAAATTACCGGGGCCACACAGACCTTTGTGATGGAGGCAGCACTCAGGCTCACGCAATCTGGTGCCAAATTGCCCGTAAACACCATTCACACCATCTCATGGGGATAAGGTGGGAATCCTCCCAAAGAGTTTCCTTGTTATTGCTGTTCAGTCATTCAGTCGCGTCCAGCTCTTTGTGATCCCATGGACTGCAGCATGGCAGGTTTCCTTGTCCTTCACCATCTCCCAGGGCTTGCTCAAACTCATGTCCATTGAGTTACTGATGCCATCCAACCATCTCATCCTCTGTCATCCCCTTCTCCTCCTGCCTTTCAATCTTTCCCACCATCAGGGTCTTTTCCAATGAGTTGGCTCTTCACATCAGGTGGCCAAACTATTGGAGCTTCAGCCTCAGCATCAGCCCCTCCAATGAAAATTCAGGACTGATTTCTTTTAGGATGGACTGGTTTGATCTCCTTGCAGTGCAAGGAACTCTCAAGAGTCTTCTCCAACACCACAGTTCAAAAGCATCAGTCCTCAGCACTCAGCCTTCCTTATGGTCAAACTCTCACATCCACACATGACTACTGGAAGGCCATTGTAATTCTTGATTATCAGCTGCCACTGCTCTCCCATTTCAGAGATGAGAAAGTTGAGGCATAGAGAAGCCAAGTGACTTGAGACTGCGGTGCTGTGACTCCTCCACCTCTCAGTATCCTGTGGGGAGGGTCAAGGAGGGTACTTGTTTATCCAACACAAGCTGAATGACAATCTGTGCTCCCTTCGATATTCCAGGCCCAGGATCCATCATGGGCTCTGTAGCTGCAGTCACTGAAATGTGTTTTGTATTTAATGCGGCAAATTATGCCAAGTATACCAACCCAGAGCCATTTAAAATTCCTCTGGGCCTTGAGGACAGCACTTCAGAAAAACATTTGCTTTGCTTTTTTCCCTGCTGTGGTTCTTCTAGCTCTTGGTGTACCCAGAGCAGAACTATGGCCCTGGGGAAGGCCCCACCTCTGGGCTGCAGAGGAAAACTTTCCTCCTGCCTTCTCTCTTTGCCTCTCTGCCTTTTCTAGAGGCCTCCGGGGGAGTTTAGTCCATAACATGAACCTAGACTTGGCCCTGATCTAGCCCATTTACAGCCAAGGGAAAAAACTATCCATTCCTCAAACAAAATGTTTTACACAGGCCTTCACTCCAGGTCCTCAGAGAAAAAGACATGTTCCAAACCATTGAAGGTCAGTTGTGGGCTACCCCAGGGTGGTGACCTCCTCTCAGATTCCGGGGCCATGGATAGAGCAGGTTCAAGATGCCTCTTCTCTGAGAACAGGAATCCAGGGGCCAGGAGGTAGGAATAAGTGGAGGACTTCCAGAGACTCAGCTAAAGGTTACAGACTCCAGGGCCCACAGGGGTTTGGCAGGAAACATAAATGAGCAAAGTGGGGTCAGCGGGAGGCAATAGGGAGCGGGGGGGACTGTGGTGCAATGTGGGGACTGTGGCCCGTCTCCAGCACAACTGTTCTCAGCTCTGGCTGAGAGTTCCTGGGCAAGAATAAGCCTGTGCTCCCAGATCTTCTAATCTGTCAATAAAAACCTCTGAACTTTTTGGTGAACCATTTTTTTTCTAGGCTCTCTCTTTAAATTCTTCAGTTTTTCAATGCTGGTGACTCATTCAGACTTTTGAAAAACACTGTCTGGTTTGACCAAACACATGTTTGGGCTGTCTTACAGGCCTTGAGTCAGCACTTTGAGACCAGTTGAAGAGACTGATACCACAGCTTCTCGTTAGTTTCAATCTCTCAGGAGCAGGTGGTCCCTGACAAAGGCACACACCCCATTCTCTCAGTCTTGGAGATGCTCAGGTATCTTCTTGTCCACATTCCCTCCCTTGCCAATTTCATTGCATCTCAGGCTTTAAATGAACTTCCCAGGTGGCACAAGTGATAAAGAACCTGCCTGCCAATGGAAGAGATACAAGAGACATGAGTTCAACCCTTGGGTTGGGAAGATCCCCTGGACGAAGACATGGCAACCCACTCCAGTATTCTTGCCTGGAGAATCCCATGGACAGAGGAGCCTGGAGGGCTACAGTCCATGGGGTCGCAAAGAGTCTGACATGACTGAAGTGACTTAGCACACACACACATGCTTTAAATACCAGCGGATGTTCCCTAAACTGGTGTTTCCAGGCTCTTCCTCTCCTCTGAGGCCCAGGATCAAATGTCCAACTTCTGCTTGACACCTTTATTGGGATGTCTAATAGCTCCCTCAACTTTAATATGTCCTTAACCCAACCACTCAGGGTGTCCATCCCCTCAAATCTATTTTCCTGTCATTTTCCCCATCTCAGTACTAACTGTATCCTAAAACATCTGGCTGAGCCCAGCCTAGCTCAGCCAACTCCAGTCACCCTGCAGATGAATGATGACTCCTTGAAGTCACTAAGCTTCTGGGACAACTTGTTACACAGCAATAGCTGGCTGATACAGTGGTAGCATCTTTTCTTCCACTGTAATCACTTTTCTTGCCCCCATGTTCAACTTATGAGGGGCATATTGTTCAAACAAGGCAAAAACAAGGGCAGCACTGTTGACCAGCACACAGCAGTAGGGAACCATTCAAACTGAGAAGAATCTGGAAGTCCTCCGGGATCAACATCATCTGAAGTACACTCTCCTTATTTGGAATGTAACTCGAGACTTTTCCCATTCATCATTGTATTTAGGAGAAATGTTGCATTGAGTTATTTGAATGGAAATATCATTTTTTCTTATATAAACACTGACAAAAAATAAAATACTATGAGACACAGATAGTATATAAAATTTGGGCATTAAAATAAAAAAGAGAAACATCCTCTCAAGAAAACATTAACTGGGATGGTATTCTGGGGAGGGGTATCTATGTTTCTTCAATTCTAAGACCAATGATAGGTTTCATTGAATTACTCACAACTTTCCTTCTGAGAAAGAAAGTAAAACGTTCCATGTACATTTAGATATTGGCATCTCAAATGCAGAAGAGTTAAACAGACACAACAAGACTCTAGATTTGAGGACACACAGGTGCTCACATACTTGCTCATGCCCAGGGACACAGCGGCTAGCCCCCTTGAAATTCCCAGCTGATGCTGACGACAGAGTCTGGTCAGAGCAAGTGTGTCCTCCCAAAGCGCCTCAGATCACTTAATTGAAATGACAAAGCTTGGTGCGGCCATTTCACTTTGATCTGTGTCAAATCCTAAATGGAAACGCATCTGATCTCCCTGCCAAATATTCCCCTGAACTTGGGACTGGGCGCTGGATTCTGCCTCCATGCGCCTCATCCCGTGGGTTCTGCCCCAGAAGGATGCACAGGAATGCTGTCTGTGAGATGGGCCTGGAGAGGCCTCCAGGAGGTTCTCCTGACACCCAAATATCTTCCTCACTGCCGGTCACCGTGTCTGGAATTCTACTATTAAATTCTTGGATTTTATTTTTTTCCTTTTTAATGCAGAAGAAGCCTTATAAATTGTTTGTATCTGTCAAGGTTTAACCAGGAAGATAGAAGCCACTTTCAGACTTTTTAAGGCAGCAAGATAGCACAGAGATTAGTGATAGCAGGAACCACCAGCACCCCTAGGATGGAGGACAAAGAAGAGATGCCAGCTGAACTGGGGTCAGGGCCCCCCCGATGGAGCCAGGGCCACAGCGGGCTGGAGCGGGCGGGGTGAAAGCTGAGTCATGCAGGAGGCAAGGCTGTTTCTGGACATTCTGAAAGGCAGAGCGATGGGATGTCCCCGGCCCCACCTCCCTTCCTGAACTGCCCTCAGGCCTTTCCCCAGAACCTTCCATTCATTAAACCCAGCCAGTGTTCCATTTTATGGATGGACCAGTTTTTTTTTATGCATTCACCTGCTGATAGACATTTAGGTTGTTTCAGTTTCTGACTGCTACGAACAAAGCTGCTGCAAGTATTAGTGCCCAAGTATTTGTCTGGACATAGGCCTTCATCCCTCTTAGGTAAACAGCTAGAAATAGAAGGAGTATGTAATACGGTAGCTGTATGTTTAAATTTTCAAGAAATTGTCAAACTCGTTTTCAAAACTTTACCTTTTTGCCTTCCCACCGGCAATGTATGAGAGTGCCAGCTGCTTTACACACTCATTAGCACTTAGTATTGTCTGCCTTTTAAATTTTAGCCAATTTTAGTGCATTTGTATTAGTATCTCATTAGACTGGGATGGGGTCACACAGAGTCGGACACGACTGAAGTGACTTAGCCGCAGCAGCAGCAGACTTAAATGTGCCCTTCTTCAATCATCAACAATGGGAACCATCTTTTAATACACTTATTTTCCATAAGTCTCTTTTCTTTGATGAAATGTCTGTTTAAATATTTTGCTTAATTTTTAGAATTTTCTTTTATCAGATTTGGAGAGCTTTTTTTCTAGATACCAGATCCTTATCAATATGTGATTTACGAATATCTTCTTTTCAGTCTGTGGCTTGTCTTTTTAGTCCCTAAACAACATCTTTTGAAAAACAGAAGTTGTTAATTTAAATAAAGTATAATTCATCAATTTGTTCCTTTTAGGTATTGTGCTTATGGTGTTGTACCTAAGATCTTTGCCTAAATCAAGGCCATGAATATTTCTATGATGTTTTAGTTTTAGGTTTTACATTTAAGTCTATTATCCCTTTGAGTTAAATTTTCTACGCTTCAGAGTAAGGATTGAGGCATATATACATATATATATGTGTGTGTGTGTATATATATATATGTATATATGTTTTAGCATCTGGATATTTAAACCACTATTTGGAGAAATTTAATCAGCCCTGCTCCTTTGTTAAAATTCAGTTGACTATATATGTGGGTAGGATGGGTGGGTCTGTATCTGGACTCTTGATTCTACTGAGGGTTTTTAAAATTCTATTTGTCTATTTTTATGCCAACAGCACACTCTCTTGTTCTGTAACTTTATAATAATTCTTGAAATCAAGTAGTGTGGGTCTCCCAACTCTGTTTCTTTGTAAAGTTGTTTGAGCTAGTCTAGCTCCATATGAATTTTAGAATCAGCTTGTCAACTTCCATCAAAAAAGCCTCCTGGGGTTTTGCCTAGGATTGCACTGAGTCTCTGAATCAATTTGGAGAGAACTGACATCTTAACAATTTTGAGTCTGTCAATCTAGGAACACAGTATAGCTATCCTTTGTTTACGTCTTCTATAGTATTTCTTAACAATGCTTTGTGTGTGTATGTGTTTTAACATATAGATCTTGACTATCTTTTGTCAATTCTATCCCAAGGAATTTTCTATCTGTTGCTCTATTGTATATGGCAGGGCTAGGCCAACTGGCTAAATCTTACCCACTGCTTGTTTTCCTCAAACTTTCATTGGAACACAGTCACGCCCATTCATTTACATATTGTACGTGGTTGCTTTTGCCCTACAACTGCAGAATAGAGCTGATGAGACAAAGACTGTTTCTAGACCACCAGCCCACTGTCTGATCCTTTATGGAGAAAGTCCAATACAACCTGGTGGCAGCAGCTGATTGGCCAGGGCTTGGCCATGGGACACCTGTGGACCAATCAAGGGATTGAGCAAGGAGTCACATAGGAAAATAGCTGCCTTGGAAACCACCTGTGGAGGGGAAAGGAGCACTTCCTGGAAGTAGAGGGGCTGCTCCTAGAGGTGGCATGAGCAGACAAAACAGGGGGCCCACCCCCCTGTACACCTATGTGCCATAACAGTAATTTTAAAATAATGGGCTTCCTTTGTGGCTCAGGCAGTAAAGAATCCGCCTGCAATGCAGGTCGGGAAGATCCACTGGAGAAGGGAATGGCCACCCACCCCAGTATTCTTGCCTGGAGAATCCCATGGACAGAGGAGCCTGGCAGGCTACAATCCATGGGGTTGTAAAGAGTCCAATAGGACTAACATTTTCACTTTCAGCCGTCTGTCTTGCCAAGCCAGTCATATAAGAACTCCACAAAATATTGCTTTCCTCACTTTCTCCTTGAAGAAACAGGCAGAGGTGAGGCAACTTGCTCAAAGTTGCTGCCAAGCTCAGCATTCTCCACGTCACACCCTCTCAGCTGCCCTGCAGTCAGCGTTGGGGTCCTTGCTGTGCAGATTTTAAAAATCAAGCCTTCTGGAGATTAAACCAGGTGTCCCAGGCCACAGCTGTAAGGTGGTAGAGCCAAGATTCCAACCCAGATCAACCTGACCAAGTCTGGTCTCTGTCCACCACGCTGATCCACTGTTTCTTTCATTTTACCAGTGGAAGAACTGAGACCAAGGAGGCACCAGGTCTTGTGAAGGTGGTTGTTTCAATAGAGAATTGAGGGACCCCAACACTAATAGTCCCTCCATTGCTAACCTAGAGATGGCTCAGAGACCCTTATTCAAGAAACAGGGGGAAAGTGCCATTCACAACTGATACTGAAATAATAAGCTCTTCCCATATCCTCCAGTCTCTCTCTCGACTTCCCAGTGTTTTTAATTTGTTATTTAATGACATCTTATGAAAAAAATTTTAATTTTATTTTATTAGCATGATCTCATTCATTGCATTATTCATTTGTAATTGACTCTTTTTTATTTCTTCTAGGTCTTTATTAAACAGTTCTTGAATCTTTTCAATCTTTGTTTCCAGGCTATTTATCTGTAACTCCATTTTGTTTTCAAGATTTTGGATCATTTTTATTATCATTATTCTAAATTCTTTTTCAGGTAGATTCCCTATCTCCTCCTCTTTTGTTTGACTTGGTGGGCATTTTTCATGTTCCTTTACCTGTTGGGTATTTCTTTGCCTTTTCATATTTTTTAGATTGCTGTATCTGGAGTGGGCTTTCTGTATTCTGGAGGTCTGTCGTTCCTTTTTGTTGTGGAGTATTAACCCAGTGGGTGGGGTTAGACGATTGGCTTGTCGAGATTTCCTGGTTAGGGAAGCTTGCGTCAGTGTTCTGGTGCGTGGAACTTGATTTCTTCTCTTTGGAGAGCAATGGAGAGCCCAGTAATGAGTTTTGAGATGGGTCTATGTGTTAGGTGTGACCTTGGGCAGCCTGTATGTTGATGTTCAGGGCTATGTTCCTGCGTTGCTGGAGAATTTGCGTGGTATGTCTTGCTCTAAAACTTATTGACTCTTGTGTGGTGGTTGGTTTCAGTGTAGGTATGGAGGCTTTTGGACAGTCACTTATTACTTAAAGTTCCTTGTAGTCAGGAGTTTTCTGGTGTTCTCAGGTTTTGGGCTTAAGTCTCCTGCCTCTGGATTTCAGTTTTATTCTTCCTGTAGTCTCAGGACTTCTCCAACTATACAGCCCTGATAAGAAAACTTCTAGGTTAATGGCTAAAAGATTCTCCCCTGTTAGGGACACCCAGAGAGGTTCACAGAGTCACATGAAGAAGAGGAGAGGGAGGAGGGAGATAGAGATGAACAGGAGGAGAAAAAGGGGGACTCAAGAGGAGAGAGACAGATCTACGCAGTTGTCTGTTCCCAGAGTGTTCTCCGTAGCCCAGTCACCTACAAAGATTCACAGAATTGGAATGGGAAGAGAAGGGGAAAGGAGGAAATAGAGGTGTTCTGAGGTAGAAAACAGAGAGTCAAGATTGGGAGAGAATAATCTTCGGTTTAAAAATAGGGCTTCTCTTTTTTTTTTTTTTGTAAGGTTATAGTGTGTTGAAAATGAAAATTAAGGAGTAGTAGAGGAGTACTAGAGGACTATAAAAGAAATAAGAGAAAAAGAAAAATAGAAAATAGAAGAGAAAAAGGAAAGAAAAAAAAGAAAAAGAAAAAAAAAGAAAGAAAAAGAAAAAAAAAAAAGAAAAGAAAAAAAAATTTTTTTTTCCCCCCCTAATTAAAAAATCGTAAAAGTCTATGGAAATGAAAGTTAAGGAGTAATGGGGGAGTAATAGGGGATTTTAAAGGAAAATAAAAGAGAAAAAATAAAAAAGAAAAAAGAAAAAAAAACAAAAAATAAAAAAAAATTTAAAAAAAAGAAAAAAAAAAAAAGAGAGAAAAGTAAAATTATATCTAGGAGTTTCTCTGGAGCTGTTGCGGTCAGTGTGGGTTCGGCTCAGTTTCAGATAGCTCCTCGTTTCAGCTTACGCTTCTCGATATCTACAGGCCCCTTCCGGTGTAGTCGGTGTTTTCTAGAGGGATTTTAATCTGTTGCACCAGTCCCTTCTGAAGCGGTTCCCTTTGTTTATTTGGCTTCCGTTTGCCGGTCTCTTCAGAGCCTCATTTCCGCCCTGACACAGGCGGGCGGAGGTGGACTCTTATTCAGGTAGCTAGTTCCGTCGCTCCGCGGGGAGGGGCTTGCGCTGCGGGGAGAGGCCGGCGCTGCCGGGAGGGGCTTGCGCCGCGGGGACGGGCTGGCGCTGCCGGGAGGGGCCGACGCTGCCCTCTCCGTCTGCGCCGCTCAGGCTCCCGGCTGTTCTATATGGAGCGGGCCCCGCGCTGCGCGAGGTTCCAGCCCTCGGGTGTTCCACAGAAGCGCGGAACGACAAGCTGCGCCTGCTCTCTGTGCCTTCCCCGTCAGAGCAGTCCAGGCAGCGAGGGGCTTGGTGGGCGCACTCTCCCCAGGTGTGGCGCGCCCCCTCCCTTCCGCGGACCCAGTCTCAGTTTCCGCTGGCGCCAGTCGGGTGCGCGCGCCTTCTGCCCTCCGCGTCCCCAGCCCCAGTCCCCGCCCGCGCCGGTCGGGTGCCTGCGCCCTGTGTCTCGCCGCGACCTTCCCCTCCCCCCTGCCTCCTGCCTCGGCGGGGCTGGGCCGGTCCGCAGCCTGCGAGCTCCTCTCTGGATTTTCTCGGTCTCTTTGTTCTGCGAACGGCCAGCAGTGTGGTCTGGCCGGTTAATTTACTTTCTCTCTTTTGGTCTCCCACCGTTCAAGTTGGCAACTCACAGAAGCTCCCTCCGATTGTCCTCAGGGCACTCAGGCCCGGACCCTACCCCAAGCAATGCCGCCTATGAGCTCCCGGGACGGATCTCCGTCCTTAGCTCTTTTGTCTCACTTTTTATCTTTTATATTTTGTCCTACCTCCTTTCGAAGACAATGGGCTGCTTTTCTGGGCGCCTGATGACCTCAGCTAGCGATCAGAAGTTGTTTTGCAAAGTTTGCTCTGCGTTCAGTTATTCTTTTGATGAATTTGTAGGAGAGAAAGTGGTCTCCCCGTCCTACTCCTCCGCCATCTTGGCTCCTCCCCCTCTATTTTATTAGCATGAATTTTACCACTCATCTTCATAGTGTGCATGCTAGTTTTAAATGCAAATATAAGAGTATTTGACTTATAGACCAAATGGCAAGAATCACACATTTGCATCTCATAGCTCATATGTATTTCGTATGTAGCATATGTATTTCGTTCTCACCAGAAAAGTGGAAACAGCACAAAACTAACTCAGTTTTTTAATTTTGCTTCTTGACATACGCACATTCTACCACGCCTCAACACCTTCAGCTCACTCACCAGTAAAAAAAAAAAAAAAAAACAACTCAAGGGGAAAGGAACTGGGGGGTTAGCACCCTTCCTTTCGCTTGAATGCCATCCTTTACAGCATTAGGTGGCTCTTACAGGGAAATAGCATGAGACAGAAAGGATATCGTGATCGTTTGCATTTCTTAGAATGTCATGGTCTTCTGCATTTGAAACAAGTTGAAGTTGGAACAGAAATTGTAGCTTCTTGGAACTGTTAACACTCCCCCTTCGGCAGTCTGTAGATGGAACCATCTTCCCTTGTACTTGCTTTGAGTCTCACTGACCTCTCTTCCGTTTGGGTCCGTCGGAATTCTGCCCTGCTGGAGCCTCGTGGACACTACATCCAAATGGGGGGCGGGCCCAAGAACGCGAGGAAACTCTGGACGCCTAGCCTCTGCTCGTTCGCATGCTCTATTGTTCCATCAGCGATCACTTGCAAAAACACAGATGTGAGCTCGCGTCGCCAGCCTTGCTGACAGGCAGGACTAACTGGGGTTCCCTTCTCTGTTCTATCCGCCCCCAACCCGCGAACTCCCACTGCCTCAAGCCTCCCTAAACTCCTGTCAGGTCCCCAAGCCCACTGGGTGGAGTGAAGCCCCCAGCCCTTCGCCCGCACGGTTCCCTCTGCCTAGACTTCTCCTCCCCTCTGACGGGTGAATTCCTCTGCCAGCGTCTCCGTGGGACTCTCCACGGACCTCATCTAGAGAAGCAAACTCTTCCTCCTTCTTGGTGCCTCCTTCCTACCCCTGCTTCTTCCCGGGAGTTATCTGTGAGAGCCAGATTCTGGAACCCGAAGAAGGGTTCAAACCTCAGCCTCCCACTTAGTCACTTGGGGATTTTGGTCCATGACTTCATCTCCCTGAACCTCAACGTTCCCATCTTTTAAATGAGGCTAATCCCAGGACTGCAAAGGTCTGCGCTGCTGATGAGATGTGGGCAGCTCTTCTCCGCCCCCGCGGGACCCTGTGCGCATCTGTTCCTTTACTCATCGGCATGCGTTCCCTGGAATTCAGAGTCATCCCTGCAGTTCCTGGGCTTTGCCTGAGCTCTTTCCCCGACACACAGTACTTGTGGACTCTCTCCCTCCTTTTGGGAACGACATTTCAAGTGGGAGGCAGAATATGCCACCACCCCCCCCACCCCCCCACCCCTACCCTGCGCCTTTCCCGTTGCCCTGGAGTCAATCCGCCTGCAGGATTGAAAGTGGATTCCAACCTCCTTCTTCATTTTCCTTCTGCCCCAGCTAGGATTCCCATCCTGCCCAACCCTCCCATCGTCTGTCCAGGGCTGATTCATGTTTACACCTCTCCTTTCTCTGTTTGTGTTTGCCCTCCCCTCCCAGGCCTCCAGCCCGCATCATTCCCCCCTCTCCTTAACTCTGCTCTCCAGGCCCCCACTTGCTCAGCACCCTTAGGGCAAGCACCACTTTCCTCTCACAAACCTTAAGAGAGAGACAGAGAGAGAAAAGGCAGCCACCAATGCCAAAAGCGTCCACAAAGCCCAGACACCACACCATAATCATCTGGGGTTCCTCTACGTAATCACGGGTCCTGCCAAGTCTCTGGTTTAAAGGGGAAAAAATATTATGTAAATATACATATCAGACTATTAGGAATTTTTAGTGTAGATTCCAAATTATTTGCAGCCTTGAAAAGAGGTAGACAGCCCTGGGTTGGCATCATTCCTGGCAAGTTATGGAGCCACCTTGAGCATCCATAGTTTCATCTGTGAAGTGGGTGCATCTCAAGCAGTTCTGTATGGGCCAAATGATTCAAGGTAACAGAAGAGTGGAACCAGCACCCACGGCTGGGTGAGCACTGAGTGCTGCATTCATGTCTCTCCTCTTGAACAAAATTGTCCCCAAATGGTGGGGTGGGGGAATGAACAAGAATTTACAAGCAGCCATGGGGGCGCCAGTAAAACCCGAGGAACAATTATTTCAAGCAGGAGCATAGATGCTACTGGAAGGTCCATGGGGTTAGACGCAGCCGGCTTCTGAGAATCTAAGCAGCTCTGAGGGGAAAAAATAAATAAATGGTTTCTCTAATACGGGGCCATCTGGCGATTTGATAAAAGTATTGGGTTTCTCAAGGCAATCTGCGAGTGCTCCCTGGGCGCCAGCGTTTATGGCTTAAATATGACTCGCCTGTGGAACCGGCATTACAAATGGGAAACAGCAGCTCGCGGGCTTGTTTCCTAATGGGAGCCTTTCATCACCCAGTTACCCTTAAGCGTCTCCCTTCCTATTGTAATTGGCCCTAAATGAAAAGCATTAGTCCCGTCAATAAAAACTAATGGTTCTACTTACTAAAAAGAAGGGGGTGGGGACAAGAAGAGAGATCTCTTTAAAGGCAGGAAGGGACTGGCGTCGCCTCCCTTCCGGAAGGTCAGGATTTGATATTGGGGTGCAGAGATTCACAGTGGGGGAAGTGCCCCTCCGGGAGTCAGGAGACTGGGTCCCCATTCTGGCTCTGCTGTGCCTTGCTGTGTGACTGTGGATGGGTTGCTCTCCCTCTCTGGGCCTCCCTGATCCTTGTTAAAATGGATATAATGAAGCTGCTCTGGTCTGCTCACAGTAGGGCTGGTCTCAAGGATCAAAGGCAAGCTGAACTCGAAAAGGCTTTGCAACTGTAGAGGGCCTGAGTCCTAGAGATGTCATGGCAATTTGATCCTTCCTGGAGATGGGAGCTGTCCCCCAGGCATTTCTAACCGTCTTCTGTCAGGACCAAAGGGAAGCCTATTTAGGGTCCCTGCGGCTGCCCAGCCCACAAAGAGAGGCTGTTTGAAATTAAACTGAGAAGGCATTCTCCATTGGGTGGCTTGGGGAAAATAGTTTTATTTATTCGTGTGCATAAGATTTTTCAGAAATGGTTTAATCCTCTCTTGGCCATGGACCATCCCCAGCCATGTGGGCCCCCTAGGGCACACAGCGGGAAAGGTGTGTCCTCCAGTAAAGCATGATTATCAGAGCCTCCTCCGCATGAGAGTCCAGGAGCCAGCCTGCGTTTTAAAGAACCCTCGCTCCAGACTTGTCACATTCTACTTCTATTTTGTTCTCTGGCCCTGGAACATACAGTGCAGGCTGTACCTGCTAGGAGGTACAACCACTGGGGCTGAGAGGTAGCAAACTTATGCTGGGAACATTTGCTGTGGACCAGACCCATCACCATCTGAGCCAACAGGGAAGCCCCTTGAGCATCAAGGAGACCAAACCAGTCAATCCTAAAGGAAAATCAACCCTGAATATTCATTGGAGGCACTGATGCTGAAGCTGAAGCTCCAATAACTTTGGCCACCTGATGCGAAGAGCTGACCCACTGGAAAAGACCCTGATGCTGGGAAAGATTGAGGGCAGGAGGAGAGGAGGGTGACAGAGGATGAGATGGTTGGATGGCATCAGCGGGTGCCATCCAATGGACAGAAGTTTGAACAAGCTCTGGGAGATAGTGAAGAACAGGGAAGCCTGGCCTGTTGCAGTTCAAGGGGTCACAAAGAGCAGGACACGACTTACGTGAGGACAACAACAACAGACTCCTCACCAGGAGCTGAGGAGTCATCATGGTCTGTGCTCCTCATGCATGCATGAGGTCTGTGCAGATTGTGATTCCCATGTCATGGATGAGTAAACAGAGACTCAGCCTGGCAAAGCATCTTGGTAAAATGTCCTGCTCAATTCCATGAAGCCACACAACAGCAAAGGAGGCAGTAGATTCAGACCGGACACAAGGCAGGTGCTTGATCCTTCAAAATGGCTTTCTTAGGACAGTGGACCATGGGAAGGGGCCATGGTCGGGCTGCGGAGCAGACGCTAGGATTGCTGCACCTCTATTCCAGTGCCCTCACCATCTGGGAGCACACTGCCGCATTTCCCATTACCAGCACTTGTGGTTCCTTGCCTGAAGTCTTTCTCTGGCCACCAGAGACAGTGCTAGAAGGGCTGAGAATTCACACCTCCCAGGAGCAGCCCCCGGGCAGTGTCTCAGGAAACTTGGGGTATATATACCTCTGTTCCCTCTCCCTTTGGTAAGTTGCTCATCTATGCCTCTTTCCCAGAATTTTCAGTAGGCAAAAGCCACAGTCTGCTGTACAACGTATTCTTCATTGACTGTTTTCTCTTTCCTATCTCATTCTTCTTTGGGCCTTAAATCCGTGTCTCACGCTCTGCTTCTGGAAGAATCCAAACCAAGATGAGCAGGTTGGAGCTGGGGAACTGACCTGGCAACTGGGTCATTTAGTGTCAAGGAGATGGGAACCCAGATCAAGGCTGAGATACACCATATTCATTCATTAAACCAACATATATTGACTGTTACTCTGATGGACCATGCACTGTGCTAGGGCTGGGGTTTCCTGTGAGCCCAAAACCGAAGTTATCCCCAACCTTGGGGACATCAGGGGGATGAACAAATAGAATGTCAATGACCTACACCAGGGTCACGAGGACGAGAGGAGGTGACCAAGCAGGATAATATCAGAGACGGATGTGCTGCCTCAGAGAGGATATGTGTAAAGAAAGCAGACAAAGAGCGACAGAGTGGCCCTTGGGAAGGCTCTGAGCTGGGGAACAGAGGTTTCACCTGTAGGGGAAGCTCTGAGCTATATTTGTCACGAAGCTAAAGTGGGGTTTTAGGACCTGATGGGCATTTAAATAAGACAAGTAATTGAAAATCTGATACAACCTGGCTTTCACATAAAAAGGGAAACGTTGCCCACAAGGGTAGATGCTTTTGAAATGTGGTGCTGGTGAAGACTCTTGAGAGTCCCTTGGACTGCAAGGAGATCCAACCAATCCATCCTAAAGGAAATCAGTCCTGAATATTCATTGGAAGGACTGATGCTGAAGCTGAAGCTCCAATACTTTGGCCACCTGATGCAAAGAACCAACTCATTTGAAAAGACCCTGATGCTGGGAAAGATTGAAGGTGGGAGGAGAAAGGACAACAGAGGATGAGATGGTTGGATGGCATCACCGACTCAATAGGAATGAGTTTTAGTAAACTCTGGGAGTTGGTGATGGACAGGGAGGCCTGGCATGCTGTAGTCCTTGGGGTCGCAAAGAGTTGGACATGACTGAGCGACTGAAATTAACTGAACTGATAGGGGTAGATGAAGTTTCAGATATAAATGGAATTGGGGATCAGTGTCTTCAGGAACTGCCTTTGCTCCTACCGTCCTCTTGGTTCACAGACTCATGTTGATTCTATTTTTAGACCTTCTCTCCCTTGCAGCTGAATACTTGCCAGATACACCCAAATGCTCAGCAAAAGGCTGGAGATTCTTATTGGTCTACCAAAGTGGTTCATCCCAAAGTAATTTCATGTCAAGGCCAAATGATATACTGATTGATTGACATCTGGGTCATGCACCACCCTCCCAACAGGGCTAAGGAATGATGGATGTCACCGCAAAGCAATGCTTTTGCCCAGTGAAGGGGAAATGAATGCTGAGAAGAGAAACAATGTCTTCGAGAAACCCTATGCTCCCGTGGGAATGGCTAAAATTAAAAAGACTGACAGCACCAAGTGTTGGCAGGGTTGTGGGATAATTTTCAAATGCTGCTGATGGAAGTCCTAAATGGCATAACCACTTAGCAAAAAATGCTTGACATTTTCTACATATAATACCATATGTCCCAGCTATTCTATTCCTGAGCCTATACCTGGCAGAAATGGGTGCTTATATCCCTCAACAAGGTTCATGGCAGCTTTCTGCATAATTGCCACGAAGTGGAAACTACCCAGGTCTCCATCACCAGCAGAATGGATAAGGACATCCTGACATAAGAAGGAATACTACCCAGCAGTAAAAAGAATAGATGAATTCCAGGTACCAACCTGGATGTATCCCACAGACGCATGATCAAAAGAAAGAAGCCAGACACAAAATAGATCTGTGTTTCTATTTACTGTGATTCTATTTACATGAGGGTTTTTTTTTTTTAAGATAATTTTTGTTTATTTATTTATGGCTGTACTGGGTCTTCGTTGCTGCTCGGACTTTTCTCTAGATGTGGGAGAGGGAGTTATTCTTCACTGCAGTGCGTGGGCTTCTCACTGCGGTGGGTTCTCTTGTTGCGGAGCACAGGCTCTAGGGTGTGCAGGCTTCAGTAGTTGTGGTTACTGGGATCTACAGCACAGGTTAAATAGTTATGGCACACCCACTTAGCTGCTCTGCAACACGTGGAGTCTTCCCCAACCAAGGATCGAACCCGAGTCGCCTGTGTTGACAAGCGGGTTCTTTGCCGCTGAGCCACCGGGGAAACCCCTACATGAAGTTTTAAGGGTAGGCAAAACTCTATATAGTGAGGAGAGTTCAAATAGTGGTTATCTTGTCAATGGTGCTGAGTGGAAGCAGAATGCTACTGGGATGTGGCAAGTTTCCGATGTTTTTGTAGGTGGTGGTCATCTGGGTATATACAAGGGCAAAAATTCATCAAGCTGAGCTGAACATCTAAGATTTCTATATGGAATATATGTATGTTACACCTCAATTAAAAATTAAAAAGAAATTAACTATTTAAACCGCCCCCCAGAGGACCATGTGCTTCTGTGTATCATCTTTTCCCAGACTATTCTATTATCTTATCCTTATTGTTCCTTCTTCCTGATTCCTTAACCCATTTCTTTTCAGCCCATCCTACTGTGTCTCTGTAAACTATCACAAACCCTTTCACCATGAGAGAAGTTGAAAATTTAAGCAGGAATAAAAAAAAAAAAAAAGCTTGAGCAGTTGTCTACTTTTTCTAACTTAATGAAAGTGATTCTCCTTTTATTGCCTTAGCTTCATTGCTTTTCATCCTAAATCAAGATTTTTCTCTGTCTGCCAATTTGCAAATGGACCAATTTCTACCAATTGGCCTTAACATATACAAATCAGTCTCATAAATAAAAACAAAAGTTTTCCAGCCTACACACTTTGGTTTTCCATCTCCAGGCCCCTGCCCCACGGTGTTCTTCTGGCAGTAAAACAAGAGAGCTATCATTCTCTTCGACACAGCATAAATTGTCATCTTTGCCTGGTTAAGTCTCAGATGCCGACTGCCAAAAGCAGGCCTCTGATTCATTCCACTGAGATTCCAGAGTAATCTGCCTTGCGGCCTGCAACCAGAGATGCCTTCAGCGGACCCCATGATAAATTAACATTTAATCCTGGCCCAGGGAATGCCGGGGCTGGAACAGCCCATGGGGATGGCTGAGCCCACCCCAGTGAAGTCAGGGATGGGGCCCTGGCCTAGCTCTGTGCCCCATGGACCCACCACAGTCCAGGGATGGATGTGATTTCCAGCATGGCTGATGCAGGGCTCAATCAATGGCAGTGTGTGATTCTGAGATCAGGAGAGCTTCTCCAAGCCTGTCTCTTTCCCACTCTGCCCCCATAAGCTGAGGTGCACAGTGGATGGCTTATTGATTCAACAACCTCCTCTGTGTCTTGATGCCCTCTGGATTGCAAGCTGGTGAGCACAGGGACCCCATGGTACCCCCAGAGCCCAATGTTGGACACATGACCAGGACTCAGGCAAAGTTTGTCAGATGACTAAAGACAGATCCAAGTGATGCTGCTGCATGGTTGGGCATAGGAAGCCAGGGAGCAGGGAGAATCAAATATGACAGCCAGGTTGTGACTTGGATGACCCATTGGATAGTGATGCCATTGACTTCGAAGAAGCACAGAGGAGAGGGAGCCAGTGGTGAAGGAGGAAGATCAACCTTGGCCACAGACCTGCTCTGCCCCCCAGACCAGCACCATCTGAGAAAGATGCTGGGCTCACAGATACACTCAGAGCTGCTGTTCTCATTCACCCATCAAAATGCTCAAACAGAACAATCAAATAGAACAAAGGTGCTCTGTTTCCAAGGGTGGGATTCCAGTCTTAGCAAGAAAAGAAAGCATCTTTTCTTGAGATGGAAATGGATTGTGGAGTCACTAGAGACAGCACCCAGCTCTGAGAGATGGGAGGGGGGCTCAGACTTGCCTCTGAAGCTGGGGGGGCGTGGAAGTGGATGGGTGGGTGTTCACCCTGGGTAGCCTGCTAGCCCCACCGCAGAGAGTTGGGCCAGAAAAAAACATCAGTGCCCACCCGGTGGAGGCTGAGACATGACCCCCAACTGCAGGGCTCCAGGAAGCTCCAGGGTGAGCCCTATGAGTGGCCTGAATTTATGTTTCAGAAAGAGGGGGATGAGAGAGCTTCATACCAGGAGACCTGAAGAAGGAACTGGGTCTGAGGCCAGAGCAGGGCGGAGGGACAAGCGATTCCCTCCTGAAAGCCCAAGTTCAGAGTCACACAAGGGAAACTGGAACTGGTTTGAAGACGAAGAAGTTGTCCCTGCCTTTTCTCCTCCGACAGACAGCCTGACGTCCCAGCAGCTGCGCCAAAGCGTGTGCACTGGTGGGGGCTCCGGGAGGGGGAGGCTCGGTCCCTCGCCTTGCAGACTGTTGCAGACAGAAGGAGCTGGCCCTGTGGTGGTCACTGGGCAGGAGCTACAGCGGCCGTGAGCCTGCAGGGCTGTGAGCCAGGCAGCACATGGGAGGAGCCAGGGAGGGCGGCGGCACTATCCTGCCACTCAGCATCCGTGAGGCGCCTGCATCCGGCATCCCTCGCTCTGCCCAGTGACGTTCTTAACACTCACAACCACCGCAGGACAGTCCATCGTCACCGCTTCACTGACGACCCCAGCACCCCCAAGAAGTAAAGAGCGACCGCTCAAAGTCACATCTGCAGGCTCAGAACCCGGACCTGGGAAAGCAGACTGCGAGACCATGCCTTCTGATCACACCCCTGATGATTCCACGGGATTTGAAAAGATGCCCCAGGAAAGGGTGCCGGAGCCTCCACACTCCATCCCCACAAAGAAGAGATGCTCGGTGTTCATATGCCTGCGTGGGCCATGAATTTTGTGATCTATTCAGCCAGTTCCCAGGAGGGCAAAAACTCCTTTATTATGTCCTAAGATCCATCTATGAAAATATTAAATAATAATAGCATTTCATAAGCATTCAGCTCTTCACATTGTGCAGACTTATCACCTCCATGAACGCAATCAAACCTCACTGGAGCAACCAAGTGCAGAGGTTGGACCTTTTCCGGAGCAGAGGCAACTGAGGCCCAGAGAGGTTAAATGACCTGCCCCATGCTGCACAACATATGCGTGTCAGACTTTTCACTCAAGGAAGCCTAAAGTCAAAGCTTATGTCACCATTGTCTCGTGACAATAAGACTTTTTATTGAAGGGGAAAAAAAATTTTTTTTAACATATGATGGATAGGAGGCAGCTTGATGCTTTTAATTTGAGGAGCCTACCCCAAAATTGTAAGGTATTTCCTTTCCAAAACAGACTCAGAAGTGGTTTTGCTGTTTTCATGGGACCGTCTGCGCCGAGACCCTCAGTGACCCCTCAGAGGGTTGAGGCACACAGCGGGAGGAGGATACCGCCCACCCCCACCACGGAGTCTAGTCCTCCCACAGAGGGCTAGGGGGTGCTCCAAGTCTCTACAGAGAAAGCGGCACATTCCCACCATCTTGTAATTGCAGACTGCTGGATAACCAAGCCATGGAAAGCGATCAGACTCATGTTCCTGGGCCGGCTTCCGAGAAAAATCCTGAAAGCAAATTGTTGTGGTGGAAAAAAGACTGTCTTTGTGCCAAGGAGTTCTGGGGGGCAGGGGAGGGGGGTGCGTTCCTGTGCTTCCCAAGAAAGTATCCACAGTGTTCATCCCATTTCTTGGGCAGCACCCAGGAGGGTCACCATCTCCTTTTCAAGCTTCTGTCCCCTGTAGGGGTTTGTGAGCACGGCTAAGCGACTAAACCTCCCTCTGTGCCTCAGTGGTGTAGAGGCATCGAGACCCACCTGCCAGGGTGGTTAGAGGTTGTAGGAACATGACGGAGGTGAGCACCTAGCCCAGTCCTGATGCACTGCAAGTTTTGCTAAGTGTCACATTTCTGACCATCACAGGCATGCACCTCTCTCCCACCAGGCAGGGGGCACCTGCTGCTCGAGAGGAGGGGTGCTCCCACAGTTCTGAACCTGAGATGTTAAATGAAGCTATTTCACCTCACTGGCCTCAAACTGAAGCTGCTTCCTGGGAAAGGTGTTAGTCGCTCAGTCATGACCGACTCTTTGCGACCCCATGGGCTGTAGCCCACCAGGCACCTCTGTCCAAGGGATTCTCCAGGCAAGAATACTGGAGTGGGTGTCCACTCCCTTCTCCAAGGGATCTTCCAGACCCAGGGATCGAACCCAGGTCTTTTGCATTGCAGGCAGATTCTTTACCATCTGAGCCAATAAGAAACTGTAGCTCAAACTCTGAAGAAGGAAATGGCAACCCACTCCACTGTTCTTGCCTGGAGAATCCCAGGGACAGAGGAGCCTGATGAGCTGCCATCTATGGGGTTGCACAGAGTCGGACACGAGTGAAGCGACTCAGCAGCAGCAGCTGCTCAAACTCTGTCACCAAAAGCATGGGGGCCTCTTGTGAGGCCATGTCTGTGCATGCTGGCAGTGAGGGAAGCAGTACTTCTGAATTCTAATAAGGCAATCTGTGTGGTCTGCTTCACCTAGTCAGAGTGCAGCAGACACTTTGCTATTTTCCTGCTAAATTGCTGAGGGATGTTGTGCTCAACTAGCAGGAAGTTCTTATCTCCTTCTTGAGGATCCCTTTCTACATACAGCTCACCCCCCGCCACCAGCTGTCTCATAATTATATGGATCCTTGGAGACTCACTCAGCCAGGAAGGGATTATTCTTGCCTCTGAGGTTCCTTTGGGAAACGGAGTCTCATCTACCCACTACGGTCATTACTCCTTGTGGCCACAAGATGTCACTGTTGAAGAGGGGCTTAGTGCAGTCTGGGTAACATCAGCTCCTGCATCTAACCCACTCTTGTTATTTGGGGCAATCATATTTGCCCCACTCTAAGTGCCAACAATACAAGGGTTGTGGTTCATATTCCCACATTTCCATATTCAACCATTGCTTCCCCCAAAATACCCACCATACAAGGGTGACTGGTTCAGAGGACTTTTCAAAATAGTTCTTAACTTATGCCTGGACCAGTTCTTTCCTTGACGACCCTCTGTGATGGTCAATTTTATGTGTCAACTTGGCTCGGCCATGGAATCCAGCCATTTGAGCAAACATTATTCTGGATGTTTCTGTGAAAGTGGTTTTGGAAGAGATTAGTATTTAAATCAGGGGACTTTGAATAAAGCAGATTGACCTCTGTAAGGTGAATGGGCCTCATCCAATCAGCTGAAGGCCTGAATAGAATAAAAGTCTGACTTTGCTCAAGCCAAAGGGAATTTTACCAGCCTTTGAACTCAAACTGTAACATCAGCTCTTCCCTGGGTCTCCAACCAGCCAACTACTTTGTAGATTTTAAATCTGCCAGCCTTCAAAACCATGTAAGTAATTTCTAAATAAATCATATATATACGTATGTATATATATCCCATTGGTTCTGTTTTCCCAGAGGACTCTGACAAATACACCCTCCATCCCTGTTCTGTTCATAACCCTTGACACTTTGTCCTACCTTCAGATCTTTGCTGCAGTGAGCTCAGTCTTTCCTGATGGCATTCTTCAATTTGGAATTTCAGAGAATGGACACAGGAAATGACTCCCTGGACTATGTAAGCAAGGTGGTCTGAGCAGCGAGGGTCTATCTGCCTTTTATTTACAAACTTGGGCTCCTCAAAGAGACTTTGCTCCAACTCCCAGGGGCTGAGAATCCCAGGCTGGCTTCTGACAACCAGAAGTAGTCACGTCTAGACAGGACCATCTCTGGGCCTACTGAGTGTGCCTGACACAGACTCTCTCGCCTAATTGGACTCTCTGCTAGTCCTGGGAGGTGGGTGGTGTACGTTTCACAGTGAGAAAGAAGCCTGGCAAAGTGAGTCACTTCTCTCAGGTCACATCATGGGTGAGTGGCAAAGCTAACATGCCCCTCAGAGTTCATAATAATGTTTTAATAAAAATGCCACTTTTTAATAGAAAAGTAAAATTGGATTTGTGCCTTAATCTTCAGCCTGTTTTAGCTGTCTTGGGGCCAAACTACACTCCAAACTTTTAAAACCATTTTTGGATTGATTAGCCATAGCCAGGAACAAAACTGCTTCTAGGGAGTGTGCTTAGCAATGCCAAGCTGTTAACTTCCAGCAAAAGTTGACCACGATATTGAAAGGAAAACCTGATAATATCTATTATTTATCATATTGTTCCCCCACCATCCCTTTATGAAAAATGGATGGAGGCCCAGAAACCCTAATTGCCATGCTTCTTCCAGATGGGAAAAATAATAATTTTCTCTGTTCTGCCTTTTATTTTTTTTTTTTTATTCGAATAAAATTTATGGAGAACTCAGAGTTTATTCCATCTGGTGGTTATGGAAAAGCAGAAAGTTCTGACTGTGTCCCAAACCTTTGGGATAAGTCTGGCATGAACGAGGTATACAACACTACAGAAGTCACTCCATCTTTCTGAGTCCCAGTAAAAACAAGAGGCATAACTGGAGAGTGCAAAGTCCCCTCCAAGTCCCAAGGTCCAACAGGCTCTGCTCTGACAGACAGCCCTGGGGCTCCCCCAGGGGTAGAACATTGCTCTGGAGAGAACGAGGCCCAAGGCCCTTCTGTTCTCCAACACAGGTAACACCTTCATAATCTGAGCGTTTCCAAGGCCCAGATGCTACTCCTGGCTCACACTATTGGCTACAAAATCTTGGACGACTCACCGAATACCTTGGCCTTTCTTTATCTGCATTTTCCACACTGGTAAAGCAGGGATGATAACACTGGGCTGAAGCCTACCATGAAAATAGGAAATGGCTTCCCTTAAAATGTTTGCAAGGCCGAGTACTCCACCCGCAGAGTCCCTTGGAAAGCAAAGTTTGGCTGCCTACCACTCATACCCCCTTTGGCCATTGCAAGGTTTCTGTGCAATAATTGCCCTTCCCACCTACGGGCTGCAGACCGCTGGGGGTGCCTCCTCCCCTGATGGTTTGCCCCAACCTCTGTGTTACTGAGGAGGAGGAGGGCCATTTGATTAGGCAGAGACAGACAGAGTTACGGCTGGATGGAGGGGCGAGTTTTCTACGTCTAGTCCTGCAACTTCTGCTCCCCTTGCCTGGATCTGACACTCCTCTCCCCCAAGCCCAGAACGCCCATCCTCCTGGGCAGTTCTTTCCAGTGAAGTCCAGAAGGTAAAACTGGCAAAGGTTCTTAAAATCAATTTTCCAGTCAATTTCTATCCCTCAGAATTCCCTGCCCCTCACACACCTTATGAGCTCCCAGAGGAAGGGAAGTGGAGGAGAAGGGAAGAGTTGTATGGCCAGGAGTGCTGGGGCCAAGACAGCTTGGCACCTGGTTTTGCAAACAGCAGACCCTTTAGAGAGAAATGAGCAAACCAACAGAGTGTGTGCTTGCTTGTCCAGGGTAGGGCCTCCTCTGAGCCTGGAAGACAGAACTTGTATACCAAAGGGACGAGGAAGGATCTTCTTTTCAAAACTGGATGGAGGCTTCTCCGGTGGGCCAGTGGTTAAGACTTTGCCTTCTAATACAGGGGGTGTGGGTTCAATTTTTGATCAGGGAGCTAGGATCCTGTATGCCTTGCAGCCAAAAAACTCACAAACAAAAAATGTAAAACAGAAACAATATTGTAACAAAAGCAATAAAGACTTTAAAAACGGTCCACATTAAAAAAAAATAAACAAACTGGGACAAAGCGTGGCAATCATCAGCTAAAGCTTCTCTCTCTCCTTCCTGGACACCGACTCCCAGGGTCTGGCTAAGGTAAAGACTAGCCAAGCGTGAGGTTCAAATGTCCCACAAAGAAGTCTATGCTAGAGACTGTTGCTGTCCAGTCGCGAAGTTGAGCCCAGCTCTTTTGTGACCCCCATGGTCTGTAGCCCTCCAGGCTCCTTAGTCCATGAGATTTTTCAGGCAAGAATACGATAGTGGGAAGCCATTTCCTTCTCCAGGGGATCTTCCCTACCCAGGAATTGAACTCGTGTCTCCTGTTATTGGCAGGCAGATTCTTTACCACTGAGCCACCTGGAATAGATGTTTACATAAATAGATTTAACAGAAAGGTTAGTCTGCACAAATGCCTGTCTCTGCTGTTCTTTGAGCTGATTACTGATGGGGATTTTTATTTTATAGCCCATAGACTTTCCACCAATCAGGAGGGAATGACAGCCCAGACCTGGCAGGGACCCAAGGGCTGACTCCTAAGCCTGATGCTTGGGTTCTGGTTTGAACAAATGGGTAGGTGTTGGGGTCATGCCTCCAATGGGGAGCCCCGGAGGAAGAGCAACAGGGAGGGAAGATGTGAGTTCATCTGGGGAGTGCCTGAGTCTAACCTTCCAGAGGCAAGACCAAATAGACGGTTAGTTAATTGTTCAAATATTTACTGAGCATGAAATATAGTCTAGACATGAAGGATTTATTGACAATACAATTCTGGACAATATACTGGCAGCCCAAGCTCCAAATTTATATCACCCTGGGATGTGGGAGAATTTTGGAGGAAGCTAAGAGTCCAGAATTAGTAGACTACTGGCCCCAAAAGGCTGTTTTAAACCGGAAGTGACTGAGTTAACCTTGAATTGGCGGCAAAACATTTCCACCAACAAAGTAACTGGAAGATTTATAAGACAAGCTGAGTTCAGTGGGAAAAAACTTTGGTTCTTGAGCCCATCACTGCAAGAGAAGGAGAAAAAGGAAAAGCAGGTGGGCAAGAGAGTCACATAATACTGCCACTCAAATGGAGGTACAAATACCTCCCTTTCTTGACTCACAGAGGAATAAGAGGAAAAAACAGCAAGAAAGGCGCTTTGCAGACTCAAAACTACACTCTCTGGTTGTGAAATAAATGTTTTAAAAATAAATGTTTTATTGAGGAATGGAAGCTTTTGGACCCTGATTGAAAGTTGTTTAGTGGTCAGCTCATCGCTAGGGCAGTGGTCTCCAAATTATTTTGATCTGGTACTCATTTAGTGAAAGCAAGTTTGCACCATTAATACATGTGAGTTAATTTCTTTATAAATGCAGTACAGGTCCTGTAATTAATAGCTAATATCCCAAGACACAAGAAACAACTTAAGGAAAAACGTAAGACCAAACCATGGAGACAGTGAAAAGATCTGTGGTTGCTTGGAGCTTGCGGGGAGAGAGGTATGGACAGGCAGAACACTGAGGATGTTTAGAACAATATGATATCTGTATACTATTGTAATGGAGGGGTGTGGTCATATACATTTGTCAAAATCTATAGAATGCCCAGGTGCTTCCCAGGTGGCTAGGGGGTAAAGAAACCACCTGCCAATGCAGGAGATTCAGGAGACAAGAATTCAATCCCCTGGTTGGGAAGATCCCCTGGAGGAGGAAATGGCAACCCACTCCAGTATTCTTGCTGGGACAAATCCTTGGACAGAGGAGCCACTGAGCACACACAATGAAACCATAGAGGCGCTCATCCATTGTAAGAATGTAGCACCAATGAAAGATGCTAATAACAAGGGAAATTATGGGAGTGGAGGGGAATTACGGGAACTGTCTATACTTTTCATTCAATTTGGTCTACAAATCTGAAATTGCTCTAAAAAATAAAATACATTACTGTAAAAATAAGTTTTACCAAAAAGCCATTTTATTCAAGAATTTCACATAGTTTTAAAACATTAAACCCTCCTGAAAAAAGAAAATTTTTTCCATAAGTCCAATGAAATGAATTTAACCATCTGCATTCATCCTAAAGGCAAAGCAGGCTGGTTTAATCCTTGTGAAAATCCATAGGCCAGCCCCGTTTTGACATTGTGAAAATCCATTTCTTAGAATCCTTTCTATCCCAAAACGAATTTGATATGCTTTCCTTTCATCGACCGCTGGGAGTTATTCTAAGGGGGTGGTCTCCGGGTTCTTTTTGTTATTTCTGGAGTTTAAAATAAGCTCCATGTTGTTATGGAGGAGAGGAAGGTACATGAAAAGCTTAACGGGTTCCATTTCATGTTCCAGAACACAAATATTTCAAAATCAATTATTCAGCTCTTCGCTCGAGTCTTCAAAACCCGTCCATAAGTCATAACAGAGTGCCTGCAGGGCAGGCGGCCCCAAGTGGCCTCTTTGTTGTTGTTTCGAAGGCTGCTTGCAAGTTCGCGGCTGGGGGATCTGTTGGGAGCCCGAGTTAGCATCTCCCTGACTTGTGTTAGGGCTCAGTTTCCCTTCTTTTCTGTCACCCCCAAAGGCTGCAAGCAGAGTCACTGCTACACCCCCACAGCCCCCACCCCTCCCGGCCCCATTTGGTTCCCATGTGCTGGGCACTGCTCTGCGAAGTTCCTGTTTTATGTTGTTTCGTTACCAAGAAGTCTCAAAGGGTGGATATTAGAATTATCCCATTTTCTGGATGAGGAAACTGAGGCCAGTGGTGCTAAGTAGCTCTGATGCTTTAAAAATTTCGCAACAACAGACCTAGAGTTGATCACACTAAGTGAAGTGAGTCAGACAAAGACAAATATCATATGCTATCACTTATATGTAGAATCTAAGAAAATGATACAAACGAACTTATTTATAAAACAGACTCACAAACATAGAAAACAAATTTACAGTTACCAAAGGGGAAAGAAGGGAGGGATAAATTAGGAATTTAGGTTTATCAGATACACACAATTATATATGAAACAGATAAACAACAAGGACCCACTATATAGCACAGGGAACTATATCCAATATCATAATAACCTATAATGGAAAATAATCTGAAAAAGAAAAAATACATAAATATTGAATCACTTTGCTGTACTCCTGAAACTAATACAGCATTGTAAATGAACTGTATTTCAATAAAATTTTTAAAATAAAAATTAGCACAAAAAATTGATGCTGGAGAAAACTCTTGAGAGTCCCCTGGACTGCAAGGAGATCAAGCCAGTCCGTCCTAAAAGAAATCAATCCTGAATATTCATTGGAAGGACTGATGCTGAAGCTGAAGTTCCAACACTTTGGCCACCTGATTCAAAGAGCTGGCTCATCTGGAAAAGACTCTGATGCTGGGAAAGATTGAGGGCAGGAGAAGGGGGTGAAAGAGGATGAGATGGTTGGATGGCATCCCTGACTCAATGAACATGAGTTTGAACAAATTCTGGGAGATAGTGAAGGACAAGGAAGCCTGGTGTGCCTCAGTTCACGGGGTTGCAAAGAGTTGGACAAGACTGAGTGACTGAACAACAACTAATCCAGGATGAACTCATCTTAACTTTAGTCACTACATCTGCAAAGACTATTTCTAAACAAGGTCACATTCACAGGCAGTGAGGGACACAATTCAAACTGTGACAGGGGCTGAGTCCAGTGGGTACTGAGGGAAAAGCATTAAGCACAGGAAACAGACAGTGCAAAGGCCCTGCGGCAGGAATGTGCCCAGCATGTTTGTAGAAGAGCAGAATTTGGTGTCCTGGACCCTTTGTGAGCTCTAGAGGGAGGCAAGACCATCCATTGCTGCAGTAGTGCATGATGGTAGAGGAAAGAGACCACATCTTTTAGCCTTAAAAGTAGGAAATTCTGCTGGTTTCAACAACATGGATGAAACTTGAGGCCACTATGCTAAGTGAAATAAGTCATTCAGAGACAGAAACCATATGATCTCCCTTACTTGTGGAATCTAAAAAAAAAAAAAAAAAACTAAGCTTATAGAAACAAAGTAGAACAGTGGCTGCCAAAGGCTGAAGCGTGGGAGAGCAGGGAGATGCTTGTCCAAGGCTACATGCTTCCAGTTAGAAGACGAGTAAGTTCCGGGATTTAAAGTATAACCTGGTGACTATAGTTAACAATACCGTGTTTTTGACCTGAAAGTTGCTGAGACAATAGATCTTAAATGGTCTCAACACATACACACACACACACACACACACTCACACACACACACACACTCACACACACACACACACTCACATACACACACGTAACTATGGGTGTGTTAACTAACCTGACGGTGGTAGTCATTTCACAATATAAATGTATGTATGCAAATTGCCACATGTAATATGTCAATTACAACTCAGTAAAGCTAGAAAATAAAGCCTCATTTCTAAGTAGCAATGGGCACAAGTAAATAACCATGTGATGTGAAAGACCTGTCATTTCTCCTAGTGTCAGATTTATGGGGACTGCCCATGCTTCAGTGGTTCATTGTCTATATTCATGAGTGAAGGAAACAGCAATTTTCATTCAAGATTAGTGAAACTAAAGATGCAGTTTGTTTCCCCTGCTAGACCCATTCTGAGAGCTGGTGCTTCCTGAACTAATGTTTGCATGAGAAATCACCCCTCCCATCATCCCAATGAATCCCCTCTGATGCTACAGGAAGTTTGCCATCAGAAGAAACGGGTTTTAAAGCTCTCTCTACACCTCCTCACCCACACGGGTATTGACGATTGCTGAACTCTGGTTACTTCTTAGACAATGTGAGTCTCGGGCTCATCTCTTTCTGTATTGTTTCATGAGCATCTAGCCAGGAGAAGAACCACGCATTCACAAAGCCTCTGTGGACCAGGCATTATGCTGGGAGCCTCACACTAGCCCTTCAAGGCAAGTAGCCCATTTCACAGTTGAGAAAACCAAGGTTCAGAAAGGCCAGATCTGTCTTAAGTTCCCAAAATAAGGAAAAAGTGAAGCCAAGATTCAATTTCTGATCTGACTCAAAGTCACATACTCCTTCCTATCCATGATATCATCAGAACAAAAAGACTTGATGCTATGTGTGTTTTCTACATTAAAGCACGTGGCTCCATTTAGAAAACATGAACTGGCCATCATTCTGTAGTAATTGCATTATATACCCAGCTGTCTTCATTGGACCTGAATGGTTCAACAGATTGGACAATTGCCAATGTGCTCAGTTGTGTCCGACTCTTTGCAACCCCATGGACTGTAGCCTGTCAGGCTTCTCTGTCCATGGAATTGTCCCAGCAAGAATACTGGAGTGGGTTGCCATTTCCTCCTCCAGGGGATCTTCCCAACCCGGAAATAGAACCTGAGTCTCCTGAGTCTCCTGTTTGCAGGCAGATTCTTTACCACTCAACCTTCAGCAGATTGCCTACAGATTTTTAGTGATCTGCGAGAGCCCTCAACTGCAAAATATGATCTGTGTAATTATAGCTGTTGTGCTTTCCAAATTATATTCTGATGTCAAGCTTAATTCTCTTCCTCTTTGCCACCCAGCAGATTTGCTACACAGTATCAAGCTTGACTCAGCTACAACCCAACAACCCAGGAACCCTCTAGTAGATTGAATGATGGCTCTCCAAAATATGTCTACATCTTAGTTCTTGAACCTGTGAATGTTACCTTACATGAAAAAGGAAAAAATTTTATTTTGTATGGCAAAAAATGTGATTAAGTTACGGTTTTTAAAAAATATGTATTTATTTGGCTCTGCTAGGTCTTAGCTGCAGTATGCAAACTATTAGTCGCAGCATGTGGGATCTAGTTCCCTGACTAGGGATCGATCCTGGGTCCCCTGAATTGGGAGCATGGAGTCTTAATTACTGCCCCACCAGGGAAGTGCCTACATTAAGGTTTTCGACAAGAAACACTAATCCTAGACTACCCAGTGTTTGGTTGCTCAGTCATGTCTGACTTTTTGTGACCCCATGGACTGTAGCCCACCAGATTCCTCTGTCCATGGAATTCTCCAGGCAAGAATACTGGAGGGGGTTGCTATTTCCTTCTCTAGGGGAATCTTCCCAACCCAAGGTTTGAACCTGAATCTCCTGTATTGCTGAAGCTCCTATACTTTGGCCACCTGATGTGAAGAACTGATTCATTGGGAAAGACCCTGATGCTGGGAAAGATTGAAGACAGGAGAAGAAGGGGACGACAGAGGATGAGATGGTTGGATGGAGTCACCAACACGATGGACCTGAGTTTGAGCAAGCTCCGGAAGTTGGTGACAGACAAGGAAGCCTGGCGTGCTGCAGTCCATGGGGTTGCAAAGAGTCGGACACGACTGAGCGATTGAACTGAACTGAACTCCTGCATTGCAGGCAGACCTTTACCATTTGAGCCACCCAGGACCCCAAATTCAATAACGTGTCCTTAATAAGAGCGAGGCAGAGGGAGATCAGGTACACAAGGAAGGGAGGTGAAGATGGGGGCAGAAGTTAGAATGACGTGTCCCCAAGCCCAGAGACATCCAGGACTGCCCACAGAGGCCAGAAGTTGGAAGAGGCAAGGGTCACACTCTGCCCAGAGCTTTTGGCGGGAGCACAGCCCTGTCGACCCTTTGATTTCAGACTTCTGGCCTCAAGAAGAGTGAGAGAATAAATTCCTGGTTACTCCAATCCTCCAACTTGTGGTCATTTGTTACAGCACCCACAGGACGCTAATACAAACCCCAGCAAATGGAAACCCTAACATGCTGTCTCTCCTCCTGGCAGAACCGTGGACCACCGGAGGCTCCTGCTTCTTTCCTATGTTAGGGTTCTGCACCCCCTCCCAAGGGAACCACTCACTCCGCTGTGTGTTCTATGGAGCCATTGGCCTTGATGGCTCCATAGCCCCAGAGCGAGGAGAAGATGGAGTTGCCTAATACGCCTTCACCCGTGAACGCCTGAGGTTCGGGCGTCAGCTCCATGGGCTCGAATCTCACCTCTTACACCTGGCGTGGCTGAGTGACTGGGGGCAGCTGATCTCCGAGTCTCCCTGGGCCCGTCTCTTACACAGAGGAGATGGGCAGTCTCTCTTCAGGCTGTTATGAGGATGCAGGGAAATAACATGGAAACTTCTTACAGCAGTGCTGGCACTTCACAGACGCTCAATGTGTCTTCGTTATTTTCATCAATAATTACAAAGAGAAGGAAATGCGCAGTACCGTTAATAGTAGAAGAAAGAAACTGTATGAAGCATCGGAAAACCGAGTTTGGTGCTCTGATGTTTTATCAATAGCATTCTGAACTGTTCAAATACAGAATCAGATACACAGATTAATAACTATGTTGTGTGTGTGACTAAGTCCTTTTAGTCGTCTCTGACTCTTCGCAACCCCATGGACTGTGGCCCACCAGGCAAACATCAAATTATCCAAATTATAAAACCTTTGCCTTTGCTGATTCTAATGCTAATGCTTATTTTCTGTATTAGCATTTTTACTCTTACTTGTATTATTTCCTTCCTTTCACATTATTTGGGCTTGTTCTCTCCTTTTTCTGACTTAACTATGTGGATACTTACTGTTGCATTTGAAAGCTGTAGTATCTTATTTGTGTCAATTGATTCAGTTTTGTAATTCTATTATTTAACTCTTATACGTTCTTACCCAATTTTTACCTGTGTATCCTATTGATTATCAAATAAGTTCACTAAACTCTTTCACTATAACTGTATTTCTTTATTTTTTATTGCTTTATTCCTCTTTTTACCACTCTTAATTTTTTCCCTGTGAATTTTGAAGTTGTGCTATTAAACGTGCATATAAATTTAGAATTGCTATAAATTATTGGTGAATCAGTGATTTTACGAAGCATCTTTTTATCTTTAATAATGCTTCTCATGTTAAAGTCTACCTTGTCGGATGTTAGCATAAGCACTTAAGCTTCCTTTTGCTTGGTGCTGCATGGTAAGTATTTTTCATTCTTTTGCTTTCAATTTTTTTTCTCTTCACTCTTAATGTGTGCTCTAGTAAGGTAAATGCAATTGAGTACTATTTATTTGTATCATGTCTGACATTTAGTCTATTAATTTAACTATTTAGCTCATTCACATTTAATGCCACTTCTTATATGTTTGGTTTAAATCAGGATCTTATTGTTTGTTTCTTATTTTTTTTCCAACTATTCTATATTACTCTTTCTTCTCTTTCTTTTTATTAGTCAAATATTTTCTTATTCCTTTTGTATGCATGTTTGTCATCCATTCCCTTGCTACATTTTTAGGGCTAACTCTAGACATTACAATGTGCATCTTTGATTTATTAGGGCCTAATATAAATTCATATTTTTACTGCTTTCTGGATAATAAAATGAATTGGAATGCCTTAGCTCTATTAATATTCTCCTGCCTTCTGTGTTGTTGCCACATAATTTAATTCTACATACATTTTGAACACCACAGGACACTCTTAACTATGTATACAGTCAATATTCATTGTTACTTACTCACATTATTTACCCTATTCATCACTCTATTCTTTCCTGAATTTCAGTGTTCCCATCTGGGACTGTGTTTCTTCTGCCTGAGAAATTCATTTTAACATTTGGTGTAGGTTTGCTTTAGTGTAGGTTTTCTACTCTTGATTTTTTTGTCTAGAAATATGTTTGTCTTATAGTCCTATTTTTCCCAAAATTATCAAGCTTAATTTGGATCATTAAAATACTTTGATGATCCACAGTATCTTTCATAGAAGTTTTAAGACCCAAAGGCTTATTTTACTATTATATTTTGATTTATTCATTTGCTCAATTTTCAGTTGAGAATAATTAATTTTTTATAGCTTTGAAATATGAATTCACGTAAGTAAAATTAACCTATGTTAAATGTGCAGGTCAACCAGCTTTGATCAGTGTATATAGCTGGGCAACAACCATCACAATCAAGTTTAAGACATGTTCATCACACCCCCCAAAAAAAACCTCCCTTGACCCTTTATGATCAATCCCTTCCTACACCCTCAGCCCCATGAATTACAAATCTGTTCTATCACTATAATTTTCTATTTTGTAGAATTTAACAAATGGAATCATATAGTATGTAGTAATTTTATGACTGGTTACTTGCACTTAGTTTGATAATTTGGAGATTCATCCACATTGTTGCCTGTATCAGTTCATCCCTGTGCATTGCGGAATAGCATCCCATTGAATGGATATGTCACATTTCATTTATACATTCACATATAATACATATGAATTTGATTAGGTGATTTAGGATTATTTTTGTTTTCAATTTTTAAGGATATCTTTGCCAGCTTCACAGTTCAAAGTTGGTTGGCTGTTATTCTCTTGTAAGGCAGTATTTGTTAATTCTTTTAGTTTTTGTTTGCTTTTAAAAATTATCTACTCCTCCTTCAGTTCTGAGCATTTTTTCTCTGGGCAGATTTGTTTTTTCTTTCAGCTCTTTGAAGATGTTGCTCAACTGTCTTCTGACTCACATACATAGCTTCTGATTATACATCTGCTACAATTCTAACCCTTGTTCCTTGGTATGTAATGTGTCCTACTTCCTCTGGGTGCCTTCATATTTTTCTCTTTATTTTTAACTCTCACAATTTTAAAATTGTGCCTAAATTTTTTTTTTCTACTTCTGCTTGAAGTCCTCTGGGCTTCTAGGATCTCGAGCTTGTTGTCATTCATTACATTTGGAAAATGCTCAACCTTTATCTCTTCAAAGATGCCTTTGCCCTGATCTCTTTCTCTTCTCCTTTTAAGATTCCAATAATACGTATCATAGACCATTTAATGTTCCACAGCTCCTGTATGCTCTGTTCTGCTTTTTTGCTCTCCTTTTTTCCCTTCATATTTCAGTTTGGTAATTCCTACTAGCCTGTATTCATGGGTACTGATTCTTCATTTATGTTAAGTCTACTGATGAGCCTGTTGAAAGCAGTCTCTACTTACTTCACCAATATTTTTATCTCTAACATTTCCTTTTGACTCTTTTGGTGTCTACCTCACTGCTGAAATGCCATTTGTTCACGTGTATTATCTACCTTCTCCACTAGTGCCTTTATCCTAATCAGTCATAGTTACTTTGAATTTCCTCTCTGATAGTTACAGAACATGGACCCTCTTTTAGTCTGGTTATGTTGATGGCATCCTCTCTTGACTGAAATTTTTCTCCTCACTTTTTTATGTGCTTCATTTAAAAAAATTGATTTCTAAGCCTCATATTTGGAACAGTAGAGACTAATATAAATAGTGTTTATGCCTGGAAATGAGCACATCTCTTCTAGCAGGCTGTTATTTTCAAGACTGATTCAATCTAGTCTGGTTTTGAACTGGCTTTAAGTTTTGTTGTTATTGTGATTGTCTTCAACATGTCACCAGATTCAAATTTCTCTGGTTTTACATTTTACTTAGAGTAGGGCCTGGATTGTCCTAGGATTTTTCACAACATCCCCACTTTACCCTTAGCTTTAAGGTTCCATTATGAGCCTGTACCACAGAGCAGTCTCTCCTCACAGCCCTGCTCAACCCCCAGTGGTAGAATTCTGCTCCTGGCTACTTGGTGCTTGCTAGCCCAATATTAGGCATGCCCTGTGCTCCTGGGGCTCATAAGTGGGCCTTTCTTAGTAATCTTGCCTTCTCGAGCAGTAGGAATCTCTGGATCAAGGATGGCTTCCTGCCTCTTACCCAAGGATACAGAACTTTTCCTCCTTCCAGCTGCAGTAGGTCTAGAGTGCATTGATCAACTGGGAAATCACATGAGACAATGACAAAAAGGAAGCAAAGGACCAAAATACAAAAGACTTCAAATCCATGGTGAGACTTGTGATTTTATTTTGAGTAGCATAGGAAATTACCAGAGGGTTTGATCAGTGACATGATCTGATGTGTTTGATTCTCTAGAGACAGAGGGGAGATGGATAATGACTAGAAGGGGCCAGAGAAGGGATCTGGGCAACTGATAATGGTCTAGACACCGGTTTCATAGCTGTGTGAAGGCTGTGAAAGTCATTGATCGAGCTGTATACTTACAATATGTGTACTGTCTGTGTGTAGATTAAATTTCAGTAAAAAGTTTTAAAATGGTCTTTTCAAAGAAAAAAAATGAAAAAGAAAATGTAAGAGTCTTGGTTGTCAGGGAACATTTCAGTTTGTTGGTTACTTTGAACTTTCCTAGGCAAGCAGGTGAAGACAGTTACTGAACCAGGGGTCCAGAAAAGAATGCAGCCTGGTTCCTGTCTTCAAGAAGGTCTTGAGACCTTCCTGGCAATCCAGTGGTTAAGACTCTGCCCTCCCATGCAGGGTACACAGGTTCAATCCCTGGTCAGGGAACTCAGGGGCTTCGCTGGTAGCTCAGCTGGTAAAGAATCCGCCTGCAATGTGGAAGACCTGGGTTCGATCCCTGGGTTGTGAAGGTCCCATGGAGAAGGGAATGGCTACCCACTCCAGTATTCTGGCCTGGTTACAAAGAGTTGGATACAACTGAGTGACTTTCACCTCACTTTTCAGGGAACTAACTAAGCTCCTTCATGTGGCATGACACAGCCAATCAATCGATCAAAACATAAAGACCAAGAAGGTCTCCAACTAGTTGGAGGGACAGGCTTGTTTTGTTTTAGAAATTTATTATTTCATATGGTAAGTGCTATAATAGGGGTTTTACTCGATGATACTGGGGAGCAAGTGAATAATATCATGAAAGAAGCAGAAGACGTTCTCAAAGGAAGTGACCCTTGAGTTTTCTCCTAAAAAGACAAGCATACCTCCCCATTCCAAAGGGTACACAAAGGCATATTCCATGCTGGGAAGCCCTGGTAGTTTGCTGTGTCCTGAGCTTTGGGCTCCAAGGAGCAAATGGGGCTGAAGGAGCAGATAGAGAGTGGCTGTGAAGGACCTGGGGGCCTGGGGGCCTGGCCGCATGCAGTATCTCCACAGAGATTCTTGGATTGGGGGATCCAGGCACAAGAGGAAGGGAACAAACGCTGGCAACAGGTACAGTGGACTAGACCATGGTTTTTTGCAGCCTCTACCCTAATTTACTTTCTAGGCTACCCTTGGAGAAGGTGATTGCTGGCTTAATTAACCAGAGTGTTTTTTCCCAAGAATTCTGGGTCATCATCTCTTTGTGCCTATACAAAGGCACAGGGATTGTAGAATCTATAGGTCGCTCATTGTGCTGGACCTTAACATTCTTTCTTCCCATCACAGACCAGCTGTGTGGCTTTGGGGAAGTCCTTCAATAGCTCTAGGCTCCTGATGCCCCCTAGATAAATTAGGGAACCAAACTTTGTGCTCAGGGCAGGAATCAGAACATATAATCTCAAGGACAATTTTATCTCATGTTAGTGACTTTGTAATAGTAGTGATCGATAATGTAGACTAAACACTTCATGGGCACCTAGCATTAATAACTGCCTTAATCACGGGCTTCCCAGGTGGCTCAGTGGTAAAGAATCTGCCTGTCAGTGCAGGAGATGTGGGTTTGATCCCTGGGTCAGAAGATCCCTGGAGAAGGAAATGGCAACCCACTCCAGTATTCTTGCCTGGGAAATCCCATGATCAGAAGAGTCTGGTGGGCTACAGTCCATTGGGTCACAAAAGAGTCACATAACTTAGCGACTAAGTGATTGAACAATTATATGTAGAACCCAATCCTCACAACATTATGGGGAAAATACTGTTGTGAGCCTCGATTTACAGACCAGAAATCAGAATCACAAAGAGATCAAGTCACCCAAGGCCACAGATAAGAACTAGCAAAGTTGGAATTTGAACTTAAGAAATCTATCCTTAGATTCACATCATTGGCAACTATATTTTAGTCCTTCTAGGCAAGCCAAAGATGTTGCAACTTATATGTTTTTACTTTTGGAGAAATTCATATACTTGTGTAAAAATATTATTATTTTCCTTTTCATCCTGTTTCCCATGGAGTTTGCTCCAAAACAGAATTCCCTTCAGGCCCATTTAATTTGGCATCAAGTATTTTATTGGTCAAACCTCCATTTTATTAACATTTCATTTTATGAAAGTTCAGTATAATTGCACTGGTCACATTTTCTCACAAAATTGTTTTCACAGAAAAAAAACAATAGCAGCTTAACAGAACCATTGTGTTTGAAATCAGGAGGTAAAGGTCAAGACAATCTTTCTTGCAAAGGATCCTCCACTTTTCTTCCCTGGAGGAGGTGCCACTGGAGTTTCCTAACAGGGTCCTCATCACTTTCAATGTAGGGTCTTAAGGTGACATCAAGGAGGGTTCACTGCTATTTCAATCCCATGATGCCATGGATGCAAAATCAGAAGCAAGTATGCTTCATTTATAGACTGTCAGAGCTGTTTTGAGAATCATTAGTCTAACCCTCTCTGGTGGCTCAGTTAGTAAAGAATCTGCCTGCAGTGTGGGAGACCCAGGTTCCATTGCTGGGTCCAGAATATCCCCTGGAGAAGGGAATGTCTACCCACTCTAGTATTCTTGCCTGGATAATCTCATAGACAGAGGAGCCTTGTGGGCTACAGTCCATGGGATTGCAAAGAGCAGGACATGACTGAGTAACTAACAGTTCATTTCACTTGAAAAACTGAAGTTCAAAGGTACTCTGTCAAGTCCAACATCATTCGGCAAATTAACATCAATTTTGAACCTAGGTTTTCTGGGTTTTGCTTAAGTATTCTCCCCATTCTAGTCTAAGGGAAAAGAAGCTGAAAAATAAATAAATAAAGAGAGCTTTGAACTTGATTTCATTTAGGGCAAATTTTGTTGTCTTCAACAAAATGGTGAGATTGAATCTTAAAATGTTGTAGTTAGGAAAAAACATAAAAAATAAAAGGATAAGATGTCAGAGGAAGATATGGAGAGAAAAAGAGTAGCAAAAGGTTCTGAAGACTCACCAAAGAAATGACCAAGCACCAGGGTCCATCGCTGGCCAATTTCTAGAAGCCCAGAATTTCCAGAAAGGACAAACTTAGCACAACCTTCCAATTTGCATTGGAAAATACATTCATATTTGAGAAAGGCAGTGTAGCTAGCTGTTCATTAAGAAGCTTTAGACAGCCTGTAATCCCAGCTCATAGGAAATTACTGCTCTCTTAAGCAATTCCAGGTTTGTTTTTTCAAGCCAGAGGTCTACAATGCTTGCAGAGCTATTACTGGTTTATTAAAAATTCTATGGAAATAAAGCAAGAGGTCAAGCCTGAATGCCTTCAAAGATGGTAAGCAACTGCCATTAACCCAGGCACCAGAGCAGCCAAGGATTTTCACAAACTTGTGAGCGAGGTGCAAAATGCCTGCTGTATGCAGAAAGAGGAGCTGGCACTTAGCAGAAAGATGCAGATGTGTCACGTGAATGAGTGTGGCATTGCCACTTACCCCAGAGGCCTTGATAAAGCCTCATCACTCAGGTGAATCACCTGAGTCTATCAGTGGACAGTATGGTGGATGCACTGAGATGTAGACCCATCCCTGCTTTACTATTTACCTGCTGTGCTGTCTTGGGTTTGCCACTTCACTTGTATGCACCTCCACGTCTTTACCTGCAAGATGGGCATAATGATATAGGTGTCACAGAGCTGTTAGAAAAAGTAAAAAATGTATGGAAATGCATAAGGTCTTTATCATCATTAATTACTATGTCTCCTAGCATTATTCAGTTCAGTTATTCAGTCGTGTCCAACTCTTTGCAACCCCATGGACTGCAGCATGCCAGGCCTCCCTGTCCATCACCAACTCCCGGAGTTTACTCAGACTCACATCCATTGAGTCAGTGATGCCATCTAACCATCTCATCCTCTGTCATCTCCTTCTCCTCCTGCCTTCAATCTTTCCCAGCATCAGGGTGAGTCAGTTCTTTGCATCTGGTGGCCGAAGTATTGGAGTTTCAGCTTCAGTATCAGTCCTTCCAATGAATATTCAGGACTGGTTTTCTTTAGGATTGACTGGTTGGATCTCCTTGCAGTCCTAGCATCATTAGTATTATTATTAGCTGATCTCAAACTCTGACCACGTAAGTGCATTCACATTATAAGGATGAGAGATGTGGTGCCTGGAGTCAGAGTTAAGAAATGTTAAAATGTCAGAGTTTAGGTCTGAAGAAGTAGGAACTAGGGAGATACTGAAGGCTTTTCATCAATGAAATAAGATGCTAAATCATCACTTAAGAAAGACTGATTTGACAGGATTATGAAAAATGAACTAGAAGATGAGAAAGACCAAGTGTTGGCGGGTCAGCTCCATGATGATTATAGCAATGAAGGCAGAAGGAAGAGAGTGGGAGGCAATCACTAGACCTCTAAAGAATCCTTGAAGCTGAAATACAGAGACACAAACAAACAGGGAGGAAAAGTAACTTTGAGGAAATAGACTATGAAAGAAAGAAGAAAGATGCTGCATCCATGAAGCAAGAATAGGCTTCTGTGTAAAAGGAACCACAACAAAAAAAGCTGTGTTGGAATTTTAAAATATAATAGAGACATTAAGATTAAAGTTTTTGACAATAAACTTATGAATTTGAGAAATTTTCACAAAAACTGAGAAAATGGCAATGAAAAAAAAGGAAGAAAAGTGGAGACAAGAAAGAACATGAGAATTCTGCTCAGGAAGTTTAATATATGAATGACAGAAATTATCAAAAAGAAAAAAAATACAAGAAGAATTCTTAAAGAAATAATCTTCAAGAATATATTCCAGAACTGAAGGCAGGAGTTTTCAGATTGAAAAAGGTCTATTGAGTGTCCATCACAGCAGGCGAAAAGCAACTCACTACAAGACACACCATCAAGAAATCTGAGAGCACTAGAGACAAGGAAAAGATACTGTGATCTTCCAGAGAGAAAAAATAGATCACATGCAAAGGGACAAGAACCGTGAAAGCATCAGGCATCTTCACCACAACAAGCCCACCTCTAGAAAGCAGTGGTGCAAAATCTATTAACTCAGAAGGAAGTAATTTTTATCCCAGGATTTCACACTCAGCCCTATACATAGAATATCTTCAGACATTCCGCCTTATAAAATTTTAAATTAAAAAAATCGATCACAGAAATCTACACAAGAATGCACGTTTGTTCCTAGAAAAAAAGAATAAACCTATTAAGAAAAAAAGAATCCAGCACATAACAAAACAAGATTCATCACAGGAGAGAGGCCGTGGGAATCCCTGGGATGCTGGTGGATGGAGAACCCAGAATATAGCTCTGCATTTGAACCTTGACTGGCTCAAGTCAGAAATCTCCGGGAGAGACTTCCTCAGAAAAAAAAATGTGTAAAATACCCAATATATCTGAACAACATTTATGTGGTTATAATAATGTAAAGGCAAATATTAATCTAAGCAAAATGAAGATAAAATGCACTGGGAAGCTGGAAAGATTCAAAGGTTGGAGGAGGAGGTGGATAGAGGAAGATGAAAGAAGACGAAACCCAATCTTCCACAGTGAAAAGGCAAAACCAAAAAAATCTACAAGTATAACAAAAGCACATTATCTTGTAATAAGAAAGTAATTTAAAAACAAAAACTCAGGGAAAACAGTTAAAAGTCGTGACCTCTGAAGAAAGCAGAAAGACTGGAAAGGAGGCTTCTGTTTTTCACAGGAAGCACAAGAAAATTATTTGACCCTTTTTACATTGGATACATGTAAATTTTAATAAAAATTTAAATTTAAAGAAAGAAGGCATAGGTTGCATTCTGCAATCTTGGGGAAAAAAACAAACAACAGAAATCTCATTGTGAGCTCAAGTGAAAGCCCAAAACTGCCTAGAACTATAAAGACAACTTTGGCTGTCATGGCAAAGAGCCTTTAGCTAGATATTAAAATTTTGAAAATCCATCCAACTCTGCACAAATTCATTATGTGACTTGAGATAAATCCCATGAATTCTCTTAACTGTGCATTCTCCTTAGAGCAAAATAGGAATTGAACTATAGAGTCATAGAGGTCCCCCATGGATCCCACATTCTGTGTCCAAGGTGCTCAGATTATGAACTCTTTCCTTGACCATAAAGTGAAAGAAGGTGAAAGTGAAGCTGCTCAGTCCTGTCTGACTCTTTGCAACCCCATGGACTGTAGTCTACCAGGCTCCTCCATCCATGGGATTTTCCAGGCAAGAATACTGGATTGGGTTGCCATTTCCCTCTCCAGGAGTCCTCCCCAACCCAGGGATTGAACCTGGGTCTCCCACACTGTAGGCAGATGCTTTACCCTCTGAGTCACCAGGGAAGTCCTTGACCATAAAAGTCACACAAAGTCGCATGGAGGTGATGCAGAGGAGAGACAACTCAGGAGGCCCTGCAGCTCACTCCCTCCTGCTCTGAGAGCTCAGCCAGCTCAATAGATTTGCATTCGTGCAGAAGGATGGAAATTCAACTAGCTCCCCCTTCCTAACAAGTTGCCTGGCTTCTTCCTGCGAACCCCTCTTCTCTTTGTAGAGCCTCCCTAGAGCAGGGTCCCTTTCCGGACGCCTCTCCCAGGCATGTCCATACAAAGGGGAGCACTGATCGCTCGGCGGCCACCAGTCCTGCACCATCTGCTACTTCTCTGCTGGAAGCTTCCCCCAGTGCATCAACACTGACTCTGCTAGGGACATGCAGTGCTAGCATCTCTGTGTTCCCTGCAGAATGGATGCCTGCAGGACCCAGGGACACTCCTGAGAAGAGCAAGCCTCCCTAACAGCTGCCGGCTCCCCAGAATCTGCTCTGGACTAAGATGCTCTCACTTTAATAGACACAGGCTGGAAAACTCTTCATGACAAACCGAAACAAAACCCCATGCCTTGGCTGTGGGTTATTTATTGAAAATCACCACATTTTAAGAGCAGCGAAGAACATAAGTGCCTGTGGGCTTTGGCGAATCCTCTAAGAATTTATATTCTAAGCAGCCACACTGCCACCACGGGAAGGAAGCTGTGAACTAGAAGTGCACAGTGAGGAATCATTGTTTAAATAGAGAACCAGAAAAGCCTTAGGCTTGATATAAATTCTGAACCCAGATATTCTCTGGAAGAAAAAAACCTTCCACTGAGTGAAGGTATCCTTGTGTCTACTGAAGTCTCCTGGAAGCAGTATTGGCCTTCTGTATGTGGCAAAAATGGCCACCATCCCAGAATACTCCCCACCTTCCTCTTTTAAAACAAATCCATACAATCCAATAAAATAAATGAAAACTAAAGAAGCCAGAGTTTAATATTCAGGGGATGTAATTCAAGTATAGCCAACTGGACCACTTCCCTGTTAATCAGAAAAATAGCAAAGTTTTTCTTATGATCTTTGTAGAACATAAAGTTAATACTCTCTTTAGGGAGGCCACATGATGTGTGGAAGGAACACAAGATGTAGAATGGAAGCCTGGCTTGCCTTAGACTCACTACATCTCTCAGGAAAGGCTCAAGACCAGATTTTTCCCAACCTAACTGTATTAGAATCACCTGAGAGCCTTCTTTAAGAAATCAGATTCCCAGGCCCTCAGGCTCTCAGCCTCCAAGTATAAGGCCCCACTCTCTCTGTCCCATTCCCAGTTCAGGCTCTCTCTTGCCTCTAACTGATCTCAAAAGAACTCACTTCTCTCCTCTCCCCATCAAGGAGCTGGGGCTCTTAGACAATGAAAACCAATGGTCAAAACTTTTCAAGGTGATGGTTCATTATCATGATTGTGGCAGTGGTTTCACAGGTATAAATCTATGTCAAGTCATGCACCTTAACTATATCCAGTTTGTTGTATGCTGATTATACTCCCAGAAAGCTGTTTTTAAAAAGTAAGTAATCAGATGGTTGAGTGGCAACATCTGCTTTCAGGCTGGTAGCATCACCGTCTCCAAAAACTTTGCAGCAAGGGGCAAACACACGAGTTACAGTATGTAGGTAAAGCTGCTGTAACCCATAGGTCCTAAGACACAGTGGCCCCAACAAGACAGAAGCTTCTTCATCTGTCTCATGACAGCCCAGAGGAAGGCAGGCAGCCCAGGCTGGCTGGGGTCCACCAGGTTCCTTCCATCTTGTTTTATGATGGGAGTTGACCATGGCTATCCATGGCCACATTCCAGCTTCTAAAAAGTTGGGAAAAAGAGAAATTGGAGGGTTAGTAAGTTCCTTTTAGGGAAATGTTGCAGAAGTGGCATACAACCCTTCTACTCACCTTCTATTGGTGAGAACATGGTCACATGGCCACACTTGAGCTGCAAGGGAAGCTGGGAGATGTAGCTATTAAAATTGGGGAGGAGAGGACTTCCTTGACAGTCCAGTGGTTAAGAATCCATCTTGCAGTGCAGATATGTTTCCCTGATCGGGGAACTAAGATCCCGCATGCCACAGGGCAGCTAAGTCCATGTGCTGCAATGAAGCCCCAGCACAGCCAAAAAAGAAAAAAAAGGAAGGAGGTTTCTGGGCTTCCTGGTAGCTCAGCTGGTAAAGAATTTGCAATGCAGGAAACCCCAGTTCGATTCCTGGGTTAGGAAGATCCACTGGAGAAGGGATAAGCTACCCACTCCAGTATCCTGGCCTGGAGAATTCCACGGACTGTATAGTCCATGGGGTTGCAAAGAGCCAGACACGACTGAGCGACTTTCACTGTCTTCTGGGTTTCTGTTATGAAAAGGAAGGAGAACAGTTAGCCATCTCTGACCCTAGTTTTGAGGAGATAATGAGGAAACAATATGGCGAGGACACTAGTCTCAATAAGTAATATAACCACACAGAGCAGGTCCTCAAGAACCACAATTCTTGTCACTACGGTGAGTGATGTGTCAGTTTCCTTGTGTTGCCATAACAAAGGATCTCAGACTGGCGGGGGGTGGGGGTGATTAAAGAACACAAATTTATTGTCTCACTGTTCAGGAGGTTGGAAGTCTGAGATCTGGGTGCCCCAGGGCTGGCTCCTTCTGAGAGCTGTGAGAGAAAATCTGTCTATGCCCCTCTCCCAGCTCCCGGTAGCCTGAAGCATCCCTTGGCTTGTGGATAACGTTCTTATAGGTCTTGACATCATCTCCCCTCTGTATGTGTCTCTATCTCTTCACATGGATTTTTTCCATAAGGACCCCAGTCATAATGAACTAGGGACTCACCCTACTCAACTGTGACCCTATCTTAACCGACTGCCAAGATCCTATTTCCAAATAAGATCACATTGAGGTGCCGGGTGGGGGGAACTCTAATGTACAAATTGGGGGGAGGCACAATTCAACCCATCACAAGCAGGAAGAGAACACTCAGGACACTCAAGTTCATGTCCCAGCCTTGCCACTGGCTACCTGTGTGATCTTGGACATTTCATGAGGCCTGGTCTCATTGACCTCCTTTGTCAAAGATGAAATAACCACATCAAAGACCTCAAGAAAACTGGGAAGGGCCTTGCTGAGACAGGCTGGAACCTGGGACCCTTTTCTGCAGTGCTTAAACCTGGACAAATGGACAAACTTGTCCTTGAGCAACAAAATACACAGACACTATAAAGGACTGAAAAAGAAAAAAAAAAAAAAAACAAACCAAAACTGCATGCATGCACAGTTGGGGCAAATTATGGACAATAAGACACAAAAAGACCACAAGAACCCAACTGCCACTTCTCAAGAGCCGGGAGCAAAAGCAGAGTACTGCACATGCCCCCTGCTCACAGCATAGCTAAAGGGGGTGGGCGAACCATCTCAGTTACCCCTCCGGCCTGACCCACTCTTACCCTCACCCCCTATGAGGAGCCAGCTTGCCTCTCTCAAGGAGCAAGCAAAGAAACCCGTTACTTCTTCCTGCTCCCCTCTCCTGCAGCAGGGACCCTAATAAAACCTTGCCTGAATTTCTCATCTGGCTTCTTGTCAATTTCTATTGATTAAGGAGGCCAAGGGGCTTCTCAGGTGGCGCTGGTGGTAAAGAACCTGCATGCCAATGCAGAAGACATAAGAGATGTGGGTTTGATCTCTAGGTTGAGAAGATCCCCTGGAGGAGAGCATGGCAACGCACTCCAGTATTCTTGCCTGGAGAATCCCATGGACAGAGAAGTCTGGTGGGCTACAGTCCATAGGATCGCAAAGGGTAGGACACAACTGAAGCGACTTTGCACACACATACAAGGAGGCCAAGAGCCCTGATCGGTAACACTGGCGATTCTCTGCCTCTCACCCTCCTCTGGCTGAAAAGTCAGCTCCAGAGGAAGACGTATCTCTGGCACAAGCCCAGCTTCTCTTCCTGGGGTGCCCTCTTTTTTGAATTAAGTTTTGTGGAGGATTATCCACACTGCTCAAGTCAGAAGGGGCCTCTTAGAGAGAAATGCTACCATGGGCAAAATACCTTCAATTCCCTTAAAGGAAAAAAAAAAAAAAATTCCTTTTGGTCCACAGATGGGTAATTGTGTTCACTGTTTCCAAATGTCCACATGCCAGCCTGGGCCAGTTTTCTACTGAGATCAAACGGACTCCCGGGTCTCCTTTCTACTGATGTGGGTGTGCCTTTAGCCATGGTGTAAAAAGCTGATTCCTGCACAGAGTGGGCTGGGCAGACCGCACTGTTCACACAGCAAAGAGATGAAGAGTCAAGGCTTTTCCAGAGTCAGACACCAGAAGTCACACCCCCCTGAGGAACTCTCAGGCTCCCAGATCCTGCAGTCTAGGTTGCCCAACACGTAGAAACAAACCTGGAACATCCTTGAGCTCAGGCTGTGAAAGTGTTAGTCGCTCAGTCGTGTCCGACTCTTTGTGACCCCATGGACTGTAGCCTACCAGGCTCCTCTGTCCATGGGGATTCTCCAGGCAAGAATACTGGAGTAGGCTGCCATTTCCTTCTCCAGGGGGTCTTTCTGACCCAGGGATCAAAGCTAAAGCTCCCGCATTGCAGGCAGATTCTTTACTTCTTGGGCCATCAGGGAAGTCCAGGCTAAGCTCAGGCTAGGGTTTGCTAAAGTGGTCATCAGATTGCCATTTATGAATGTATCAAACCCACACATTTTATGCCTTCAACTCACACAAGGCTCTATATCAGTTATATTTCAATTTTAGAAAAACTTCTGGACCAACTCATGAAAATAAAAAGGCAAGCAAGTTTTTCTGGTCTAGGTTTAAATTTTTGTGATTAAAGGCTAGGCTGAGTCTTATCATGAATTGTTATTTGTTGGTGTTTTTAGAAATTCAGTTAGTGAGTTAGTGTGAATGAGAGGGGAGAAAGATATGCCCTTGGGCACACACCTGGAGGATGTGAGCCTTGATACAAACCTCCCTTTTCCCAGGACATCTTGAAAATGTTCCCGCAAAGCCTGAGACAGTGCTTTTACCCTAAGGAAGAAATCAGACAAGTTTACATCAAAGATGGTCCACGCTGTTTAAAACAGCAAAGAATGCAAACAGCCTCAATGTTTAAGGAGAGCCTGCAGCTTGCCTCTTGGATGCCTCAAGTCTCAGCTCCGGAGTCAGCCCATCTGGACATCCCCTATCCTCTCCTGTTCCCACCATAGCGCTCCGTGTGTGCATGCTCAGTCATGTCCAACTCTTGGCCACCCCATGGACCATAGCCCGCTGGGCTCCTCTGTCCATGGAATTCTCCAGGTAAGAATATAGGACTTCTCCACAACCCCACTACAGCAACAGCATGCATTATGAGCCCTTATTTGGCACATTTCTCTTTTAAGGACGCCAGAGTTTGGCAAACCATGGTGGGCCAGGCCGCCACCTGCTTTTGTAAATAAAATGTTAAGGCACACATCCACACCTATGGTTCACATATCATCTATGGCAGGAGACCACAAGACCCCTGATGTTTACTCTGTGTCCCTTTATAGCAAAAAGCTTGCCAACTCCTGAACGATGCCAGGGGCCTTTTGAAGAAAGAAAAAGTCTCATTCATTTCCACGACCTGTGAGGCCTGTGTGGTGCCAGGCACACAGTAGGTGTTTCATAAATGTTGACCAGGTTGATTGATGAACCCGAACTGTCAAAGAGGCAGAGGTTATCACACTTGTACACATGTCATCACCACCTTGGGCATTTGTTAAAATGCTGGTTCCCAGGCCAAATGCCCACAGGTCTGATTTGACAGTTTGATCCGTTACACATTCCCAAGGTGACTCTGGCACCGACAGACTGTCGAGAGATGCTCGTGGTGACACAGGGAACCAGGCAGGTTTCTAGCAATATGGTGGGACTAGATGACCCTCCTGCGATGGGCTAGAAAAAACGCACAAAACTCAATTTAAATGCAGAGCTAAGCCCCTGAAAACAAATAAAGACAATTTCTAGGATTTCAAGAAGTGGGAGCTGATAGTCACAGCAACAGTTCAGGTGACCTGTGTCCAGCCTGGGTGGGGGAGACGCAGAGCTTGGATAACTTGGAGGCTGGGGCCTTAGGGGCTAACTGGGGCCAGAAGATGAGGCCCTAAGCCCAAGCACGATGGGAAGTTAGAACTGAGGACTCCAGCAGGAAGTGGGGACCCTCAACCAACTACAACTTCAGAGAGGGATGGGCTAGAAAAATCCTTCCACCATCCCTGGGAGCTGACTGACAAGCTGATCTCTCTCAACCACATTGTCCTTTAAGACATTCCCATGGCTTATTTGCATTCATCCTCAGTATCAACAGTTACACTCCCCATGTAGTTGAAGAACTTTCCAGCAGAGGAATTAACCTAAGAGGGCAAGTTAGCTAGCATCATCAATCCATCCTTGTTGATTGCTTTAGAAATTAAGTTAGTAGCCCAGGGGTGATGAGGGTGGGTAGCTGGTGTGCTCAGGAGAAGCATGTGCCAAATCCCCTCGAACATGTAACCCTCAAACCCAGGGGCAAAGTGTGTCCACCAAAAATGAGCTCACACTCCACAATCACAAAACAATGAGAGTGAGTCAGCAGACACAGCCCAACAGTAAAAATAGAATTGTCTTATCTTACTGCTTCTCACCACCTTCTCCGGGTGGAATTACTGCTTCTGCCCGTGTTCTCTCTGCAGTTTATGTCAACCTTGATGATCAGTTGCTAAAACACAGTCAGATCACGTCTCTCCTCTGCTCAAAACCCTCCAGTGCTTCTCCATCTCATATAGAGTAAAAAGCTGTGGGGTTCAACATTCCCCAGCCCCTCACGGCCTTTAAGAGCTCACCTTTAATACTGCTACTCATTACCTCACTCTATGCCCAGGCGCATCCCAGACACATCCCAGACACAGTACGTCTATTTACTTACTCTGTCCGTTGCCTGTCTTCTCTATGGCATTGTAAGCATAAGATCTGGCTTCTGCCTTGTTCTTCGCTGTGTCTCTGGTGCCTGAAAAAGTGCCTGGCACATACTAGATGTTCAGTCTGAGCTGAATAAATGAATGAATGAATGAGGACAACAGAAACCCACTGCTGCATTGTCACAAAAGGAGTAACTTGATTCTGTTAATGCTTTAGAAAAATCACTCTTCACATGAAAACCCTGATAATGTTCCCCACCCACTGCCTCTTTGTATTGATTTCATGGCCACGGCTACCATGCGAGGTCAAGGGGACATGAACTATTTTTATGCCTACTTCATAGGTGAGGAATTGGAGGTTTGGAAAGCTTAATCTCTCATCTGACTTCATGCAAATGGAGGGATGGAATTGTACCCACCCTTCAAGACACCGCACTTAACCACCCACTTTCTTACCTGCCAATCTTCTCCTAGTTTCAAATTTCAGTATGAAGTACCTCATGAGAGATTTAGAGCTGCAAACCTAAAATCATGTGTTCCTTAAAGAACGGTTCCGGGGATGAAATGTCATTTAATGAGGTGTCTCATGGCAGGATTACTTGTGGGGATATTTCATCCAGGAAGGGACTGAAGCGGGAAGTGGCTGCCTCTGTAGGGTCAATGTTAACAGAGTTGATTGAGGTGAAAAGCCCACCCAATGGGACACAGATGTCCTGGACTCAGCCCAGCACCACCCACCACCAGCTGGCCCCAACCATTCTGGGTCTATTTCCTCACTGACAAGAAGCAGAAGCTCAGACTGATGGAAGGCTACGTCCTTTCTGGCTTGAAAATTCTCTGCAGAGCCATTGATGGTTGAACTTGAGAGACCAAAGTACTGACTCTCTTTGTCTAGTAAACACTCTTGTAATCATTTCTCTGTCTGTGAAATGAACCCAAACACAGCTCTCAGGCACCCCAGGATCCTCGGTACGCCCAGAAGCCAAAGCCCATGTCAGAGGAGGCTGTACTAAACTGTACATGTACTGTCCCTTCCCATCTAAATGACTCGCCGTTGACTGACTTAGCACAGAATGTGGTGCTGAAAGCTGGAAGCCTAAGTAAGGCCTAGGTTCAAATCCTGGCCCCATTTGCAGTGAGTCACTTAACCTTCAACTTCAGGTTTCTCCTCCACTAACCAGGGCTATTCCCAACTCGGTGGGAATGTTGGAAGGACTCTGGGAGGTTAGCGCCATCAAACGCTGAGCATCCATCATGGAACTGTCTCTCCATTGACTGAGCATTATCAGGAAAGGAGAAAAGACAGGGCTGAGCTCACAAAGACTATGAAAGAAAGTTCCTTCTTGGCTTATCCTTCTCTGCACTAGCTTCTTTCCTGGACGCCTGGACAGAGTCCACCAGGACCACATTGCTTCTGTGCTTTGGGCACAAAACAGCTGGTTTTAACAGCACAGACTGCAGAGCCGTGAAAGGACAATTTGAAAATACCCATAGCCGAAGGCCCAGGGGATACTGCCAGCCACGACCCGTCAGAGTAAACACGGATGGATTACATTGGGATAGGAGATTTGTGCTGACAATGTTTCCTAAGCTGTGCCCAGCTGCTGGGGGGGGCACGGCCGCCATGGGGGAGGCCTGTGATGTCCCCGGCCGCCCGTCCTGCTCTCTCTGGCACCCCTGCCCCTTTGCTCCCCACCCCCACATCACACCAGCCTTCTGTCCCTTCCCAGCCCCGAGTGGGCCTGGCACACGCAGCCCCACAGACTGAGTGTTCCCCATCCCCGCCCCCACCCCCATCAGGGGCAAAGTCCCCTCGACCTGCAGGTTGGTCTCTGTTTAAAACTAACCTCTGCAAGGAGACCCTCCCCTGGCCTCCCCCAGGTTAACCCCCCATAAGAGCAGTCCCCCTGACTTTGCTCTTAAGCCCCCTGTAGAGTCTCCCTCATATAACGCATCACACTGGCAACTATTAAATGATTAGTATAACTTAGTGACTGTCATTACAACTAAACAATGACTTTCTTGAAAGGAAGAGTGTCCTCCGTGTCTGTCCTGCCACTGCTTAACTGCCAGGTTTGGCATCTGGTAGGAATAAATGAATGAATGGGAAAGATCGCACATGCTAAATCAATTCAGTCGTGTCTGATTCTTTGCGACGTCACGGACTGTAGCCCGCCAGGCTCCTCTGTCCATGGAATTCTCTAGGCAAGAATACTGGAGTGGGTTGCCATGCCCTCCTGAGAGGATCTTCCCAGCCCAGGGATCGAACCCACATCTCTTCCTTCTCTTGCATTGGCAGCCAGGTTCTTTGCCACTGCGCCACCTGAGAAGCCCCAGATGAGAAAGAGGGGAACCATTTTATGGGCTCCTACTGTGTGCCGGCATGTCTTCCCAGGGTGTAGGGCTTATGGATGAGGAAACAGACAAGGAAAATGCCCAAGGTCTCTTGGGCCAAGAAGTAGGGAAGCAGGAGTTGAATCCAGGCAGCAAGACTCCAAACTCAGTGCCCTTGCATGACCTCTTGCTGCTCCATCCTCTGGGGTTCCAGCAGAGCCCCCCTCGACTCCCCTCAAGTCTCTGAAGTCACCGCAAAGGCAGGGGGCCCACACGATAGTTAGAAGATGGACACCCGGTTGGGTACAAAGTCGCTGGCACGTGGGGACGCTCATGGAATGAGCGTTCTCTCTCTTTCTCTGTTCCATGTGGCCTGGAGAGTCCCACAAAGTGCCTCCATGTGTCTCAGCGATGGTGGGACGGGGGCGACGGTTCACTCCCCGTCCCCCGGATCCTGGGGGCAGCAGGGGAGGCTGGGAGGACCGGGCAGCGCCCCGCCCACCGAGCTGATGCGCGAGCTCTCATCCGGGCAGACAAGGCTTAGCGAGCGATGCAAGCGCGGGGAATCTGCTGAAGTTAACCGCGGCTTCAGCGCCAACACAATGGCGTCCCGGGAAGCCGGCTGAAGGGAAAACAAGATTACACAAATCCCGCCGGCTCCTGCGCGCATCGGGTTAATGAGGCTTGATGCCTGCCTCTCTGTGGTCAAAGAAATTAATTGCGGCCCCAGGGCCCACCTCACATGGCTGAAGACAGGGCCTCCGGCTGCACGTGTGTGAACCAGCTCCTGACTCACTGGCCTTGAGTGTTTGGGACGGTCCCCCTCCTCCCTTCCATCCACGTGTCAGATTCTTACTTGAAGTCAGTCCTTTCCTTAACACTTAGGTACAACCTCTCTGACCTTGACTGGTAATAAATAGTAGGCATAAGAATTTTGTTGTTGTTCATTTGCTGTGTCTGACTCTTTGTGACCCTGTGAACAGCAGCACACCAGGCTTCCCTGTCTTTCACTGTCTCCTGGAGTTTCTAAAACTCAAGTCCACTGAGTCGATAACTCTATCCAACCATCTCATCCTCTGCCGCCCCCTTCTCCTCCTGCCTGCAATCTTTCCCAGCCAGCATCAGGGTCTTTTCCAACCAGCTGGCTATTCGCATCAGGTGGCCAAAGTATTGGAGCATTAGCATCAGTCCTTCCAAAGAGTATTCAGGGTTGATTTCCTTTAAAATTGACTGGTTGGATCTCCTTGCAGTCCAAGAAGCTCTCAAGAGTTTTCTCCAGCACCGCAGTTCAAAAGCATCAGTTCTTCAGTCTCAGTCTTCTTTGTGGTCCAGTTCTCACATTTGTACATGACTACTAGAAAAACCACAGCTTTGACTATATGGACCTTAGTCAGCAAAGTGAGGTCTCCGCTTTCTAATAAGAATAACCATGTCTAACCTTGGAGTGTCTACTCCATACCACCCACAAGCATTACACCAGATAACACCCACAGCACTCTTAGGAGACAAGGACTATTATTGTCCCATTTCACAGATGAGGAAACAGAGATGGGAGGAATGTAACTTTCCCAAGATGCAGAGTCAGGGTCCACACCTTGCGTGGAACTCTCAGTGCCAGGCCCAGGTGGGCAGAGGGCAGCTCTGTGCAAAGGTCTCGGGGCAGACATTACAGAGGGAGGCTATGGGTTAACTCTTCATTTCTCTGAGCCTCAGTCCTTCCAAATAGGAAGCCCCGCTTCACAGGATTGAATGAGGATTAGAAGTGGAAATTCACGTGGACTGAGGATCCCTGTGACACAAAATATTGCGGAAGAGTGGTTTGAACTCAAGCCCTTGTGATCTGACAGCTCACAGAGGCAGGAAGGGCCCCAAGGTCAAGATGCACGGGGGCCTGGTGATTCTGGGGGTCTGATGGCCCTGGGATGGAAGTCTGGCTCTCTGACCAACTCTGGGGCCTTGGCTCCAACCACAAGTTCCTCAGCAGCAGGCTCCTGGCTGCGGCCTCTTCGTCTGTTTTCTGCTGCCCAGCCTAGAGTCTGGTACATAGGATGGATGAATGGAGATGGATGAATGAATGGATGGAAGGAGAGATGGATGGAAAGATGGACGGAAGGATGGATGGATGGAGGATGAGTGGATGCAGGGATTCATGAGTGGATACATGATTGGATGATGGAGATGGAAGGATGAGTGGGTGGATGGGTTGGTGATTGGACAGAGTTTCAAGACTAAAAGGGACTGGTCAGCTCAATATACCACTTCCTCTCCATGTGAACAGAGGCCTGAAGTAGGAAGTGACTTACTCAAAACCACACAATTAATGAGTCTCAGGGCTGAAAACCCCCAGACCTTTTAACCCTGCCTCTCCATTCCTTTAGGTTTCCTGATGTCATTTAGTACTTAGGCTATGACTTAAAGCAGAGAACCTGGATCATACCACCCAGGATCCCTGCCCCAGGTGCCCATGTCTGGCTTGAGTTATGTGTGACGCTGCCTCCTTCCGCCTTCCTGAAGAACACCCCCCACCCATCTCCTCTAAACGCTATATTCTCCTGTCTCCTCTGGGACAATATCCCCATCTGGGGGACCAGGGGGCCACTCCCAAGTTTAATTCTGCTAAGGGCAACAGAAATTATCATGGCTATCAGTTACTGAGCTTTTACTTGATGTCATATTTAAATCGGCCTTCAGATAGATAAGAACAGTGATAATGAGGTTAAAAATAGTCACAGCTAACGTTGACTGGAGTTTCTTACGTCCCAGACGTTGTGCTTAGCACTTTAACTTGACTTAGTGAGGTAAGCATCATCCTTTCACAGACGAGGAAACTGAGGCACAGAGAGGTGAAGTGACTTGCCCAAGATCACACAGTATCGGAACTCAAGAAACCTGGATTTCAATCTGGGAGTGTCTGACTCCAGGTTTGTGCACCTGGCCCCCGCTGATCCCAGGATTATGCAGACCAAAAAAAAAAAAAAAAAAAACAACCTCTCATCATGACCAGCTGCAACTTTATGGAGGGTTTCACAGCATTTTCTACTCAATTTCTCATGTGTGCTCGATTGCTCAGTCACGTCCAACTCTTTGTGACCTCATGGACTGTAGGCTGCCAGACTCCTCTGTCCATGGGATTCTCCAGGCAAGAATACTGGGGTGGGTTGCGATTTGCTTCTCTGAGGAATCTTCCTAACCCAGGGATTGAACTTGAATCATCTTCATTAAGAGGCAGAGTCCTTACCGCTGAGTCACCAGGGAAGCCCTCAATTTCTCATGAATCTTCAGCAAGGTAGGAAGGTGGGCCAGGTAAGTCCTGCTTCATGTAGACTCTAGAACTCTCTCATATACAAAGACACTGAAAGCCTTGATGTCAGCAAGCTTGGCTGCTATAGTTAATTCTGTCACTAAATTGCTGCGCAACTTAAGGAAAGTCACTTAACCTTTCTGAGCCTCCTAAATAACACGTTAAGTGTCATTGTGTTTTAGATGTATTTTGGATGGGGAGGAAAAACAACTTCCAGGGCCAAGGATTTTCGGAACCATCCCAGGGGCTCAGAGGCCTCCTGAATGTGGAGGAAATGTGATTCAAAAGAGCTGCCCGCATAGAGGGGAAGGGGCAGCCAGCCCCGAAGCCCTCTGGAAGACTCCTCATCTATAAAGTTTTTGCGGGAGCTGAGGGGAACTTTACAAGCGGCTCCAGACGAGGGGCTGTCAGGCGGCCCGGCCACAGAAGAGGCAACGAGGCAAAGATGCAATTTCAGGGCAGCTCTTGTTCAAACAGCAGAAAAAATTGTCTAAACATTGGCTCGGCTGCCAAGGCCACAGGGGCCTCCTGCAGTCTTGTCATTCCACGAGCTGAGAAGAGTGAACCACACGGCCCGGCGACGCAGGGAACTCTGCCAGCCAGGACCCTTCAGAGGTGCTGACGTGTCCTTGTCCGCCGGCCCCGTCCACTCCAGCAGCCTGCCCGGGAGGGACTTCTTACCCTGAAAGGGCTGCTTTGGAAGAAGCAAAGGGAAGGATGAGTGAGAGTTGAGTGCAAGCAAGAGCTAGGAATCGGGGGGAGTTCCCCCCAACCCCCCCGCCAGGCCAAAGTCATGGCTGGGACTGGCCAGGAAAATCAATGAGTAGGCAGACTCCACCAGGCCCTGTGTCTGCCTAGAAGCAATACTTGGAGCGGGCAGGGGGGGCGCGGAGAAGGACTCTTCTGGGAATCAGTTTAATTCTCACAATAGCTCTCCAGGGTGGGTACTGTTATTCCCATCTTAGGTATGAGAACAGGGATGCTCAGAGGATAAGGTAGTTGCTCAATTATACAGCTATCAAGCTGGGGAAGGAAATGGCATCCCACTCCAGTATTCCTGCCTGGAGAATTCCATGGACAGAGGAGCCTGGTGGGCTACAGTCCATGGGGTCACAAAGAGTCGGAAACGACTGAAAGACTAACACACACACACACACACACACACACAGAGCTATCAAGCAGTGTGTTCAAGTTTTCAATCCAGGACTCAAAGCCCATGAACTCCTGCCTCTGTGTCCCGTGGCTGCTGCTGGGCCCTCAGGGAGCCCCGGGAGCAGGATGTGTCCCCGCATTTCCCACCAGACAGATGGAGGAGGTTCCCACAGGTAGTTTGCACCAAAGGGAAGATGTCCTACCTTTAAGACAGCAGAGGCAGCCCCCAGAGCAAGGGCCATCAATGCGCACTCATAGCATCTCTCACATACCCTGGAGGCCACAGAAGACATTCCCAAACAAGACCCGGGGCCCCTCTGGCCCACAAGGGTTCATCTGGCTTGACCAACGGGATGGCCAGAGCACTAGAAAGTGGACTGTCCAGGAGCCATCCTTAACCAGTGCCAGACAAGAGCTGGAGGGTCAGTCCCCTGGGGTCGCCCTCCTCTGTGGAGCAGCTCCGGGGTGGGTTCTGCCCATTCTCTGGACCCTCTGGTGACCGAGCCCAGGAAGCCCACAGCAGGGACCTCCCCACTTCACCCACTTTGTTGCCTCTCCTTTTCTTCCTGCCTCACTTCCCTTCCCTGGACTCATCACCCACATCCTTTACTTGAATCACATCCTTGTCTCAGGCTCTGCTTTAGGCAAACCTATAAGCAGGGCTTCGCTCGTAGCTCAGTCAGTCAAGAATCCACCTGCCATGTAGGAGCCCACCAGCAGTGCAGGAGACCCAGATCGATTCCTGGGTCGGGAAGATCCCCTGGAGAAGGAAATGGCAACCCACTCCAGTATTCTTGCCTGGGAAATCCCAGGGATGGAGGAGCCTGGCGGGCTAAAGTCCATGAGGTTGCCAAGAGTCGGACATGACTTAGCGACTAAACCACACCACACATGTAGATAACGACCCTGGAAATAACAGGCGCCGTGTCAAGGGGGCCCTCCAGGCCACACTTGCCTCACAGCCTTAATTCTGAATCCTTCTCTTCTCTTTTTTTATTGGAATATAGTAACTTGGCAATGTGTCTGCTGCGAAACACTGTGAATCAGCCACATGGACACATGTAGCCTCTGCTTCTTGATGTTTGCAGAGGATACACATGTCCTCCTCCCTCCTACCCTCCCCATCCCATCCCTCTAGGTCATCACGGAGCACCGAGCTGAGCTTCCTTGTTATGCAGCAGCTTCCTGCTAGCTGTTCGTTTTACACATGGTACTGCAAATGTCAATGCTACTCTCTCAGAGTCCTTCTTAACTCCTCCTGCCTGGATTCCCCCTCGTTTTTAGTTATCTGGATACTTATCTGGCGCTGTGTTCACTTCCATCCTTACCTTGCTGTGGGGATTGGACTTCTGGGTCATCCTCCAGGTTCCTTTTCTACTCAACTAGATACTACCACTCCCGCCCATGAGGCTACCCTCTTGGTGACAGAATATCCAAGCCTGCCTCCTTCTCCCTTACGCTCACAGTCATGAATGGTCTACACTGTCTCAGCCCCATGAATGAGGTCGGACAAAGAAGGGGAAGTCGATGTTGACCCCCATGAGTCTGGTTTGGGCCAGCAGGTGGACAGTGATGTCAGTCAACCAAAGAAGGCCTTAGGGTGAAAGAAGCTTTGGTAAAAGAATAAGTATCGAGTGTCAAGTGCCAGAAGGACAAGCCATGGTGATATCCAGAGAGTGGGTGGTGCTATGGAGCTCAGACTTGGCAAATGAGGTGCTGCTGAGAGATTTCCATCACCAAGGTTGATGGGCTAAGTCATCAAGTGGGTGAGATTCCCAAACGCCAGGGCCTGGCTCAGGATTTTAGGGGCCAGGAGTTTATACAATTTGGGGTGGGGGTGCTTATTAAGTCCACACAATTATGAAACCAGAACTGCAAGGTCTCTCTCAGACCCTTGGAAGGGATCCTTACTGAGTAAGGGACACTAAAGCTTAAGTTTGTTAACTTCATGGTAAACTGGCCTCAGAGTAGGGGGCTAAGAGACAGGTACATTGTAGTGAACTCATTTTCTAATGTTCTGTCTCCATCACTAAAGTGGGAGCATCCTGAGGTGTAGCGTTATGTCAGCTTCATCTGTGGTCCCAGGTCCCTGAACAGTGAGGGACTGCACCAGCAGAGTTCAGGGCAGGAAACAGCAACATGTCTAGGTATTTTTGGCAGGAAGGTATTCAGTATGGAGGAATAGGTGCTTACAGAATTGTTGGAACAGCTGGATGTGTAGAAGTTACGCTTCTGCTACTGGGGTTTTGGCTTCAGTGGTCCCCACTGCTTCAATTTTGGGCTCAGAAAACAGAGAGATGTCCCTGCTAATGTCCCAGAGGCCACACACCCAGGAACTGGTAAGTAGAGTAGGACATCGAGTGTGACCACTGCAAAATCTTATGACAGCCAGAGCTGGCCCATCTACTACCACAGCAAAAATCCTGCTTTCCAAATCTTTTACAAACTCATCTCATTAGCAGAATCTAAATTATATCCAGAACCCAACAAAGGGGAGGCTAGATAATGAGATTTTTATCCTTCCAGCCTCAGGGAAACAGCAGGGTGGGGAGGCCTTGGAGGGGGCACAAATGACTGCAAAGCGCCCATAGAAAGTATCAAAGACAGTGGCACAGAGCGGGTGGTGTATTCATTGTTGTTCAGTAGCTCAGTCATGTTCAATTCTTTGGAACCCCATGGACTGCAGCAGGCCAGGCTCCCCGGTCCTTCACCATCTCCCAGAGCTTGCTCAAACTCATGTCCATCAACCATCTCGTCCTCTGTCATCCCCTTCTCCACCTGCCTTCAATCTTTCCCAGCTTCAGGGTCTTTTCCAATGAGTCGGCTCTTCACATCAGGTGGCCAAAGTATTGAAGCTTCAGTCTCAGCATCAGTCCCTCCAATGAATATTCGGGACTGATTTCCTTTAGGATTGACTGGTATTCAAATCTACAAGCAAATGACCCCAAAGCTTCACAGTCTGAAAAAACAGCATTCACCATCTTACAGTCTCTGTGGGTCAGGCAGCCAAGCACAGCTCTGCTGGGTGCTCTGCTTCACAGCCTCCGCCTGGATGCCATCAAGGTGCCAGCCCAGGGGCGGTGGTCTCATCTGAAGGCTCTGCCGGGGAAGGAGCTGCCTGCTCAGTGGTTATTGGCAGCATTCAGCTTCTCCTGGCTATTGGCTGGGCCTCAATTCCTCATTGGTTGTTGGCTGGAAGCCATGTGGCCTCTCCCCCATGCCAGCCAACTTCATCAAAAACAAAAGCTGAGAAGTCAAGAGAAAGAATCTGCTAGCAAGGAGAAATCAGACTTTTAGAACCTGATGATGGAAGTGAATTCACATCATTTTTGCCATATTCTCAGGTTAGCAGTGAGTCATTGGGTCCAGCCCACACTCAAGGAGTGGTACTTATCCAGAGTGTGAATACCAGGAGATGGGGATCATTGAGGGCCATCCATTATGCTAACCATCCACCATGCTAACAAACACTTGGTGAACACCTGACTGATGTAAGGAAAAAAGGAGGGAGCGGGGCTTCCTTGGTGGCTCAGTGGTAAAGAGTCTGTCTGCCAATACAGGAGACGCAGGTTCATCCGCTGGTCCAGGGAGATTCCACATGCCTTGGGAGCAACTAAACCTGTGCACCACAACTACTAAAGCCCACATGTCCTAGAGCCCATGGTCCTCAAAAAGAGAAGCCACTGCAATGAGAAGCCCATGTAGCCCACACTCACCAGGACTGGAGAAAGCCCATGAGCAGCAATGAAGACCCAGCACAGTCATAAATAAATAAATAAAATTTAAAAAAAATTTTTTTAAAAGGAAAGGTGAAGGGAGACTGATATACCTAAGGAGGACCATCTGGCTGCCCACACACAGTTTCACCTGGTCTTGGGATCCTGATGGAATCACCTGGCTTAGAGTTCCCAAAGGTAATCAGCCTGGGTGAGGCCAGAGGACAAAGTGGGGACAGCTCACTGTAATCCACTCATATGACAGATGGATGAACACCAAATATGCTTTATAATGAAAAAGGTGATGGCCGGGTGGACCAGCAGTTTGAATCAGCTGGTGCATGTTGTATTGTCTCAGTTTGACCTAACTTTGCCTTCTCTTCTAAAACTTTTATTTCCCTATGTCTTTTTTTCCATTTTTTGGCCCCAACATCCACATAGTAGACTGTGGCAATCCAGTCATTTGGGCACACTCGAGTGCCAACTAGGTACTTCGTTAAGTGAAAGGAACACAGAAGCAAGAAGGCCATGGCTGTTCCTTTCCAGGTTTTTGCAGACCCAAGTGGGGACATAAGCACTCTGATAACTAGGTGTGATGAGAAACAGGCATGGGGGCGGGGGGGGCGGGCCTTGAACTCCAACCCAGAGGGACAAGAAGGCTTCCCACGGAAGTGACTCCTAAGATGTGTCTCAGGCATGATTCCCCAGCTTCTCCTGGAACATTTTTTATAAACAGTGACCTGTTTGGGGGCACCTTATTTTAGTCTTTGTTTAGACTAAAAAGAAAAGCAACTTAAAACTTACTTATCCTTAATGAAGTTTGATTAGCCCAGGACATCAGCCAACTGGAAAGAAAAATCAGTTCCTTTTGACTTTCAGAATGTTTGCTTCAGCATGAGGGAAGCCAACAGTTTGCCTTGGTGTTTCCATCTGTAAATGGGGCTGATTATATCTTATATATACTTACTTGATAAAATCGCCAGGGATTAATAAAAACAGGGTTCCCAGGCAAAGTCACTTCTTGAAAAGTGAGCCACCCTTCTCAGTAGCTTTGAGGATGTCAGGATGAAAAAAAAGGCATACATAAAATTCTATGATTCTCTGAGAACAAAGTAGGCCAATCAATTTGTGTGCTTAATAGGTGACTGACTAGAAGACAGAGATGGGAAAGCTATGCAGAGTCAAGAAGGGAACCAGTGAAATTGATGAGAACCCAAGGGTGATTTACAAAGGCAAGAACAGGGATGGAAAAATCAATAACACCATACACAATGGAATATGCAGGTGTCAATGAAACTAGTGTTTACAAAGCAGCTTTAAAGACATGAGAATATGCTTGACTGAATATGAAAAGAAAATAGATGCAAAATTGTGTGCCTAGAGGCATGAAAATTATTCAAAGAAAATATATGTGCAGAGAAAAAGGAGTGAAAAGAGCCTTGCTTAAATAAAACCACCAGGTAGTGGAATCTCAGCTTTTTTATTTTACATGTAAGTCTTCAGATTTGCCAAATTTTCTAGGGAGGGTGTGTTATGCTTTGAACTCAGAAAAGAGAAATGTTTAAAAGTAAAGAAGGAAGACCAGGAAAGGCAGGGGATAAAGAGAATGGACGACCACTGGAAAAGGAGAAATCCAACGTTTCTGTTGTTTAAGGTGCCCAGTGGGTTATGGCAGTCCTAGGAAATGGACACACCCACCCTGCTCGAGGCACATTGTCTCAATTAAATTCACGACACAATGGCAGGGCCAACTGAGATGCAGTGACTTGCCAAAGTGTCTTAGCCAATGAAACAGTGGCTTTTAAGAGAGTCAATCCATAGAAATAAAGGGAACTGAAAAATGTAAAATTTTCAAGAAATCAAGTACTGTGTTGTGGTATTAGAGTCAATGAATATGACATTGACTTAAACGGGTGCTCCAGTCAGTGGGGCTTTTGCAGCCATGGAGTCCGTGCATGCATGCTGTTGCTCAGTTGTGACCCCATGGACTGTAGCCCACCAGGCTCCTCTGTCTGTGGGATTTCTCAGGCAAGAATACCAGAGTGGGTCGCCATTTCCTCCTCCAAGGGATCTTCCTGACCCAGGGATCGAACTCACATCTCCTGCATTGGCAGGGGAATTCTTGACCCCTGAGCCACCTGGGAAGCCCATGGAGTCAGGGTGCAGATCAAATTTCTCAGCACTATAACAGTAGCACGATCTCCCAGACTCAGTAACAGGGTAAAGAGCTGAAGACTCTAAAGTCCATGCCCCATTCACAAGGCTGCCACACCCTTCTGTTTCGGATAATCCTGGATGCTTTCACATCCAGTCATTTTATGGACACACAGACACACACTTAGATGTATATACATCACCACCTCCAGCCGCCTCTACCCTGGATGCCTCTCATGCTCCCTCCAAGACACAGGTGCCCACCCAGGCTCTGGCAGATCCTGACTCTGCCACTTCGAGCAGATCCCTTGCCAGATTCCAGATGAGACCTGAAGGCTCTCCCCATGCTTCCGTTTGCTCTCTAAGCACTCTGCCAAAAGGCTGGGAAGAGGGTCCCTGAGGAGGTACTGTTCTTTCAGAAATAAAAAAAAACAAAACAAGGACACAGAGAGGAGAGCCACTCTCCAGCCCAGCTCACCTGGACTGGCAGCTCGAAGAAGAACCACACTGCTGAGCCCAGCCTGAATGTGTGCCCTAGATGACACACACACCAAGAGAAATAATTTTGATCGCTGAATGACACCAAACTCTGTGGTTGGTTGTTACATGGCATCATCAGGCCACAGTTGACTGATACAGGATATTAATGGACCTTAGGAGAGCTTGTACCTCATTACACGTGCTAAGTCACTTTAGTCCTGTCTGACTCTTTTCGACCCTATGAACTGTAGCCTGCCAGACTCCTCCTCTGTCCATGGGGATTCTCCAGGCAAGAATACTGGAGTGGGTTGCCACGACCTCCTCCAGGGGATCTTCTCAACCCAGGAATCGAACCTGCATCTCTTACGTCTCCTGCTTTGGCAGGTAGAATCTTTACTACTCAGCCACCAGGCCTTTAAATTGGTAAAGAGATGTTCCTGGTATGGCTTGATGCAGCAGGTGGTGGGGAGGGGAAGTCCCTTGCCTTTGTGTTAAAACCATAGTAACAACAAAAACAGCAGCTTTAAGAAGCAGGAAGAAAAGGAGCTAAAAGCATAGCCTCTGAGTTCAAATACAGGTATTATCTCTCACTAGCTGAGTGACCCTGGGTCAGTTATTTAACCTCTGTGTTCCAGTTGCTTACTCTGGATAATAATATGTCTAAATTATAGGACTATGTAAAGACTGAATGAATTTTTATATGTACAACCTTATGCAGTATCTGACACTCTGAGTATACATTGAGCACCTACTGCATACCAGGCTCTAGGCTGTGTACCCTCACCCTGCTACTGGTAAGCCTCCCAATAGATCCATCAGCCCAGTTTTGCCAGTTAGCTCAGAGAAGTTAATCCACCCAATGCTTTCCATCTACATATCTGCCCCGTAGCCTGAAATCTGGAATGCTCTTCCTTCAGGACCGCTCCCCTACCTTCCTCAGATCTCAGCTCAGTTGTCACATCTTCAGAGACATTCTCCTAACCTTCTCCACCCAGCCCATCTCCTTACCATACACTTTCACAATACCAGGTACCTGTCTAGCGGGGCTGTATCAGGATACAGGATAAGCCCGACCCTGCTGCAGTAACAAATAAGCCCTCATCTTAGTGGCTGATCAAAGGTTGTTTCTCTCTCATGCTGCAGGTCCATTGTGGGATGGTGGGAGGTCAGGGGTGGGGCTAATTCATCATGGTCTCTCTGGAACCAAGGTCAGTCAGAGGCTTCATCTTGGCACATGCTTGCATATCCACTGAAACAGCTGGAAGGGAATGGAGCAATGGTTCCCTGGCTTTTAAAGCTTCCTTTCATCACTGAGTCACATGACTCCTATGCTCAGGTTTCATTGTCTAAAGCAAGTCATCACGAAGCCCAACTTCAAAGGAATAGAAAAGTACAACCCTACCACAGGTATAATGAGGGATGGAAAGACCACCTCTCCAGAGAACATCACTAGTACCTACCATAGTGGCAGTTACCCCAGGTGTGAATTGACATACATTTCCTTGACTGATTTATGTCAGCCTTTCCCCCTCAGACTATGTGCTAGGAAGAGGGTCCCTGTCTGGCTTTGCTCATCCTGGCATCCCTGGTGCTTTGCACACTGTAGGCACTTAAAAGGTATATTGAGTACATTATTCAAGTGATTCCAACATCACCTCCATGATAACATCTGGATTTGAATCCGCCTCCAGCTAACCTCTTGCTGTCTCCTTGGAGAGCAAGGAGATCGAACCAGTCAATCTTAAGGGAAATCAACCTTGAATACTCATTGGAAGGACTGATGCTGAAGCTGAAGCTCCAGTATTTTGGTCATCTGATGTGAACAGCTGACTCACTGGAAAAGTTCCTGATGCTGGGAAAGGTTGAGGGCAGAAGGAGATGAGGGCTGCAGAGGATGAGATGGCTGGATGACATGGACATGAACTTGGGCAAACTTAGGAGATGGTGAGGGACAGGGAGGCCTGGTGTTCTGCATGCAGTCCCTGGGGTAGCAGAGTTGCACATGACTGGGCGACTGAACAACAACTAGCTAACATAAACATTTTTTCTCATATCACTGTTCCAACATCTGAATTCTATCAACTATAGCCTAAATTGGGTATCCTCTTTTCAAGTAAGTGTATTTTTGTTTGTTTTATTAATTCTGAAAGCATTCAGATAGGAATAATAAGATTAATTCATGTCTCAGTGGGGAATTAATTCAATCAGATTTTTTAAATTGAAGAGCAGAGCTTGGTTCTCCCTCAGAAACTTAATCTGGAGTATAGGAGATGGGATGGACCATGAGATAAAGAATGAAGAACAGGAAGGAGGGAGGGCTCGTTTCAGAACAATTACTTCCTGGAAACATTTTGAGATGAATGACAATCTTTGGCCATTTCCTAGTTTTGCCTACTGTGGACTCTGGCTGTACAAAAGGAAGCAATTCCAGCTGGACAACCCTGATTCCTTCCTTAGAAGGCCCAAGCTCAAAGAAACTGTCATGGGACTGCAAAATTCCATTCAATTTGAGTATACAAGTAAGAGAGGAATCTGCACAAATCTAACTTTCCTTTTTCTTAATTGCGGTCAGAAGTCATTTGGCCTAGAGTAAGCAAGCCCTGGTTATGAAATACTTTTACTGAAAGCTGCCCCACACACCCTGTTGTCCTCAGGGCCTTGAGCAATTGGATACAGAAGCGCCCTCTTGTGTAGCACCTGAGAACTACAAGCTCAGCACCGCCATCGCTGGACAAACCTCTGTTTTGCAAAGGATAAACATTCCTAAGGCTCTTTCTTTTGTTGTCAACCACTAATATCTCAGACTCCACGCAGAAAGCCTAAAAGATGCACATTAGCATGGGATTCTTAGGAGTAAGGGGACAGAAAGTATGGGAAGAACTGAGCTATGGTCTGACAATCACGTGTTCACAGTAATGAAGCTACTTGTATATTTTCAGTAATCATGACTTTTCCTAACTGCCACCTTGAGCTGCACAATGAACAAAGAGGAAGAATCTCCCGTTTTTAAGGAAAAGAGAAAACATACTTGGATAAATTAGGAGTTTGTGACTAACAAATGTATGTATACACTACTATATATATTAAAATAGGTAACCAGCTATGATCTGCTGTATAACGCATTTCAATATACTCAATATTTTGTAATAACCTATACTAGAAAAGAATCTGAAAAAAAATAGGTACATATGTATATATAAAGGAATCATTCTGCTGTACATTGGAAACTAACACAATGTTGTTAATTAATCATACTTCAATTTTCAAAAAAAAATTTTTATTAAAGACATCCTTGGAACATGATCAGAGTTAGGGGCAGGGGTGGGGTTGGGAGTGATAATTCCGCACAGACATTTTTGCTTTGAGAATTTAAAGAATTCAGCAGAGAGACTTTTTTCTGAGATGAACAGGCATGTTTCAAACTGGTCTGTGATTTCATCTCCTTTTTGGTTTTCAAAAGCCTGATGGGGGAGCACACTCAGGTAGAGCATTTACATTTTAGCCTGAGGATTTCCTGTCCCAGAAAAGATATTTCTGCAGACTTGACTACTGGTGACTCAGAAGCACAAACACTAGAGGTTTCTAACCTCAAAGGCAAGGCATCCCCAGGCACTTTTATTGATTTCATTGTTGAGGTCAATTTAAATCTAAATTTCTTCCCCAGAAAACACCCACATCCAGCTCCTGCTTGCATCTCAGCAGATAGGGGGCCCCTCTCAGGCCCACATGGAATAAGGACACCCAGCTCAAATGCCAAGGAAATTCTTATCAAGTCACAGCTTCTTTCTGTGGGGAGGTAGGCAGGATAGTTGGAATGACTTGAGGCAGATATGATCATAGTCATAAAGAACCCGTAATTACCAGTAACATTTACTAAAGAATTTAAGTATAGGAAAAGAAAGAGAAGAAAAGAGAGAATGAAAACAACAATTAAAGAGTAGGACAGTTGATGCTGTCAGAATCTTATGAATGAGTTTCCAGAGCTTTCTGGAACATTCTGGAAAAGTCCTGTCGATCCTTTGGGATCAGGAAAAATGTGGGCTCTCGGAAGACAAACACTGTCCCAACTGGATTCCCCTCCTTTTTTCCTCCAAATGTTACTTGAAAAGAGAAAATTCAAATCAACAAAATCATGTTTTCATTTTGGGGATCAGAGAGCACAAAAGACTGAAACAGCCCCGAGAAATCTCAAAGACAAGAGAGGTTTTAGGACAGGCAGTGGCAAAGATGGGAAAGATGTTTCTAAAATAAATGCACACTATGGCCAACCACCCTGAAGCTCAGATGCTCAGCTTCTAGGGAAGAGAAGGTGGTGGTGTGAACTCCCCATGGCAGTGGGAAGGCTGAAGGTTTCAGCACGAACAAACACGGGTAGTGTTTCCAAGCTGAATCTTTGCCCACAAAGTGGTGTTTTTGGCTTGGTCCTCAGCTAAATCTTATGAAAAGGCCTCTCTCTAAAGTGCCCTTTGGATGGAGACCAAAAAATTTGCCCTCAATATAAACTACTGGAGAAGTGGTAGAGCTACTATTAAATGTGGTGGAGAGACACCCCCCACTGTGCAAGTCCCCGGCCCCCTGCTCAGAACAACCACCTGAGGGAACCTGGGGCCGGGGAGACACACCACAGGCTCCATCACTCTCTGACACTGTCTACTTTTCAGTGTGGACACCGTCTCTATCACAGTAAACCTTTCGTTTTGTTTTTAGCTTCCCTGATGGTTCAGTGGCGAAGAATCTGCCTGCCAATGCAATAAGCACAAGTTTGATCCCTGGGTCAGGAAGATCCTTGGAGAGGAAATGGCAACCCACTCCAAGAATAAGCCTTGCCTGGGAAATCCCATGGACAGAGGAGCCTGGCAGGCTGCAGTCTACGGGGCTGCCAAAGAGTCAGACACAGCTCAGCAACTATACATCAACAGACCTAATTCAAAAATGTTCTTTTCTTTCCTCACTTCTTATTTCATTTATCAGAGAAAATTTCTCTTCCTATGTCTACTTTAGAGTGATTTCTAGGGAATTGATAGACCTGTAAGTATTATGATTGTTTTCTATTGTTTTCATAGAAATGTCATACAATATACCTGCCCTTTCCATTTACATTAAAACACACATACAACCCCCCAAACTGCAGGGCAAAGTGGGAACACAGCATGATGTACAATTAGCTTCAAATCACTGCAAATACCTCCTAACTCTTTTAGCTTCAGGCCCGAGATGCTATCTGCAAGGGGTGATGTTTCAGAGCTCAGGGAATCCCTCTTCTGCAAAATGCCCCCCCCTAAAAGCCACCCCCAGATCACAGGCAGCCACCTCACCAACCACCTGCTTGGTAGGAGCAAAAGCAGAGGCTGCACGTTGGTGACACTGAGACTCTACACTGACCATTGAATGTGATTTCACAACATGATGGAGACTGGGCTTTGGGTATAGCAGGGGGAGTTTGATCTCCACTGAAAAGATGCTGTGAAGAAATTTCAGTGAGTCTGGGGGCTGGGGAAGGAAGCAGGGCAATGATGTAGAACTAACAGTAGCAAACTCAGATAACCCTGGTAGAATAAGAGGCAGAGAAAGATGCTGAGATATCCTCATCTTTTTATTATGTGGTATTGTAAACAAATGTGGGTATAGCTCCCAGAAAGTCAGAACTGCAAATAATAGGATGGGTAGATGGATGAATGGATAGGGGAGTGGATGAACAGGTAGACAAGTGAGTAGAAGGTGAACCGGTGGATGAGTGGATGTGTAGGTTGGCAAGTAGTTAGACAGAAGGAGACAGGTGGCTATGGGGATGAATGGGTAGGTGGGTAAATAGAATAAGCCTTTTCCCATTTTTATATGTAATTTCATTACAGCATTTCCCCTTCAACATTCACAGGTCTTTTATTTTTAAAATTGCCATCAAGCACTGAACACAGTAAATTAGCCACTCTATATCTACTGCTAGTTGACATATACATTGGTACAACTTTTCCAAATGGTAAAACTTATCAAGAATATTTAAAAGATTGGTGCATAACAATATTTACAGCTGCATTAGTCACAGTGGCCAAGAGGTGGAAAACAGCTCAAAGGACCAGTGGATGAGCAAAATGCAGTCTATAAGTGTGATGAAATAATCAGCTATAAAAGGAAAGGAAACTCTTTTTTAAACAATTTTTAATAGTTCAACTAAAAACTTCAGAATGTTAATCAGACTTGCTCCTGATCTAATGCCGACCACTTGTGCTCTCAATGTGAACACAACATAGCTGACAGAGAACTATTTTCCCAGTAACGGCCCTGGATTGATGGTGCTTTACCCACGTGCCCTTTTAACTTCTCATTGGTGACCAAGGACATTGTTTTTGGTTTCTCTTTCATTTTGTTGTTCTGGCTTTATTGAAATATACTTCACAGGTAAAACTGTATATATTTAAAGTGATGATTTGATATAATACATTTCAGTGTAATTAACAAATGCACCACTTCATGTGGTTACCTTTTTCTTTTTTTGGTGTGTGTGTGTATGGTGAAAACTCTTAAGATTTACTTTCTTAGCAATTTCAAGTACACCGTACATATTGTTAACTATCATCACCAAGTTGCACATTAGATCCTGTGAACTTATCTTAAAACCGAAAGTCTTTACCTTTTGACCAACACCTCCCTGTTTCTCACACATACACACACCCCAACCCCAGCCCCTGGCAACCACCATTCACATCTCTGTTTCTATGAGTTTAACTTTTTTTTTTTCACAGATTTCATATATAAGTGGTCCCATACGGTATTTGTCTTTCTATGCCTGGCTTAATTCATTTAGTATAATACTCTCCAGATTCATCCATGTTGCTGCAAATGGCAGATTTCCTTCTTTTTATGGCTGAATATTATTCCATTTTGTTTGTGTGCGTGTGTGTATAAATCATGTTTTCTTTATCCATTCACCCACTGGTGGACAATTTGATCATTTCCACATCTTGGCTACTGTGAATCATGCTGCAATGAACATGGGAGTACAGAGATTTCATAATCACTGATTTTATTTCAGATATAGATCTAGAAGTTGGATTGCTGGATCATACAGTAGTTCTATTTTTAATTTTTTGAGGAACCTCCATACGGTTTTCCATATGCCTTTACCAATTTACATTCCCACCAACAGTATACAAAGGTTCTCTTTTCTCCACATAAAAAGAAGGACGTTCTGATACCCGCTACCACATGGATGAGCGCCCTCTTCTGCTTTCAACCTTTCCCAGCATCAGGGTCTTTTCCAATGAGTCAGCTCTGTGCATCAGGTGGCCAAAGTCCTGGAGTTTCAGCTTCAGCATCAGTCCTTCCGATGAATATTCAGGGTTGATTTCCCTTAGGATTGACTGGTTTGACCTCCTTGATGCCCAAGGGACTCTCAAGGGTCTTCTCCAGTACCACAGTTTGAAAATATCAATTCTTCGATGCTCTGCCTTCTTAAGATCCAACTCTCACACTCATACATGACTACTGGAAAGACCATAGCATTGACTCTACAGACCTTTGTCGGTAAAATGATACCTTTACTTTTTAAAACACTGTCTAGGTTTGTCATAGCTTTCCTTCCAAGAAGCGAGCGTCTTCTAATTTCATGGCTGCATGGTTGGAATCATGCATTCAAATGATAAAGAGCTGGCTACTTGAAATATTGCCCACAGGCCTAATCCAACACCAGCACATGGCAGGCATACAGTAAACCTTTGCTATAGAAATCAGTGCATTGAAAGGTAAATGAGTGAATGCATCAATGAATCAATGAAGGACCACATTCACTTGGCGGGTGGAGAGACGAGGATTCTAGAAAGGAAACATCCCAGGAAAGAGGAGCTTGCCAATATAAAGTCCCACTGTGTGCCTGGCATTCCTTGTTCATCCAAGACCAGTCCTCAGCCCTGAGCCCTCAGAGTCAAGGCAGAACTTTACTATCCTGCCCACCGTCCTGCACGGGTCCGTAGGGAGCCAGACTATATCCAGGTCTGTCTGCTCTTTCCGCCCCCCTTCTCCAGGCATCCCTGTGAAACCCCTGAAGTGCTCAGTTCTCGAAAACACTGCTATCTTTGCCCCAAGTAACTAAACCCTGGAGAATTTCCGCAGGAATCCAGACGGGTCCGCGGCAATGGTGGTGCCTGAGACCTGAGACTGGCCCTTTGAGCATCTTTATCTAACAAGGCAGAGGTTCCTGCTAATTGGGTTTGTTCGTGGGTGTTCTATGAGGTCCTACAAATTGCTGTCAATAAATCCGGGACCTGGAGCAATCCTGGAGGCTGACTAGTTTAAATCTCATCTCAGTTGGGAGTTGATAAGAGCAGCCTCAGGTCCCTTGGAGGGGCCTGGAAGGTAACTGGGAGGCCGGCAGGCCCCCACCCCACCTATCAGCAGCCCAGCCCCTCCCAGCTCAGCTGACAGCAGCTATTTATGCTCTGGGACCTGGAGACGCTGTTCTTAAAATGACTTAACGGCTGCTTGGAGGGGGTTATAAATTAAGCCTGGAATTCTCAGGATAAACATCTTCAGGACTTGTCCTTGTGGCTGTTCTCATGAGTGCTGCTTTTGGCGTAATCACAAGGCACATTTTTTTCTGGAGCCAGAGTGTTGGGAGAAGCCCCCATTCCCCCTCCTCAAAACACACCAGAGAGAAAGGCTCCCTCCCCAGATGGATAGAAACATCTGCTCTGGGAGGGCAACCACACTGAGGAGGTGGGCTTAGGAAGCCTCCACACGTGGACCACCCCCTCGTCAAACTCCCCAGCGAAGGCTATTCCCCTGCCAGCTTCTGCTTCAGGACTTAGCTCTAGCCATGACAGATGCAGTGCAAAGAACATGGTTTTGGAAGCTGGAGGCGAGCTTGGAAGCCAGCTGCGGGGAGCTGAGCAGCTTCCTCACCTCGCTAAGCCTTGGGGGTCTTCATTCATAAGATGGGAAATCACGGATAGACCTAGAGAGTGTCATACTGAGTGAAGCAAGTCAGAGGAGGAGAAATATCACATGATAGCCCTTATTTGTGGAATCTTTAAAAAAAAAAAAAAAGATACAAAGGAACTTACAAAACAGAAAGAGACTCACAGACTTAGAAAACGAACTTATGGTTGCCGGGGGAAGGATAGGGGGGAAGGGATAGTTAGGGAGTCTGGGATGGTCGTGTACACACTGTTGTATTTTACATGGATAACCCAAAAGGTCCTACCAGACAGCACGTGGAACTCTGCTCCGCGTCATGTAGGCAGCCTGGATGGGAGGGGAGCTCGGAGGAGAATGGATACATGTATATATATGGCTCAGTCCTTTCCTTGTTCACCTGAAACTATCACAACATTGTTAATCAGCTGTACCCCAATACAAAATAAAACATTTAAAAAAAACTAAAAAATAAGATGGGAAATCAACCCACTCATGTATGGGGTTTGTATTAGACCACTGGGGCTGCCATCACAAAATACCAGGCTGGGCGCCATGAAGCGCAGAAAGTTATGGTCTCATAGTTCCAGAGGCTAGAAGTCCAAGGTCAGTGTGGTGGAAGGGCTGGTCTCTTCTGAGGCCTCTCTTCTTGGCTGGTAGAAAGCCTCTGCTCCCTGTGACCTCACGTGGTCGCCCCGCTGTGTTTATCTGTGTCCAACTCGTCTCTTTGTCTAAGGACGCCAGTCCTAGTGTATCGGGGCCCCCCTAATGACCTCATTCTATCTTAATTAGCTCTTTAAAGACTGTCTCAAAATGAGGTCACATTCTGGGGTTCTGGGGGTTAGAGTTTCAACATATGGATTTGGGGGACACTGTTCAGCCCATCACAGTGCTGACTTGAGTGGACTCATCTCCAGAGCCTTGGGTCCTCCTTCCTGAGAGGATGCACCCACTAGATACTCTAAAGACACATTTCCCAGGAACAGGAGAGAGGACTCAGATTTGCTGCACACCCACTATATGTTGGGCTTCCCAGGTAGCGTGAGTGGTACAGAGCCTGCCTGCCGGTACAGAAGACATAACAGACACAGGTTCGATCCCTGGGTCCGGAAGATGCCCTGGAGGAGGGCATGGCAACCCACTCCAGTATTCCTGCCTGGAGAATCCCATGGACAGAGGAGCCGGGCGGGCTACAGTCTCTAGGGTCGCACAGAGTTGGACATGACTGAAGCGACTTAGCACGCACACACTGTGTCAGATGCTATGCTACATGCCTCACGTACACAACATTCTTTGAGTGGAATCCAGTGTGTTAAGGGATTGTGTGTGTGTGTGTGTGTGTGTGTGTGTGTGTGTGTGTGTATTTTGTTTCCTACTGGGAGTGAGGAGTGGAAATTCCATCATGGAGTAGAGGCTTACATGAGTTCTAAGGCCCCAAGAGTTCTAGAAAAATGGGTTTTGTTTACATTTATTCACTCATCCAATAAATTTGAAATGAGTTCCTATATGGCCAGGTGTTGTTTTAGGCAAACAGCATACGAACATCTCTGTCCCACTGGAGACTGCACTCTAGTGGAGGGAACCAGATCATTAGTAGACACAGTGAGTCATGTAATTCATTAGGGGAGCAGGTGCCAAGGGTAAACAGCAGGGCAGCACCTCCCAAGGGGGCTGGGGGAGCTATACTTTCAATACAGGGTAGTTCTGACAGAAGCTGAGCAAGGATGTGAAGGAGGGAAGGGAGGTAGCCATGCAGACGCTCAAAGGCAGCATATTCTTGGCACAGGGAACAGCCAGTGCAAAGGTCCTGTGGCTGGTATGACAGAAACAAATGACAAGGATGCCAGGGGGCTGGCCAGAGTCAGCAGAGGGGAGCTGACAGAGGAGGAGAGGTCAGGTGGTCATCAGGCCCACATTCGGTCTGACTTGGAAGGCCTTTGCCTTCTCCATCAGGGAAATGGAAATTATTGGAGGGTGAGAATTAATGAGGGGAGCAATCAGGGTAGGCGTGCGCGGGAAAACATTTGTTTTGAAAAACCGTGTCAAGAGATGTCCAGGACCCAGACCACGTGCTGGCAGACCACCGAGAGGTGACTGCAGTCAATGCCAGGTCCCTGACCCACTCCTGGGGAAGCCAGAGGCCAGTTTCAGAGCTGGAAGGCCGGCTTTTCAGAGCTCGCCCAATAATACATACTATCGGCCCTTAGGGATGGTGGTATTGGTGTGGATTAACACACAGAGACCTGATAAATAGTTAACTGAAGAAAAAGAAAGGCCACAAAACCGCAGGTGGGAAGCAGTGTAATGAGTGGTTCACGTTGGGCTTCTGGGAGCAGGCTGTGGGCTCTGAGTCCCAAGGCGACTGCTTATTGCGTAACCTCAGGCAGACTTCACACTTACGTTTCATGTGTATGATCTCATGCTGGCTTTAGAAAGGTGGCCCAACGGACGATCCTGTGCATAGAACAAAAGGTAAGGAAAGATGCTTACCAAACCACCAAGGCCATCATCCGGGGTGGAGGATAACAAGGAATATTGTTGCCCACGGACCTCCTCTCTGCTTATGGATTCCAGAGCCTTGGGAACCCAGACACATCCCACCCCCATCCTCTCCCACCCCACCCCCCACACCCACACAGCCACAGCGGATCCTCGGCAGATAAGCCGACTGCATTCTCCCGATGCTTCCAGGGAGGAGTGGGCAGTAAACTGCTAATTTATGGGAATTTTCTAGCTACAGGGTCCCCAGCAGGGATGACCCGAGCCAGTGGAATAAAATGGGTGATTAGATATCCAGGCCCTGACATGAAGCAGCCCAGTGCATCAGGCAGGAGGTGGCCTCCATCAAGGCCCCCATGAGCATCAGATAAGGACCCGGCCAGAGGGAAGACAGGCCCCTTGACAGCCTGCTGCTCGCTAATCACACCCAGAGCAGGAGTCAGCTAACAGCACCCTTGGCCCCCTGTTTGCGACCCCATGGACTGTAGTCATCCAGGCTCCTCTGTCCATGGGATTCTCTTGGCCAGGATATTGGAGTGGGTTGTCATTCCCCTCTCTGGGAGATCTTTCTGACCCAGGGATCGAATCCAGGTCTCCTACATTGCAGGCGGATTGTTTATCATCTGAGCCACCAGGGAAGCCCATATAAGTCTATGTAAATCACTCATATACTAGCTAATTTTTTTAAATTGGGAAATTGAAAGCAAAACTCCAAATTTGTATTTTCTCTTTAAAAGTCGAAAGTGTGGCCTCCCTGGGGTCATTCCCTCCTGGCTGAAGCTGGCAGTCGCTGTCCATTTGGGACAGGCCATCGCCTACACCCAGCCTCATTCCCCGACCCTTGTTTTCCAGCCTCCGTGGCATTGGTGTCTCAGCTCCTGAATATGAGATGACTAACCTCTGACACGGCCTTGAGACAGAGATTTTATTAAACACATAGGCCCATGGCTGTTCAACTAGAAAGATATGGGATGTAACACCACCATTTCCTGCTGATCCAAGGGAGTTGTTACCTTGATGATAATAATTTCTTTTACTGGGGCTATTAACTGACCCCTTGTTATATCCCCACCTATGTTGCCTGTCATTTAATCTTCAAAACAACCCAGAGAGAGTTGAATATTAGCCCCATTTTACAGAAGAGGAAACTGAGGCCCAGACCCAGTAAGTGATATGCCCAGCTGTAAAGTGGGAGGACAGTCATTCAAGGTCACTTCTGCTTGACTTTTCCATGTTCTTATTTGTAAAGAAGAGGTGCCTTCGATCTAAGGAAGCAGTCTGGGGTAGGAGAAAGAGACCAGAAGCAGGAGTCAGGAACCCTCCTTTCAGGGAGGCCCCAGCTTGGAGTTAACACAGGTTCTCACAAGGTACTCGCTGCCCTGAACCCCATCTCCCCACTGCCCCCATGAGTGGACACTACAATGGGACCATGGGCTTCCTGTTACATGTCGATCAGGAGGATCAGATACAATCAGATATTTCCAAAAGGCAATACCTTTCCAAAGGCAAAAGCTTATTAGTGAAGGAGATGTAATTCTGCAGCCCCCAAAGAGATGCAGTTTTGATCCTTGAGTTGGGAGGATCCCCTGGAGGAGGGCATGGCAACCCACTCCAGTATTCTTGCCTGGAGAATCCCACGGACAGAGGAGCCTGGTGGGCTACAGTCCATGGGGTCACAAAGAGTCAGACATGACTGAAGCGACTGAGCATACAACACAAACGAGCAAACCAAAGTCAAAAGGAAAAACAAACGTTTAATGTTAGTTTTCAACACAAAAAAATCCAGGAATGTTCATACTCTGCTTTGGGGCTTGTCTCCACTTCACGAAAGAGGCTCCCACCTTCCTCAGGATGTCACCAACTAGCCTCTGTGGATGCAAATATATACAAATGATACCCAAAGGAGTGGGTGAGGGGCAGAACACCAGAGCCCAGGTAGGACCCAGGTGCACGCCTCTCTGAGGCTCAGTTTTCTCATCTGTAAAATGGAGCTAGAGGCTCATGCCGTGACTGCTGGGAGAAGATACCTTCTGATTCTGCAAGCTCTGAGGCCCATTCTGAGCCAAGCAGTGTGTTAGTCACTCAGTCGTGCCCAACTCTTTGAGACCTCATGGACTGTAGCCCACCAGGCTCCTCTGTCCATGGAATTTCCCAGGCAAGAAGACTGGAGTGAGTTGCCATTACCTTTTCCAGGGGATCTTCCTGACCCAGGGATCGAACCCAAGTCTCCTGCATTGCAGGCAGACTCTTTACCATCTGAGCTACCAGGGAAGCTCAGCTGAGCTACCATCTGAGGTTAGGTCTCATCTGAGTTACCAGGGATTCTGAGCCAAGATGCTGGGCTTTTCCTGAGGATTCAAAGAGCCACAAGGAGGGTGCACTGGATGCCCAGGTACAGGACACGGCACCCACTCCTGGTGGATGAGCGGGATTCCCACAGGGAATAGAGAGTGCCTTCCGTCTCATTCCAAGAGGGAGGGTCACTTTGCGGTCTGGAGGACACCTGTCCCACGCTCACCCAAACCCAGAGTCATCTCTAGTCCTGCTGCCTTCTAAGGTACCCAGAACCTGCCCCTATTGACGCCCCGGATAACCTGGAGACCACTACCATTGATGGAGCGCTTACCAGACGGAAATTCCACGTTACAAATCAGGACCTGGAGGCATGGGGAGCTTAAGCGATGTGCCTGAGTTCACACGGCTGCTCAGAGATGGCCAGGATGTGAGCCCAGACCCACTGGGTCCGGCACCTTCGCTCAGGCTCTGGTGTTAGGCTCCCTTCTGCCTCATCCCTTGGGGACTCCTTACGCTCAAGGCCAAGCCCGCGTCCTCTCAGAAGCCTGCCCCAGCCACCTTCTAACCATGGCAAAGTATAACTCCTACAGCCCAGGTGCCTCCATGCCCATGCACCAGGCACTGAATCCCTGATGGCGGTGCACCCTCAGTGAGCACACGAGGAGGCCTTTGTCCCTGCCATTGAATGATGGGGGCCTGAAGCTCAGGACATAGAAGTAATTTGACAAGACTGTACGGCCAAGCCAATCAGTGCTAAGGCAGGATCTGAACTCAGGTCCACCTGATCCCAGAGCACCTGGATTTCCACCCTTACACCCTCTCAGACTGTCAGATGCAGCAGCTGTCACTTGTCACAGTGACATCCAGTGATCAGGAAAGGTCTCGGATCAGAGGGGCTTGAGTCCCTTGACGGAAGTAAGAGGTCAGGGGAGATGGAGAACAGCCAGCAGAGAACAGCAGTCCCAAAGTCTGAGTGGAAAAAAATATTTAAACAAGGAGCAAATGGGGACTTTCCTAGTGGTCCAGTGGTTAAGATTCCAGGCTTCCAATGCAGGGCTCACGGGTTCTATCCCTGGTTGGGAAACTATGATCCTGCATGCTGCATGGCCAAAAAAATAAAAAGAAAGATGGAGCAAATGCTGGCTGCTGAAGGATGGAGAAGAGGCCAGAGGCAATTCCTATTGATGGCCATAGGTGCAGGGGAAAGGGAAGGCCACCAGAATGAGGTCTGGAAAGTGCTGGACTCTGACACAGTGAGGGGGTTGCTTCAGCCCGGGGCCCTCAGGGGCTTTGAGGGGTGGGTACACCTTCTGAAGGGGCTTCCCTGGTGGCTCAGCAGTAAAGAACCCACCTGCAATGCAGGAGTCACAGGAGAGGTGGGTTCAACCCCTGGGTTGGGAACATCCCCTGGAGGAGGGCATGGCAATCCACTCCAGGATCCTTGCCTGGAGAATCCCATGGACAGAGGAGCCTGGAAGACTGCAGTCCACAGCGTGGCAAAGAGACGTGACTGAAGCAATTTAGCACACACAAGCACCTTCTGAAGGCCCAGGTATGAGAGAGCATGCATGATGCTTGCAAGTGTATCTGACCAAAATCATCTCCAGGATAAATATTCCTCAGTGAAAGAGTTGGAAGTATAGAAAGCAATTCTCTCCAGGGGCTGTTTTCCGGGCTAGAATGGAAGATGTAGTCTCAAGCCCTCAAAATGTGATCCTGGGAAAACAGACCCAATCCACAGGTAGGTGCGCCCCCTGCTTTATGAGCCGCCGCCCCGGGAGGCAAAGAGATGAAAAAAAAAAAAAAAAAACCTGTGGGAACGAGAGCAAGGGCTTCAACCTCCCCAAGCCTCAACTTGATAGCGCTTCCTGTGCTGGACTTTTGGGGAATTAAATGACTCAACTTGTGAGGAAATGGTCAGGTCAACCATGAAGTGCTGAATAATTATGAGTCATCATCACTCTGAGTCATCATCACATCTCTGAACAATGGTTTAAGATGTTAACTTTCCCCCAGTACATTTGTGGGCTTCCCAGGTGGTTCCAGTGGTAAAGAGCCCACCTGCCAATGTAGGAGACATAAGAGGTGAGGGTTCAATCCCTGGGAACATCCCCTTGGAGAAGAACATGGCAACCCACTCCAGTGTCCTTGCCTGGAGAATCCCATGGACAGAGGAATCTGGCGGGCTACAGTCCATGGAGTCGCAAAGAATTAGACATGACTGAGCGACCAAGCACGCACAATACACTTGTATGTCGACGGGGCCCTTCTTGAAAAGTAAAGCCTGGGTTAAAAGGGTGGCAGTAAAGATAAAAATATCGACCCACCCTCCCCAAAGACAAAAATAATAATAAATAATAAAAATGGCAAAAAAAAAAAAAAAAACAGAAAAAGTTACCCTTCGTTTACCAATCCTCTCTGCCTGGTCCTTTTACCTCTACAAGCAGTGACCTGATGGGGTAGACATTAGCATCTTTATTTTACATACGGGGAAAACAAGATGCAGAGAGGTGAAGTAACCTGTCCAAGGACACACAGCAGGCGAAGATGCCACTGGAAAGGGAAGTAATTTATTCATTCATCCATTTACAAAATATCTGCTTCCTCGGTCCTGTTCTCTAGTGTTTCCCAGGGGACTGGCCTCACCGAGGCAGAAATGGAATAAATGCTGAGAGAGCAAAGTTAGGCCTTAAAGACAGGAGAACTGCCAGGAGGAGGTGATGCTGACACTGAGCTTTGAACATGAGGACTTTGGAAGCAGAGAGACAAGGGCATTTCAGAGCAAGGGAGCGGCTTGTTACCCAGGGGACAAACAGCAGACTGGGCGCTTTCAATCACATCCTACCTCTGTCCTCAAGCATGCTCACTGCCAGTGCCTGGTCAGTGAGGGGTCCCCTTGGAAGTATGGGCTCCCTTCTTTTCCTGGTCCAGCCTTTTGGAAAAAAGACCAAGCATGGGACCAGGGTACAGGCTCCAGTGCTGCCACTCTTGGGCAAAGTGACCTTGGGAACATCGTTTTGAGTCTGTTTCCCCAGAGAGGGCATTGCCTGGGACAGTGATTTTCAAAGGGTGGTGTCTGAACCAGCAGCATCAGCCTTGTGTGTGTGTGCGTGTGTGTGAAGTCGCTCAGTCTCTGCGACCCCATGGACTGTAACCTACCAGGCTCCTGTGTCCATGGGATTTTGCAGGCAAGAGTACTGGAGTAGGTTGCCATTGCCTTCTCCAGGGGATCTTCCCGACCCAGGGATCGAACAAATTCTCACCCCAGACCTGGAATCAGGAACCCTGAGGGTGGGGCCCGCAAACTGTGTCTTAACAAACCCTCCACGGTTGATGATGACTTGGAGAGGTCTGCTACCCCAAGCCTGGTCCTGTGACCTGCCACATTGGCATCACCGGGGAGCCTGTTAGAAATGCCGAGTCTCAGGTCCCAGCTCAGACCTACAGAATCTGCATTTCCACTGGAGCGCCAGGAGGCCTCTTGCAGATTGACGTTTGAAAAGCACAGTCCTGAGAGCTGGGTGACACCTCCTGGCAGCTATAAAGCTCTACCGGGCCCTCTGGGGAAAATCACCCAACCTTTTATTTCTCTTTCTGCAAAGACTCCCAGGCTCCCAGGCAGGAGGGAAGCCCTTTAGGTTCAGTTAGGGCTCTTTGATCCTTTCCAATCTCTGATAAGAACCAGGGGCAAGGGGCACTGGGGGGGAGCCCTCTGGCAATAAGGGGAAAGTGTTTTCCTCCAGGAGGCATGGAAACCGAGTAGCCCTCTTCTGCCAGCTTGGCCAAGGAATGTCCCCTCGCAGAGCCCCTGGATTTGAGAAGAAATTCCGTGCAAATTCCACGGCCATCCCAAGCCAGTGCGAAATCGCAAGAGCTACCCAGTGTGGTGCGGCCCGACTCGAAATTGAGTTCAAAACAATTACCAGCAGACATGTGTTTCCTATGAACGGTGCAAGTGTTAAAACGGATTTAATTTTCTTTTGTAAATAAAGAGGCCCATCCAGACCAGCCAGTTTATCTCCCTGGGAGAGATGAAAGTGTTTCATCTGCCAGTAGCCTCTGCCCGCTGCGGAGGTGGGGGGTAGCTATCTGGGCCCCATGTGCTCTCTCTCTTGTAATCCAAAGCCATCTTTCCCATGTGGGACTGTTTGGGCACCATGGGGTCTTGGCTGGAAGTCTTATTTTTAGTTATCTAAAACGGTACTCCTTTTCTTTCTTCTTTTCTTTTTCTTTTTTTTAAATTCATATTAGTGATTCATAAACAGTAAAATTAGTCTGCTAGGGGCTAGTGGAGGCATCCATCCTGGTGGCGCCTGCTTTCCTGGGTTAGTAGTTAAAATAAATCATTGCTGTCACAATGGAATTCAGGCCTAAAAATCACCTGTAGGAATCCCCACCGCCTCCCCGCTCCACCTCCCCAGGCCCCCAGAGCGTCAAGGATCAAAGCTATCTCTCCCAACTCCAGCTGAGGGGGTGAAGGAGGGATGAGGAGGGAGAGGGAGGAGGGGAGGAGGGGGAAGGAGAGGGGAGGGAGGGGAGGAGGGTGAGGCCCAGGAGGAAAACCCCAGAAGTTATACCAAACCAGGAAATGAATGTCTCAGCTCTATTGTCGAAGCTGGAAGCACGAAAGTATGAGGCCAATTTATGATATTAGTTGTTTCTAAAGCGAAATATGATTAACCACTTTATTATGTAAAGTTATGTTTCCACTTAACCTCCTCGCGCTGGCATCCAGAACTGGGGAGCGGGGTTGGGTGGGGGTTGGGTTTTTGTTTTTTTTTAACTGCAAATTTAATAAATTCCAACATGCCCAAACTTCCTGACTTCCAATGTCCAGCGCTGGTATCTCTGGAAACTTCAATCGTGGGAGATAACTCACCCAGTCTGCTGCCTACCTTCAGCGGCCGATGCCCTAATCCGGGATCAGGCAAATAAGCTTTCATCTTCGCAGCACTTAAGTTAATTACATGGAGGCCGGTGGAGGCCCCGGAGCCGAGTCGGCTCTGCGCACAGCCCTCCCGAAGCCAAACATCATAGGATCCAGATGCAAACCCTTGGCAGCTTAAGCCCAACAAATTTCCTTTGTCAAGAAATGCAAACAGCCAAACATCGCCGCGTAGGCTACTTCAGTGAGTGGGCCTCCTTCTGGGGCGCTGGGCCGGCGGGGCGGAGGCCAGAAGCGAAGACCAGAAACCAATTAAAAAAAAAAAAAAAAAAAAGCACGAGTGGTCACGGCCTCCTAGCTGTTTCCCAGGCGTCCGGCGGGTTGCTCTGTTTTATTTTGGACGGATTACCGATCAAAATGACTGGCCGCCTCCTTTAATGGAGCCGGAAGTGTCTCCATGATTTAGGAATCCATCCCAGCAGTGGGAATGCCGGAGTGGGGGAGGGGCTGCCCCCCGCCCTGCAGACTTCCTTCTAAGTCGGCTTCTGCACGCTGCTCTCTGGTTCCCTTCGGTCTGTCCCAGTTCGCATAGTCCCTTGGCCTGGACCACCCCCCACTCTGCAGATATCCTGTCCCTGCTCTGTGTCTCCGGGGGCCTGCGTTGTCAGGCAACCTTCTTCCCTGACTTTGTGTCCCACCTGCCATCAGAGGGACATGTGGCCCTCTCTCTGCCCCCTGCTCTGCAGGGCGGCTTGGACTGCGTGGGTGAATCTGCCTGATTCCGAGGGCAGCCGGAGGAAGCCCACGAGGGCAGCGTGACTAGGGTAAAGGTCATCAAGCCACAAAGCTGGAATTTTGACTCTGTCCGCCTGATTCTGGTGACTCAGAGCTCAGGTGGGGAGCAGGGGAAAGTGCCTGATTAGCTTCCTGTTGTGGATAAAATTGTGTCCCTCCAAAAGATAAGTTCAAGTCCTAACCCCCAGGAGCTGTGAATACCACATTCCCCGCTATTACTTACTATTACTTGAAAATCGGGTCTTTGCAGACATAATCTAGGTAGAACAGAGAGCATTCTGGGTTCAAGTGGACCCGAATCTGATGGCTGAAATGCCTAGAAGAAGACAAAAGTTTGGACACAGAGACTCAGAGAGGAGAGAGATGGTCATGTGAAGACAGAGGCAGAAACTAGGGTGATGCCTCTATAAGCCAGGAGCCTATAACTGCCAGCAGACGCCAGGAGCCGGGAGACACCAAAGCAGCCCCCTCTTAAGCCTTCAGAGGGAGAGTGACCCCCTGACACTTAGATTTCAGAGTTCCAGCCTCCAGAGCTATACAAAATACATGTCTGTTGCTTTTGCTGACTGAAAAAAAAAATGCACAACATGAGAGTTGCAAGTTATGTTTTATTTGGAACAAAATGAGGACTATGGTCTGGGAGACAGCATCTCAGATAGCTCTGAGAAACTGCTTTAGAGGTAAGGGGTAAGGTCAGCATATATGTGATTCTGGTGAAGGGGGAGTTCATGCAATCAAGCACGTGTTTATGCCAAAGGTTTCTGCTAGTCACAAGGAGCAGACATCACCATGAAGGAATTTAGTGCTTTTCTAGATATGAGGAGATACAGAGTTGGTTTCATAGAGTCAGTTCCCGAAAATATCTAACCATCTGAAGACCTGTCCTGCTGTTTTTTTCCCCAGAGCACAGAGTCCCTCATTTCTGCTCTCTACCCTGAAATCCTTTCAGGGGGTGTTGAAAATCAGCAGCTGCAGCAGCACGTAATTTAATCCTTGTAGAGGCAGATGACAAGTGCCAATTTGTGGTGGTGTTCAGTCGCTAAGTTGTGTCCAACTCTTTGCGACCCCATGGACTGCAACACATCAGGCTTCCCTGGTGTGCCAATTTGCACTATCTCCCAGAGTATGCCAATTTGCAGTTGATGTTTTAAACCACCCAGTTCATGCTGGTGAACTGCTTTGTAGCCCCAGAAAGCAAACGCACCTTCTAAAACTATGTGTGTGTTCCCACCTGGACCCGAGCATCTGAACTGGATGGTGGGGCAGTGACTCCCACAGCTATGCCTATCCTCTTGGTGAGCACACAGCGCTGAAACCTGCAAATATCCAGCTGACTTGCAGGCTACAGCCAAGCCCAGGGCCACCCTTTCAGCCTCTAGGACTCTATGCCTGGCCACCAAGCCCCCTCCTCTGTGGCTACCCTGGGGCCTTGTAGCCCCCTGCACTGAATTGGGACTGTCCGGCAGGCCCCCAGCCCTTCTCCCAGTGTCCCTCCTCCCCGGAGCACACCTCTCTTCTCGGCCTCTTAGGCTCACCCAACTCTCAAGACCCAAACCCAGGCTCCCCCCTCCCAGACTTCATCAGCGCTTCCCTGACTCCCATCTAGCCTGACCTGGGGCCTCCCCTCCGTGTCGCCGTGGCCCCTCACACAGCTCCTGTCACTGTCTCCTGTCACTGTCATTTGCCGGATTCACTACCATGAGGCAGGTGTCACAGGTGACCCACCTGGAAGACACTCTCTGAGTGTGCACGCTGCTCCCATCTGTGCGGAATGGATAAGCAACTAGTAAATAAGTGTGAGTATCCCAGTGCCATCCCTGAATGTGTACTCCACGTGAAACTCAGCGTTCCCTCGAAGGTCGTGGCCCCCACATAGGAACAGAAATAGGAAGGGACACCCCAACAGGACCTGCCATGCCCTAGAAAGGCAAAGAGAAATAAAGAGAAAAGCACTCTGAATTCCCTAAGTTGGCGCATTGAAGCCAGACCTGAAACATGCTGTCTGAGCTCTTGCTTTTGGTGTGTGCATAGAAGGAAATTGAATTTTGTCTCATTGGAGAACAGTCCCTCCTTCAAACCCATCTTATCAGCCTGTGTCTTTGCCTGTTTACTTCCTCCTGGGGGAAGATCCCCTGGAGAAGGAAATGGCACCCCACTCCATGGGGCTTCCATGGTGGCTCAGTCGGTAGCCTGCAATGTGGGAGACTCAGGTTCAATCCCCAGGTCAGGAAGATCCCCTGGAGAAGGAAATGGCAGCCCACTCCAGTATTCTTCCCTGGAGAATTCCATGGACAGAAGAGCCTGGTGGGCTACAGTCCATGGGGTTGCAAAGTGTCAGATGTGATTGAAGCCGCTTAGCACACCGTTTCTCCTGAGGGAATATTGAGGCAAGAAAGGCAATCCTATTAATCCCCTGAAGGCAACTAGCTTGGAAGGACCCAGCATAGAACATCTTCACATCAGTGCTGCGAAGAAAGTTCCAGAGACAGGTCGGTGTTTCATTTATGGAAAAATATCTCTGAGCCCTGAATCAAGGAAGATTCTTTCTAAAAGCTCACCAGCCAATAACTTAATATTTCCCCAATGGCCACAACCCACCAGAAGGAGAGTTGGGACAGGCCATGTTCTCTTATATAAAGTCTAATTTTTACACCGAACTTCTTGCTAAGCTTCAAATATGCTGCTCTCTGTTGTTCCTTCTGCTGAAGCTCCACTCCTGACATGTCTCGGCCCTAATACCTACTCCTTCTGCTGTGGTGCTGGTGGTTTAGTCACTAAGCCGTGTCCGACTCCTGCGACCCCATGGACTATAGCCCACCAGGCTCCTCTGTCCATAGGATTCTCCAGGCAAATACTAGAGTGGGTTGATATTTCCTTCTCCAGGGGATCTTCCCAATCCAGGGATCGAACCCAGGTCTCCCATGTTGTAGGAAGATTCTTAACTGACTGAGCCACGAGGCCTCAGCTTAAATGTCACATCCTCAGGGAGGCCTTCAATCCCATCCAGCTCATCCCCTCCTGCAGGCCCCCATGTGTGTAAGGGTTTCTAGGTGAAGTAACTGTCTCTGCCCCGGCCACACTGTACCCCAGCATCCAGCACCCAGCACAGAGGAGACTCTCAGTATCCATAAAGATGAACAACATCGCTGCTTCCCTATAGCCCTGTTTCAGCGAAGGTCACAAACCAGTGTAACCAGCCAGTCAGGCTTGACAGCTGTAACAGAGACCCAGAAAAATAGCAGTTTAACAAGGTAGAAACTCATTTCTCTCTTATCAGGAATCCAAACTCGCTCTATCTTCTCCCTTTGCCTTAATAGAAAACTTCTACCTCAAGGCTATGGTTTTTCCAGTAGCCATGTATGGATGTGAGAGTTGGACCATAAAGAAAGCTGAACACAGAAAAATTGATGCTTTTAAACTGTGGTGTTGGAGAAGACTCTTGAGAGTCCCTTGGACTGCAAGGAGATCAAACCAGTCCATCCTAAAGGAAATCAGTCCTGAATATTCATTGGAAGGACTGAGGCTGAAGCTGAAGCTCTAATACTTTGGCCACCTGATGCAGAGAACTGACTCATTGGAAAAGACCCTGATGCTGGGAAAGATTGAAGGCAGGAGGATAAGGGGACGACAGAGGATGAGATGGTTGGATGGCATCACCAACTGGATGAACATGAGTTTGAGCGAGCTTTGGGAGTTGGTGATAGACAGGGAAGCCTGGCATGCTGCAGTCCATGGGGTCGCAAAGAGGCAGACACGACTGAGCGACTAAACTGACTGAATGACCTCATGATCCAAGATGATATCTTGAGTTCCTGCCCTCTCATCCACACTCCGGCCAGTGAAATGAAAGGGGACAGAGGAAGGCAGGCTCCTGTACTTCAGGATGTGCCCCGCAGATTGTACACATCACTGCTGCTTGCATCCCACTGGCCAGAGCTTGATCACATGGCCACACCTGTCTGCAAGGGAGTCTGGGAAAGTCATCGTTGGCTTAGCACTCACATAGCCAGCTAAGAACTCGATAACTGTAGAAAAAGGAGAGAACAGATATTAGGGGACAGTGGGCCTACTCTGCCTCCCCTGGAGTTATCCTGAGGAACTCTCACACGCCTCTCCTCCCAAATATTTCTCTAACCAATCACTATATCCTTGTCCTTTGATTTTTACCGCAAAAGTGTATTTTGGTCCTGCCCCTTCTCCCCTCACTACTGTACCTCAGATCAACCACCTTCATTTGCCCCATAGCTGGAAACTGCAGTGGTCTCCTCCCATCTCTGGTCCTGCCACCTTTTTCTCTCATCCATCCACCATATCTGAGTCTACCTGGTCCAATCCTGTAGGGGGCAATTTGGAAATATCTATCAAAAGGATAAATTCATAGAGCCTTTGAACAGTAATTCTGTATCTGGGAATTTACCCCACCACTCTCTTAGTCTGTTTGGGATCCTATAATAAATTGCCATCAATTAAGTGACAGACAAGCAATAGGAACTTATTTCTCACAGTCTAAGATCAGGGTGCCAGCAGCCGGAACAATAGGCAATGAGTGCAAGAAAGTTCAAGGGCAGTTGTGGGTGCTGGGTGTGCTCAGCTAGTGAAAATGCAACACACTACACACATGCACAGAAGTTTTCTAAATTTAAACTTAGCATTTTCTAAAAATAAAGTAAAACTTGCACACTTAACATGCTTACAAGTGCTTGAAACCTAGGTGTGGACCAGGAGCGGAGGAGGAAAAGGAAATGGATATTATGGCATGATGACATCGTGGAGGCAAGTATTTTCCTTTAATATCATTTTATATCATTTATGTCCTTTATGTCCTCTTCCCTTTTTCAGATATAAATGGTATCATTGTTTAAGTAATTAAATATGTAATTAAGATGTAATGAAGCAAGAAAGATGAGGGGCAGGGAGGACCTGGCGGCCTCCTCTCCTGCGGGGTGATGAGGGCAAAGGAAGAAGATGCTTGTCAGGCCAGTTTGCTCATGCCATCGCGTCTTGTCCACAGCCTAGTAAAGTGCTATTAGCCTCATGTTACAGATGAAGACACTGAGATTCTGAGAGAAAAAAAGAAATTTACCCAAGTTACACAGCAAGTGAGTGGAACTGTCAGGATGAGAACTCAGGTCTGGGGGTGGGGATGGGGCAGGTCTCAGGTCGATGCGTGCACCTCTAATCCACATCTAGCCCATTCCATCCAGCTCAGCTCACTTTGTGTTCCCCTGTTCTGTGCAAGGTGCACAGAGAAGGGACTGCAACTTCTGGTGGGGGGCAATCACACAAGTTTGTTCATCAGAAACCACATCACCCACCCAGAGGATGCACAGCTAGGAGCCTTCATTTGCCCCTCACCCAGTGACAAATGTTTTTCATTCAACAAGTATTTTTAAAACATCTGTTCTAGGTGCTGTTGTAGATGCTGAGGATGCAATATTGCCCTGCTGTCATTAGGCTGTCATTTCAGTGGAGGGGATGAAAAGTGCGTGAGGAAACATGGAGAACACGGAGCAAGGGAGATGGGGCCAGGGCTCTACTGAGAAATAGAGCAGGGCCAGGCGATGAGTGGGACTGTGTCTGTGTCGGCTGGCCAGGGAAAGCTCCTCTGTAGCCATGACCTGAGCAGCAGCCACCATGGCAGTGAGCAGCATAGGTCTCTAGTGGTGAGCATTCCAGGCAGACAGAGAAGCATGCGCAAAGGCCCTGAGGCAAGAATGAGTTCAGTGTGTTTAATGAAGAGCACAGAAGCCAACGCTTTGGCGAAGTGGCAGGAGCTGGGAAAAAGGAGCCGAGGTCTAGACCCATCACCCCAAGACCACAGTTGGGGTCCTAGATTTTATCTGCATGAGAGGTAAGCCACTGGGTTTTGAGCACAAAAGTAAAAAGTGTTGAAAAATGACTGAAGGGGGATATATTTGTCTCCCAGGGTTGCTGGGACAGATTACCCCAAACTGGATGTCTTAAAACAACAGACGATCATCCTTTCCAGTTTCAGAGGCCAGGAGTCCAAAATCAAGGTGTCAGCAGGACTGGACCCCTCTGGAGGCTCCATTCCAGGCCTCTCTCCTGACTTCTGATGGTTTCCCACAACCCGTGGCGCCCCGTGGCTTATAGAAGCCTCACTCCAGTCTCACATGGCCATCTTCACATGGCCTTCCTCTCTGTGTTTCTTCTCCCCTCCCTTCTTTTCTATGGATGCTTGTCATTGGCTTTGGAGCCCACCTGGGTCACCTAGGATGCTCTCATTTCAAGATGCATTAAAGCCAAACTCATAGGTTCTGGGTAGATGTACCTTTTGAGAGCCAGTGTTCAACCCACCATGGGGGCCAGGGTGGACACAGGAAGAGGACCAGTTAAAACACTACTTCTGTCACTCAGGTGAGTGATCCTAATGGCTCACCTGGACCAAAAAGGGGAAAGTCCAGTCTCAGCAGGTTTAAGAGTTTATCAGAAGATGGAATCCAAAGGATGTGATGAATGACCAGGTACAGAGAATTGAGGAAGAGGGCACAGTTAAGGATGACTTAACTGCCACCCTTTTGGCTTAAACAAGTAGGTGCACGCTTGCCCAGTCATGTCCGACTCTTTGCAACCCTATGGACTCTAGCCCGCCAGGCTTCTCTGTCCATGGGATTCTCCAGGCAAGAATACTGGACTGGGTTGCCATTTCCTCCTCTAGAGGAACTTCCCAACCCAGGGATCGAACCCAGGTCTCCTGTGTCTCCTGCATTGCAGGTGGGTGCTTTACTGCCTGAGTCATCAACTAGGAGGATCATGATTTTAAAATCTTTTATTTCATCCAGTCCTATACCACCATACTTACCCTCCTCACACAACATTGTAAATCAACTATCCTCCAATGTGAAATAAAAATTAATTTTAGAATGTTTAAAAAGTACCCTTCTCCCCAGAACCAATTACCCCAGTTCCCAGAAAGAGCACACTCAATCTCTTAAAGCTGCTCTGCTTCCTCACAGGGCCCCAGGAAACACAAGAAGACCTTCGTGTGATTGCTAAGTAATTGCTTTTCAACTGTAAAAGTAATTAAGAAATGGCACCAATTTCCCTAAGTGTAATGTAATTAAATCCACTGGCTTGGAAAATCATTTGCGATAAACTGAAACAGCGAAAGATCAGGGGAATTAGGAAAGCATCTGACACTAGGGACGGAGTGTTCTCAGGGGATTTTCCCCCCCCCAGGGGTGGCTTTGGCAGGTGCAGGATGCGGCTGGCAGAGGAGCGGGTGAGGGTGTAGGATGGGAGGGCCAGATCCCAGGCTGGAGGCCCATCGGGGCAGGGTTACCTATTGGGGGTAGGGTGGAGCCAAGGGACCAGGTGGAGTGGCATAGAGTCCTTATCCCAGGAAGTCAAAGGCAGCTTCAACTTTGGTCAAGAAGGTGGTAAAGGAAGGACTTTCCTGGCAGTCCATGGTTAAGACTCGGAGCTCCCAGTGCAGAGGACCTAGATTTGATCCCTAGTCGGGGAACTAGATCAGACAGGACACAACTAAGAGTTCACATGCTGCAGCTAAAGAAAAAAAGATCCTGCGTGCTGAAATGGAAGATCAAAGAACCCACACACCTCAACTAAGACTCGCACAGCCAACTAAATATTGTTGTTGAAAGTGTCGCTCAGTCGTGTCCGACTCTTTGCAACGCCATGGACTACAGCCCACCAGGTTCCTCTGTCCATGGGATTCTCCAGGCAAGAATAACTGGAGTGGGGAGCCATTTCCATCTCCAGAAAATACATATTAATAAATAAAAAGATATAAAAAAGTAAAGTGCTGAAGGAAGCAGGGTGAATGACTGGACTTGAAGAAGGAAGCTGCACCATGAATAGAAGCTGGTGAGATCAGGGTCCAAATGAGTCAAGAAATTGGGTCAGGCCGAGCACTTCAAGATCAAGACTTTGATCAAAAAGCAGAGCGTCCAAGGTCTCTTCTTCAGTGGTTCCCGCTGCAGGGACAGAGTGTCATGGCTGAAGGGAGCCAGGAGAGCCAAATAGATTTCCAGGATAGACTGAAGCTAGCACCTCTGGAGCAGAGTGTGGTAGAGAAATAAGAAAAAATTTTACATCAGGCGGCAAGCTCTAGGTTCAAATCCTGTCTCACAGGATTTGTTATCTTGAGCACTCTACTAAGCTCTCTGCGTCTGTTTCCTTTGCCGTAAGAACATAACCGTTGTTCCCAACAAGCACATTGTTAGGGAAGGATGGACCCAATGTACTCGATGGGCTTTAGAAACTGTCAAGGCCCACACAGATGTCCACTGGGGTTGTGGAGAGAGGGTTCTCCATCCTCCAACCCCTTCATCCCATCTCCTCCCCCTCCGTGGGATCTCTCTCCAGCTGGGACTTCCTTCCACTCCCTCCCCATATCAGCCACCCCCCCGACTCCCCTCCCCCGCCCCCCCCTCCCTCCCGCCCTCCACTGGCTCCCTCCCCTTGACCAAAGCCCCTACCCTATACCCTATACCCCCCAGTTTCCTTGAATAAGAAGAAAAGTAAAGCCTCTCCCTCACAGAGTATTATAAGGATCAAAAGAGCTAATGCATGAAAAAATGTGAAGATCAAGCCAGGCCCACACCTCTGCAGGAGAGCTCAGCTATTGTTATTATTATTACTAGCAATCTAGAAAACAGCCAGCAAAGAGAAGAAACAAAAATCACCGCCAATCTTCCCACCTAGCAGGAACTGTCATTAGCAATTGAAAAATCACCTTCTTGACCTTTTAAAAATGGGTATAGTTAATTTATTTCGTGGAATTGATCATATTCTAATACACTGGGGAACGTATTTTTGTCATTAACAATCTACCCTGAACAACTTTACATGTTATCACACTATCTTATACATCATCATTTTAAGGTTGCCAGTTTATTTACAGTATTATCACATGCATGTGTAGTCACTCAGTCATGTCTGACTCTGCGACCCCATGGACTGTAGCTTGCCAGGCTCCTCTGTCCATGGGATTTCCCAGGCAAGACTATTGAAGTGGGTTGCCATTCCCTACTCCAGGGAATCTTTCCGATCCAGGTATCAAACCTGAGTCTCTTGCGTCTTTTCTGCACTGGCAGGCAGATTCTTTATCACTGAGCCACCAGGGAAGCCCAGTATTATCACATTGTTTAATCAATTAGCTATTCCAGGAACTGTTGGCAAAGCTGGTCTCCACGCCTTCTTTCCAACCAATTCCCACACCCCAGTTCTAGCCCAGTTTTCCCTCTGGCCAGACCTTCCTACAGATCTCTATGAAGTAAGACACAACTGTGAAAACAACACCTCCTATTCAAAACACCTTCAGTGGTGCCCTGGTACTTAACAACTGAAATTGTATCTTGGCATTCGAGGCTCTCTCCAAAATGTTGCCCAAACCCTGTTGGCTCCTAAATCCCCTTGTCATACTCCACAGATGGGCCCAAGGAGCCTCATCACTCTTGCTGTTCCCAGAACCCTTAAGGAACTTCTTTCCCCATCCCCACATGTCTTGGTCCTACCCATCTTTCAAAACCCAACCAAAGTTCATTTTCTCCCTCAAAAACTTTTCTGCTGACCATTGTACCACTCAGGATCAGATTCAGCTGCTGCTGCTACTGCTGCTAAGTCGCTTCAGTCGTGTTCGACTCTGTGAGACCCCATAGACAGCAGCCCACCAGGCTCCCCCGTCCCTGGGATTCTCCAGGCAAGAACACTGGAGTGGGTTGCCATAGGGGACTCAATACAACAGTGACCTAAACAAGGTAAGAGCTCATCCTCTCTGGCATGTGGATGACCTGAGGTAGACCATCCAGGGTCTAGTATGGGAGCTCTTCTACAGTCTGACACCCAGATTTCTTCTTCATTCCTATGCCATTCCTGGGATGAATACTCATCCTCATGGCCTAATATGGTTGCTAGAGCTCCAGACATTGCATCTACATTCCTGAGAGAAGAGTCTGTTTGTTTTATTTATTTAACTGGCTACACCAGGTCTTAATTGTAGCACATGGGATCTTCAATCTTTGTTGTGGCAATACTAACTGTTAGTTGTGGCATGGGAGATCTTCTTCCCTGACCAGGGATTGAACCTGGGCCTCCTGCATTGGGAGGGCAGAGTCTCAACCACTGGATCACCATGAATTTCCAAGAGAAGAGTTTTAAAGACAATGAGAAGAAGAATGCATGCACTCTCAGGAAGCTTTCCAGAAATACCACCCAGGACTTCTGTTTGCATCTTATTAGCAAGAACTCATTCACTTAGTCACCAAGGTAGAAAAGAGGCTGGGGAAGGTAGTCGTGTACTCACTACCAAGAAAGAAGGAAGAATGGATACTGAGAGACAGTCCAGCATCCCACTACTAGAAGAAATAGCTCCTTTCTCTGAGCTCACAATGCATCTCCCATAACACCAGGCTCTTACTCCAGGAGGTGGCAGGGTCTAAGGAAAGACAGAAGCTTTGGAATCAAACATACCTGGGTTTAGATCCTGGCTGGTGGCTTTCTAGCTAGACAGTTTAGGAAACACTTAAAATGTCTCAATCTCTGTGTCTTTAAAGAAAAAAAAAGAAACAGTTCTGAGGTCATCAAATAGTCTTATGGACACAAAGTACCCAGGAAAATGTCACATAAGACTCATAAATAATCATTGGCCACAACCCCCTTCTGCTTTGTGTCATGAATCCCCATGTATTCCATACACTACACAACTATTAGAGTGGTTGAATCCAGGCTCCTGGCACATGGTAAGGGCTATCAGTAATATTTGATGCCTTCAGCTGACCCCAGTGGTCCTGTCCCTTCTCCTGGGCTCATTCTGGCTCTGCCTTGGTCAGTGAACTCTTGGCCGCTGGGATGCTGAGCATGTAGCTGACTCAGCTTGTTTGGGATGGGGCCCAGAGACCTAAATTTTTCATCTCCCTAGGGCTGAGAATGATTGATTGGTCCAGACATAAAGCCCCTTCCCTCTAGCTCTATAAGTTCTTGACAGAGCAGGAAGCAAGCACTCAGTAAATGTCATGGTGGTTATATTGGCTCAGCTACCATTGCTGGAAAAGGTCAGTTTTCATTCCAGTCCCAAAGAAAGACAAGGCCAAAGAACATTCAAACTACCGCACAATTGCACTCATTTCACATTCTAGCAAGGTAATGCTCAAAATTGTCCAAGCAAGGCTTCAACAGTACGTTAACTGAGAACTTCCAGATGTACAAGCTGGATTTAGAAATGGCAGAGGAACCAGAGATCAAATTGCCAACATCCGTTGGATCATAGAAAAAGCAAGCAAGTTCCAGAAAAACATCTACTTCTGCTTGATTGACTACGCTAAAGACTTTGACTGTGTGGATCACAACAGACTGTGGAAAATTCTTCAAGAGATGGGAATACCAGACCTTACCTGCTTCCTGAGAAACCTGTATCTATCCAGGTCAAGAAGCAACAGTTAGAACCAGTCATGGAACAACTGACTGGTTCAAAATTGGGAAAGTCTGTATATTGTCACTGTTTATTTAACTTCTATGCAGAGTACATCATGTGAAATGACAGGCTAGGTGAATCATAAACTGGAATTAGGATTTCCAAGAGAAATATCAACAACCTCAGATATGCAGATGATATCACTCTAATGGCAGAAAGTAAAGAGGAACTTTAGAGCCTCTTGATGAAGGTGAAAGAGGAGAGTGAAAAAACTGGCTTAAAACTCAACATTCAAAAAACTAAGATCATGGCATCCAGTCCCATTATGTCATGGCAAATCTGTGGAGAAAAAGTGGAAACAGTAACAGATTTTCTTTTCTTGGACTCCAAAATCACTGCAGATGGTGACTGCAGCCATGACATTTGAGGACACTTGCTTCTTGGAAGAAAAGCTATAACAAACCTAGAGAGCATATTCAAAAGCAGAGATATCACTTTGCCGACAAAGGTTCATATAGGCAAATCTATGGTTTTTCCAGTAGTCATGTATGGATGTTGAGAGTTGGACTATAAAGAAGGCTGAGTACCAAAAAATTGATGCTTTCGAACTGTGATTCTGGAGAAGACTCTTCAGAGTCCCTTTGAGTGCAAGGAGATCAAACCAGTCCATCCTAAAGGAAACCAACCCTGAATATTCATTGGAAGGACTGATGTTGAGGCTGAAGCCCCAATACTTCAGCCACCTGATGCGAAGAGCTGACTTGTTGGAAAAGACCCTGATGCTGGGAAACACTGAGGGCAAGAGGAGAAGAGGGTGACAGAGGATGAGATGGTTGGATGGCATCACCAACTCAATACACATGAGTTTGAGTAAACTCTGGGAGATGGTGAATGACAGGGAAGTCTGGCGTGCTGCAGTCCATGGATCACAGAGTTGGACCCGACTTAGCAACTGAACAACTGTTGCTAATAAATGAACCCTAAAACTTAGAAGCATCAAAGAGCCATTTCTTTATACTCATAGTTCTGTAGGTCAGGAGGTTGGGCAGGTTTGTCTCTGTTCCCCAAACTCTGAGCCCCAGCCAGGGGACTCAAAGGGATGGTGGCTTGAAGGCTGGGATCACCTTTAGGCATTTTCACTCCCACGATTGGCCGTTGATGCCACCTGTCGGCAGGGTTGTTGTTTGGAACACAGGTGGCCTCTCCCTATGGGCTGGGTTGGGCTGCTTTGACAGCATGGCGTCTGGGTCCCAAGAGACAGTGACCTGAGAAAGCAAGGCAGGCACATGTGGCATTTTTACGATCTAATAAACTGGGCTCTCAGGCGCATAGTATCACTTCCACCACAGTCACAAGCCTGCCCAGGTCAAATGGAGAGAAACAGACTCCACTACTGTGGGAGCAATGTCAGCGTCACAGTATCAGAAGGATAGGTGGAACGGGAGATATTGTGGACACCGTCTTTAGAAAATACTGTCTGCCAAAATATAATAACAAGAAGAAGAGCAGGAGGAAGGAGAAGGAAGAGGAGTAGAAATCATTGTCACCATTGTCATCATCTGTGATGACCCAGGCCAACACCAGTCCATGTGAATCAGCTTTGGAAATGGACACTCTCAGATCTATCACCCACCAACCTTGAGACCTTGCATGAGACCCTTCTCTGTGCCTTATGTTCTGAATTTATGCCATGGGGATCAGAATTCTTCCCTCCCAGCACTGTGTGTTCAAAGTGAAAGTGTTAGTCGCGCAAATATGTCCAACTCTTTGCGACCCCATGGATTGTAGCCCACCAGGCTCCTCTGTCCATGGAATTCTCCAGGCAAGAATCCTGCAGTGGGTAGCCAATCCCTCCTCCAGGGGACCTTCCTGACCCAGGGATCAAACCCAGGTCTCCTGCATTGCAGGCAGATTCTTTACCATCTGAGCCACCAGGGAAACCTCCAACACTATGGTGGATCTTAAATATACACACAACACACATAAAGTTCGTAGGGCCTGGTGTCGTCTCCCTCCACAGTGAGATGCAGGTTTTCTATTCGGGGTTGAATTAGAGCCAGCCTTCCCCACGGACACTTCTGCAGCCTTGTGGGGAGCTCGATCAGGGTCACGGACCACAGGGGCCCGGCCAGCGATATATCCAGGCCAAATTTTCTAATGGAGTCATCCTGGGTCTTTTAAACTTCAACTTCCTGGATGACTATCCTTTGAAGTTCCCCGAGGTGGTTGGAGACTCTTTGCAAACCCCCTTGACTTTCCCCCAGTGGGATATTTGGTTGGTGATACCGCTGGAAAGATCCACAGGAGAGACACACTGTATCTTTCTTCCCAAACTCCCCAGTCCGCCAAGGAAAGGCCGTGTTTGGTTTGAAAACACAATGGCTTTATCACCAACCAGAGCCCTGGATGAAATCTCTCCCCCTAAAGCTGAATAAACAGCCCAGGCTTCACTCACACCCTGCTCTTTGCTCTTGGGACCATTTGGGAGTTGGACACAACTGAGCGACTTCACTTTCACTTTTCACTTTCATGCATTGGAGAAGGAAATGGCAACCCACTCCAGTGTTCTTGCCTGGAGAATCCAGGGACGGCGGAGCCTGGTGGACTGCCGTCTATGGGATCACACAGAGTTGGACGCGACTGAACTGACTTAGCAGCAGCAGCAGCATGCCTTGCCTTTCACCCAGGGGTTGCTCAGACGCCCTCTTCTTGGGGATGTGCCCTTGAGCCCCAGAACACCCCACAGGCTGGAGACCTGCATGCTGCTCCATCTCCTCCTGGCAGGAGGAAGAGGCAGCTGGATTCGAGCCTCTTCCTACTCTGAGCCTCAGTGACCACATCTGCAAAGTGGGCATAATGTTGTCTCACCAGACTGAGCCAGGGGTGAATGAGATCATTTTAACAGAAAGCGCTGGTGTAGTAGGTACTCAGGGAGCCCTAGCTTGATGTACCGAGAATGTGGCCAGGGTGGGATCCAGGGTCTGGCTTGGTTCCAAATATACTGCTGTGTGCTGGGTGATCTTGGGCAAATTCATTAACCTCTCTGAGGCTCAGCTTCTTCAGCTTGTAAATAGTCTTGTGATAATAAGATTGCTACAGAGATTAATACAGTGCTTGAACACTGTACCTAATGCCCAGATGCTTCATGAATGATCATGATTTATTAGAATTGTCATTATCATTAATTCATTACAGTCCTTTAGGTAAGGACTTATAATTTATTTAATTTTTTTGTGTGTATACTTTGAGTACACAAAATGGAGCTCCTTAATGTGGTTGTGGACATACTCCTATAATTTTAATTCATTTCTTCTTTTTAACAGAAAATTTTATTAAGATCACTGTAGAATCACCTCCAGTTTTTTGGTTTTTTTCTTTCTTTTCTTCTCTACAGCATGTGGGATCTTAGTTCCCCAACCAGGGACTGAACAGGGGCCCTCAGAAATGAAAGTACAGAGTCTTAACCACTGGATCACCAGGGAATCGCTGATTCATGTGCAGTTGGAAGAAATTACACAGAGATAACATGTACACTTCCTCACAGTAACACTGTACAAAATAATAGTGCATAACATCTTACAAAATATGTTTTATATTCCTAACCAGCATATTGATTGATACAATCTACCAATTTTAATCAGATATTCTAGTTTTATTTGCTCTCATTTGCATGTGTGTTTGTGTGAAGTTCTATACAATTTTATCGCCTATGCAGATTTGTGTATCCCCACAGTCAAGACACCACCACAAAACCCCTTTGTCTCACGATCCTATTGTTTTGAAACTAGAAAGGACCCCTAGTTTGACTTTACAAGTCAACGTAGCATATCGATTAAGAGGGGCCCAGTTATCTGCCCACCTGGGTTCAGATCCTGCGTGACCCACGCAATGCCTCTTTAGTCTCTTTCCTCATTTGTAAAATGGGAAGATAACAGCTCCCAGCACACAACAAAGCATCTCATAAACGCAAGCTATTGGTACAGCTTCCAGAAGTTAATGATGAAGAAACCCAGGCCCCGGAAGAAAAGATACTTGATCAGATCACACAACAAGCCAAAGGCAGAGCTCAGGTGGGACCCCAGGCTGATATTCTGCTGCTTGACCAGGTTCCAGATGCTGCCTGGTGGGCAAGTATCCCCACCCACTGTTGACGCCTGACCGAGACAAGGGCTTAAATTCCACCACCACCCCTGTCCCCGACCCCACCTCAACTGCCACATCTGCAAAATGGGAATGGCAGTGGGGCTGCAGTGAGAATTTGATGATGTCATCCACATAAAGCAATTAACAATTAAGAGCCAGTATGTGCATAGTTATTATTAATGTTAAGTCAGTTGATGTTACTACTTAATGGCATGGTCTTAACTGATTTTTTTTAAAATTTAAATTATTGTGAGGACCCTGTGGGCTTGGAAGTTAAAGTGAGCAAACATGTCAAATCACAAAATCGTACAGGTGGCCCTCCATACCTACGAATTCAGAGCTAGCAGATATCGAGGGCCTACTCAGTACTAGGTCACTTCAGCCGTGTCTGACTCTGTGTCATTCTATGGACTGCAGCCCGCCAGACTCTTCTGTCCATGAGATTCTCCAGGCAAGAATACTGGAGCGGGGTGCCATGCCCTCCTCCAGGGGATCTTCCTGACCCAGGGATGGAACCCATGGCTCTTATGTCTCCTGCATTGGCAACTGGGTTCTTTACCACTAGCGCCACCTGGGAAACCCAGGTCTACTCTGCTACATCACTTTATCCAAGGGACTTAAGCATCTGATGATTTTGGTATCCCTGGGGGTCCTGGAACCACTCCCCCAGGGATACTGAGAGAAGACTGAGTAAGGGAATCATGGAACGTTATCACAGAATTCACATGTATTCTGTTAGAACTGAAATAAACATGATAGAACTAAAGGCTTTAAGTAACTAAGCCAGGCTGATCCTCTCCAGTATACAGGGAAAGCAGTTTCTCATAGCTCCCAACAGAATTTCCTTCTTTTTGCAGCTGGATTAACTCCTGAATACAGAAAACTTCTGATCCTGTACTTGGAGCCTGCTGTTAAAATGTCATTTCCCAAAAACACACGTTACAGTCCTCTCTCTCTCTCTTTCTTTCCCTGAGATCACAGGAGGCATTTGGGCCTTTAAGATAGCATTCATTTGGAGAGAGATGGTAATATACAAGATTAATGAAAATCAGCACAATCCCTCTGAATAGAAGAGAGCTTTTGTTCAATCGTTTGTCCTGCTGTTAATTATGCGTTAGGTGGTGATAAATGCCTTAAATCAAGCGATGCCTTGAAAACCATTTAAATGATTTTCACCTAATTAGGTTCCCTGCCTTGTTCCGAGCCTGGGGGATCCCTCCGTGTGTCACCCCCCTCTTCGGAAATGAAACATGTCAGGGGGACCCACGGAGCCTGAGCCCCAGAGGGAAGGAAGATTTCCTGGCTCCCATCAGCTCTGACCCACCCCAGTGGGCACACAGTTGTGACTGATTTCTCAGAGTGGCTTTGCAGATCAGAGATCAAAAGGAAATTTATCAATTTCTGTCTCCCTTCAGCCTATTCCAGCCAGACTTTATGACAAGACCCTATCCGCCTTAAAGTTGAGAAGCCGCAGGAACCAAGGGGAACAGGGGGAAAGGCCAGCGAACTGTTATTGTCAGACCTGGGGCAGAAATTGCTGCATGGCCTCAGGAGGGGTGGGGCAGGGAGGGGTGCTGGTTAGCGCAGCTCCCAGCGGTCACAGATTCGTAAAGGCTTCCTTGCTTTGCTACCCGCCACCCGCCCCCCGCCCCCCGCCCCCCAAAGTTAAAACATCATCTGTGCGTCTTAAAGAAACTGGCTAAAGGTGAAAGGGGCTTCCCTTGTGGCTCAGCTGGTAAAGAATCTGCCTGCAATGCCGGAGACCTGGGTTCAATCCCTGGGTTGGGATGATCCCTTGGAGAAGAGAAAGACTACCCACTCCGGTATTCTGGCCTGGAGAATCCCATGGACTGTCACAAAGAGTCGGACACAACTGAGCAACTTTCATTTCACTTCACTTCGAAGGTGAATAGACTCTCTGGAGAGAAAGGGGCAGATGGGGGCGGGGGGAATAACCTAACCTCCCAGAGAACCGGGATTTTTAATCCAAGGCAGACATGAGCCCAAGACTCTTGTAGCCAAAGTACAAGTTTGGGAATCAAATGAGCTCCTCCTCCCGGGGGTCTCCAGGATTGCAATTCAGCCCATTCTAACTCAAGCGAGACCCTGCGTCCCTTTGGTCACCATTCCTCTTTTCTGCCAGGAAATGCAGACATTAGAAGACAGTTCATCTGTAGGCAAATGACCACAATCCAGGCTTCCCTGGTGGCTCAGATGGTAAAGAATCTGCCTGCAACGTGGGAGACTCGGGTTCAATCCCTGGGTTGCAAAGATCCCCTGGAGAAGGAAATGGCAACCCACTCCAGTATTCTTGCCCAGAGAATTCCATGGACAGAGGCTACAGTCCATGAGGTCGCAAAAAGTTGGACATGACCGAGTGACTAACACACAAACACACACACACAGCCACAGTCCCTAAACTGTGAAATGCTGACCCCGGCGCTCTGACGTGACCTGATTCTCTGATCCAAGTCTGAATCCCAATCAAGATTCACCACCTCCACCACCGCTGTGGATTCCTGATCCCCTTCTGTCTCCAGGAACTGAAACATCACAAGGACAGCGGCTCCCACTGGGTTTTAACCTCTTGCCACCCTCTCTGAAGCCAGAAGATCCAAAGAGAAAAATGAAACAAGAATTAATTCCTTCAATAGACACCTCTTGTAGCTTAAAAAAAGAAAAAGAAAAAAGAGCCAGTTCACATTTGAAGTTGGAATCTTCGTCAGAGCTTTTCCCCTCCTTTCATCCGGAACAATTCTCCCTTTTACGATACAGAGGGTTGCAGAACCCCCTGAAGTTGCAATTATTTGGACATTTTTGGAACATGTCTGTTAATGATTTGTGATCCTAAGGACTTATTTTGAATTAATTCCTCTTTTAAAGGGCAGTTTGGTCTCCCAATAAGGGGCAGACCCCGAATGCTGCAGCCTCTGCCTTTGTGCTAAATGAACTCTTTAGAGGTTCCAGATGACGCCTGGCCCCGGACAGAAGGAAGCCAGCCAGAGAGGTCACCGCTCTGGGCCAGCTTCCCGGGACGATTGCCCCTCCCCATCCTCCCCTCCCCCTCCCCCCCCATCCCTGGGCAGGAAGCGGTGCCCCCCAGCCAGGCATTTCAGAAATGCCTTTGAGACAACTGGCCAGGCCAGCAAGGCCTTGGTGAGCTCTTAGCAGGGGCGAAATGGGAGATGGAGTCCCCAAGCTCCTCGGACCCCCACCCAGAAGGCCCTTAATCAGCCTTCCCCTGCCCCTACTATTTTTTATTGTGGTAAAATAGACATAACATAAAAATTATCATTTTACCAATTATTAAGCGACATTAAGTACATTCATTAAGTGGCACTTAGTACTTTGGCCACCTGATGTGAAGAGCCAACCCATTGGGAAAGACCCTGACGCTGGCAAAGACTGAAGGCAGGAAGAGAAGGGGACGACAGAGGACGAGATGGTTGGATGGCATCATTGACTCGATGGACGTGAGTTTGAGCAAGCGCCAGGAGATGGTGAAGGACAGGGAAGCCTGGTGTGCCGCAGTCCATGAGGTGGCGAAGAGTCCGACATGACTGAGCAACTGAACCACACAAAAGTTCACACAGACTGTTGTGCAGTTAGCTGTCACCACTATCCATCTCCAGAACTAAGTCTTTAGCTGTTGCCTCTGCCCAGAAAGCTTTTCTTTTGCCTCTTAGCTGGGCTAACTCCTAGTAACTGTCAAGTCTCAATTGAAATACCACCTCCTCCAGGAAGACTTCTCTGATAGCCCATTAAACATGTAACTACCTATTCTCCCCTTCCCCAGCCCTTGGCACTCACCATTCTACATTCTGTCTCTGTAAATTTGACTACTGTAGGTACCTCATGTAAGAGCGGAGTCATACACTATTGGCCTTTTTTTGGACTGGCTTATTTCACTCAACATAATGTCTTCAAGGTCCATCTGTGTCATAGTATAAGTCAGAGTTCATTCCTTTTGAAGGCTGAGTCATATTCCATGATGCATACACCACATTTTGTTGATCTGTTCGTCTATCACTGGATATGTCTGTTGCTTCCCCCTTTTGCTAAATGGTGAACGGTGCTGCTGTGAGTAGGAGTGTGCAGATATCTGTTGGAGTTCCTGCTTTCAGTTGTTTGGGGGTATATACCCAGAAGTCGAATTACTGGATCGTAAAGTAATTCTGTTTTTAATTTATTTATTTTTAATTGGAGGATAATTGCTTTACAATATTGTGTTAGTTTCTGTCATACAGCAAGATGAATTGGCCATAGGAACACGTGAATCATATAGTAATTCTGTTTTTAGTATTTTTAGAAACTGCCAGACTATCTCCCACACCTGCTGAACCATTTGACATCCTCACCAGCAGTGCACGAGGGTCCCGGTTCCTCCACATCCTCCCCACCACTAGCTATTTCTGGTTTGTTTGATCGTAGTCATCCTAATGGACGTGAGGTAGTATCTCATTTTGGTTTTGGTTTGCATTTTCCTAATCGTTAGTGATATTGAGCATTTTTTCCAGTGCTTATTAATTATTTGTGCCTTTTTTGGAAAAATGTCTACTCATGTCCTCTGCCCATTTTTTAATTGGGTTGTTTGGTTCTTTTGTTGTTGAGTCATCGTTCTTTATATATTCTCGTTATTAACCCATTATCAGATATATGACTTGTGAAGACTTTCCTTGCTTTCATAGATTGCCTTTCACTCTGGTAATAGAGTCCTTTGACACACAAAATGTTTTCATTTTTATGTAGTTCAATGTATTGATTTTGCCCTTTGTTGCCTGTGCTTCTTAATCACTCTTGCCTTGAAGTCTTTACCTGTTCCCTCCACCTAGAATGTTCTTCCTTCACCTCTTAGCTGAGCTAACTTCCAGTAACTGCCAAGTTGCAACTGAAATGCCGCCTCCTCCAGGAAGTCTTCTCTGATAGCCACAGCCTGGGATAGGTGCCCTTTCTCTTATGTTCCCAGGGATGAGGGGCTTCCTTCAATTGGAATATTTATTCAATTATATTATAACTGACCTTTCCACAAATATATACATATGCCCCGGACTTTGAGTTCCGTCAGGACAGGATTTTATGTTCTAATTCATTAGCCAGGAGCAGTGCTTGGCATAGAGAAGGCTCTCAATCAATATTTGTTGATAGAAATAAGCTAATTTTGTGGCTCCAGATGTTCTTCTTTATAAAGACCCCTTACATAAGAAACTATCTCATAAACCCTCCCCTGATAGAAATTCTATTTCCATGTTTATGTTAATGAAGAATATACATGACAGAAACAGTGAGGCTATCAAATAAATGCTTCTTCTAAATCCCAGCAGCATCAATAGTCATTCCATCTACCACCGTGCTAGGTTTGCTTGGAGATTCCAAGACAGAATAATTAGTTTCTGTCCCCTTCCCTGGGATCCACAGCCCACAGATTCAGAACAACCATCTATTTTACTGATGGAAAAATTTGGTCTCAAAAGGGGAAAGGGAATCGCCCCAGTGATCCCAGCAGTGATAATAATATGTCCTAAAACACTGCAAAAATCCTGCCCTGTTCTCCCTGAAAGATGCCTACTTTTGTTGGACTTCATATAGAATTTGGGAAAATCTAGTGGCCGTGGCATAGACAAGGCTGTGTGTCCACCACCCTGTTTCTTCTTCCCAAATACCTCCTGGTCTATATTTTCCAGTATCCCTTGAAATTCAGTGGAAAGACCATAGGACTGAATTATAGCCAGTGGCACATGGGCAGGGGGAATGGAAGTTGCTCTAGTCCTTAAAATCATCCTTTCCCTTCACCTTTCCAGGTGCCTTCGCAGCCACATGTTTAAGATAACAATGTCCCAAGATGGAAGAAACCTCACATGAAATAATTCCTTCAAAGTGCCCTGAAGTCCCATGTCCAAGAACCTTGATGGCCATTGTGTTTGGACTTAAGTAGGCCCGTTCTTGTTCAATTGTGAAGTCATGTCCGACCCTTTACGGCCCCAAGGACTGCAGCACATCAGGCTCCCATGCCCTTCACCATCTCCGGAAGTTTGCTCAAACTCATGTGCATTGAGTCAGGGATGCCATCCAACCATCTCATCCTCTGTCACCCCTTCTCCTTCTGCCTTCAATCTTTCCTAGCATCAGGGTCTTTTCTAATGATTTGGCTCTTCACATCAGGTGGCCAAAGTATTGGAGCTTCAGCTTTAGCATCAGCCCTTCCAATGTATTTTCAAGGGTGATTTCCTTTAGGATTGATGGGTTTGATCTCTTTGCAGTCCAAAGGACTTTCAAGAGTCTTCTCCAATAGCACAGTTCAAAAGCATCAGTTCTTCACATTCAGTCTTCTTTATAGACTGGAGGTGTTGTTATAATATCTGCAGCCCAGAAGGAGAAAAACTAGATTCAGGGATTCCATTTTTTCAGAGAAGAACTCATACAAAGTGATTGGAGGCTGGTGAGTCTACTTACTATTTCAGTGAACAAGCTCCATATCCTACCATAAAGTAGTATTTTATGTGCAAATAAAATATTTAATAACTTAATGTGAAATGATGTACGTGCTTTGAGGCAGATGGTGACATATTCTGAAGATGTTTAGCAGGAGTTCTGTATTTAGCAGTGATGAAAATCCAGAGTGGACTTGTAGTTATTGTTTTTTCCAGGAACCCTTTGCTTCATCTCAAAAAACATGGATGAAAGGGCTTCTCTAAAAGTAAATTTAAAATGACCTTTTCCCTTCCTGTCTGGGGAAACTTCCTCTATTTTCAGGGTTCCCTTGCCCATGAAATGTAGCAGCCTCCCCTTTCCAGCAAGACATTTTGAAATGACAAAGTACTCATCAAAATCAAATTCTTCTTTGTAACAACATGAATGGACCTAGAAATTATCATACTGAGTGAAGTAAGTCAGATGACGGCAAACATCATATGCTATCACTTACAAGTGGAATCTAAAAAAAATGGTACAAATGAACTTATTTACAAAACAGAAACAGAGTCACAGGTGTAGAAAACAAACTTATGGTTTCCAAGGGGAAAAGGGTGGGGAGGGATAAACTGGGAGATTGGGATTGACATTTGCACATTACTGTATATAAAATATGTCTGGTCAAGGCTGTGGGTTTTCCAGTGGTCATGGATGGATGTGAGAGCTGGACCATAAAGAAAGCTGAGAGCCGAAGAATTGATGCTTTTGAACTGTGGTGTTGGAGAAGACTCTTCAGAGTCCCTTGGACTGCAAGGAGATCCAACCAGTCCATCCTAAAGGAGATCAGTCCTGGGTGTTCATTGGAAGGACTGATGTTGAAGCTGAAACTCCAATACTTCGGCCATCTGATGCGAAGAACTGCCTCATTGGAAAAGACCCTGATGCTGGGAAAGATTGAGGGCAGGAGGAGAAGGGGACGACAGAGGATGATATGGTTGGATGGCATCACCGACTCACTGGACATGGGTTTGAGTACCCTCCAGGAGTTGGTGATGGACAGAGAGGCCTGGCGTGCTGCAGTCCACGGGGTCGCAAAGAGTCGGACACGACTGAGCAACTGAACTGAACTGATATATAAAATTGATAACTAATAAGGACCTACTGTGTAGCACAGGAAACTTTACTCAGTACTCCGTAATGACCTGTATGAGAAAATAATCTAAAAAAGAGTGGATATATGTATATATCTATAACTGATTCTTTACACCTGAAACTAACATACTATTGTAAATCAACTACGTGCCAATAAATTTTTTTTACAAAGCATCAAATTCTTCTGTCCCAGGTTTGTCCAATTAAGTGCTGACATCATTTCTGTTAGTTTGTTTTTTTAATTTTAACCAAAGCTAAATCAAAGTGTTAGTTCTTAATTTCAACCTCTGCCTTTGAGAATATCATTTTCATGAGTGCTAGAGAGTACAAATGTTAGTGCTTAAACAAACTCAAGGGACAAACTCTGCTAGCAAAGTCTCAAACTCTGTTAGCAATGGTATACGGATACAGGCCTTTTCTAACGATCTGTTGTGTTAATAAAATCATCTCCATTTTTAAGGGACTTGACCAATGGCACAGAGCTCTCTGCTACAAAGCTAAATTTAATCCCTATATGCTGAGAGGTTAAACCAGGTAGGAGGGAGTTCTGCCCATTATACAATTAATTCAATTCCACTCATCCTTACTGGGCACCTACTATATGGCAGGTCGCTCAAGGAATTCACACATGATCTAGTCAGGGAGGAAATGCACAAACAGTGTGTTGGTACCTTGGTGCTGTAGAGAAGAGCCATTCACTGAGCCTGTCCGTGGGCAGACACTGTTCCTAGTACCCGCGTCATCTCATTCAACCCTCAGGACAGATGGCAGGCTGCATCCTCTCAGGACCATTTGGCAGCTGAGAAAGAGACACAGTGAAGTCACTTGGAGTCATTATTCAAATTCTGGAAGTCAGATCTGGGGCCTATGCTCATCAACTGTAGCCATGCCTCTGGATGCTGGAAGCGTGGGTGATATGGCCTCTGAGAAGGCAGTCACCCCAAGTTGGGTGGAGACTGGGCATCCAGGAAGATTTCCTGGAGGTGAGAGGCCTGTGCAGAGCAATATGGACAGAATAGAAATTAACCAAGGGTAAAAAGATGTTCCGGAGAAGGCAATGGCAACCCACTCCGGTACTCTTGCCTGGGAAATCCCACGGACGGAGGAGCTTGGTAGGCTGCCGTCTATGGGGTCGCACAGAGTCAGACACGACTGATGTGACTTAGCAGCAGCAGCAAAAAGACGTTCAGGGCTGAGGGAATAGCTTATGCCATGACAGAGAGATCAGTGTCTGTATTAGGGCTCTTCAGAGAAAAAGAACAAATAGAATGTTTCTGTTTACTGGTATTTCTTTTTACTATTTATTTATTTAGAGGAGAGAGGGAGAGAGAATGAGAAATTGGCTTTAGGGGCCGAGAAGTCCCACCATCTCCCATCTACAAGCTGGGCCCCCAGGAAAGTCAGCAGTATAATTCAGTCTGAATCTGAAGGCTTGAGAACACAGGATCTGATGATGTAAATCCTAGTCTAAGGGCAGGAGAAGTTGACATGAGATGTCCCAGCTCAGTGAGACAGAAAAAGAAGGGACAAATTCCTCCTTCTTCCACCTTTTGGTCTGTTCAGACCTTCAGTGGATCAGATGATGCTCCCAACTCACCCCACCTTATCTCTCTGCAACCCCGTACTGGTTGAGAGGTCTGCTTTCCTGAACCCACCCATTTAAATGCTAAGTTCACCTGGAAACACCCTCACATTCACAGCCAGAAACAATGGGGTTTAGGGAGTTTTACTGACCGAGCTGTGCACTTGTGGGATCCTAGTTCCCCAACTAGGGATCAAACCCACACACCCCTGGACTAGAGGTCCAGAAGTACGCTGACCATCAGGGAAGTCCTCAGAAACAATGTTTAATCTGGACACCAGGTGGCTCCCTCAAGTTGACACATAATATTAACCATCCCTGCATCATCATCCCTTCTAGTGGTGGAAGGGAAGGTGGTAGAATATCAAAATATGATATATCCATACAATGGAATATTTTTCAGCCCTAAAATGGATATGTTTCTGCTTCTACAGTCTGGGGAACCTTGGAAATACATGCTGAGTGAAAGAAACCAGTCACAAAAGGTCACATATTGTGTGATTCCATTTCTATGGAATGTCCAAAATAGGAAAACCAAGCCAGACAATCCTAAAGGAAATCATCCCTAAATATTCATTGGAAGGACTGAGGCTGAAGCTGAAGCTCCAAAACTTTGGCCACCTGATGGGAAGAGCCGACTCTTTGGAAAAGACCCTGATGCTGGGAAAGATTGAGGGCAGGAGGAGAAGGGGACGACAGAGGATGAGATGGTTGGATGGCATCACTGACTCGATGGGCATGGGTTTGAGTAAGCTCTGGGAGTTGGTGATGGACAGGGAGGCCTGGCATGCTGCAGGCCATGGGGTCGCAAACAGTCAGACACGCCTGAGCAACTGAACTGAACCGAACTGAGCAGAAGGGCAGGGACATCCCCTGATCCGGGCTGCTGGGGCTGAACGTTGAAAGATGAGTAGAGTTTATCACACAGTGAGAACAGCCCAAGCAAAGACACGGCCAGCTGCTCATTGCAGCCGGAGAGGGGCGGGGCATTGGGAGAACCTGGAGAGGGAAATGTCTGGCTGCTGAGATCAGAGACGGATCACCCAGCCCCAGGCCAATCTTTTAATTTAGTTATTTACTTATTCCTAGAACTGCAATCAGGGGTCTCCCTGCTTGACTGTTGGCTCCAGGAGAACAGCATATGGGTATGTCTTGTTCTCAACCATTGGCCCAGCAGCCAGCCCAGTGCACCCCAGGAGGAAGCTCCTGGAACTTACTCTCATTGTCCACCTAGCTAGCCTTTCTTGGGCTCTGCCAGCTGCCCTGCTGTCCCGGGCACCTGCTCCACATGTCCCAATACATCAGACCATGCATCACTGAAGCCCATCAGCTGCATCAAGGCAGATGCTCGCTCCTAAGGCCTGACGGCATGGGGACTCTAACGCAGGAACCCAGCCTCAGATGCCCAGTGCTCCCACATGCCGAGGCAGGAAGTGAAATTCACATGAGATGCAATCACGATGCAGATGCATTATTCTCTAATTCAAGCCAACCACTCCTCCAAGGTCAAAATCCTACTGTACCCGGACTCTGCAGCCATCTCTGGCTGAACCAATCAGGGGGCGAAATACCCCTGACTTCTTCATGCAGAACAAATTTGTCTCCTAAACAAATACCAGTCAGCCAAACAGCCCAGAGTTAAATACACTGACCTCGCGATAAACTTAAATAAGCTGTCGGGTTTGGACTCGTGGGTGGGGGGCTCTCCCAGAGTTCTTTCCGGAGGGAGGAAGAGAGAAGTCTGGGAAGATCCGATGCTTTGCCAGTGTTGCTGTCCATGCCCTGAATTTCTGACTGAGGGATGTGGTGGGCTCCAAACTCAGGAAGCCCCCACCCCCACCTGAGGGGAGCAACCCAGGTGCAGAGCTCAGCAGATGGGAGCCCGCTCACCTGCTCCAGTCCTCCTGTTTTCTGGGAAAGTGCCCTGGGAGGAGCTGGAGCCACTCTGGGCCAGGGTGGGGCAGGCTCAGGCCCGAGGGGTTAGAGACTAGGGACAATATCTCAGGCCCCATTGCATCCCATGCAGACCTCTCCATAAAATAACAGTAGTGGTGACATCAACTAATTTTGTACATGTCATCATTGCACACATTTTCTGATTTAATCTTCACATCAACCCTTCAAGTTCAGTTCTGTTGCTCGGTCGTGTCCGACTCTTTGCAACCCCATGGACTGCAGCATGCCAGGCCTCCCTGTCCATCACCAAACTCCCAGAGTTTACTCAAACTCTTATCCATTGAGTTGGTGATGCCATCCAACCATCTCATCCTCTGTCATCCCCTTCTCCTCCTGCCTTTCCCAGCATCAGGGTCTTTTCAAATGAGTCAGTTCTTCGCATCAGGTGGCCAAAGTATTGGAGTTTCAGCTTCAACATCAGTCCTTCCAATGAACATCCAGGACTGATCTCCTTTAGGATGGACTGGTTGGATCTCCTTGCAGTCCAAGGGATTCTCAAGAGTCTTCTCCAGCACCACAGTTCAAAAGCATCAATTCTTCAGCACTCAGCTTTCTTCTGGAGAAGGAAATGGCAACCCCACTCCAGTACTCTTGCCTGGAGAATCCCAGGGACGGCAGAGCCTGGTGGGCTGCCATCTATGAGGTCGCACAAGTCGGACACGACTGAAGCGACTTAGCAGCAGCAACAGTAGCTTTCTTTATAGTCCGACTCTCACATCCATACATGACTACTGGGAAAACCATAGCTTTGACTAGACAGACCTTTGTTAGCAAATTATGTCTCTGCTTTTTAATACAGTGTCTAGGTTGGTTATAACTTTCCTTCCAAGGAGTAAGTGTCTTTTAATTTCATGGCTGCAGGCAACATCTGCAGTGATTTTGGAGCCCCCCCAAAATAAAGTCTGTCACTGTTTCCACTGTTTCCCCATCTATTTTCCATGAAGTGATGGGACCAGGTGCCATGATCTTAGTTTTCTGAATGTTGAGCTTTAAGCCAACTTTTTCACTCTCCTCTTTCACTTTAATCAAGAGGCTCTTTAGTTCTTCACTTTCTGCCCTTAAAGTTGGGTATTGTTACTATTCCCACTTTACAGATGAAGAAACTGAGGCGACTTGCACAGGGTACCACACTAGTAAGTGCGTAGGATAACTCCAGGAATTATCCTGGATTATCAGGGTGGGCCCGGTATCATCACAAGAGTCCTTATAAGTGGGAAGCAAGAGCATTAGTCAGGAAAAAGACAATTTCACAACAAAAGCAGAGGTTGGAATGATGCAATGCTCACTTTGAAGGTGAGGAGGGGACTACAAGGCAAGGTAGTCAGACAGTCTCTAGCAGCTGGAAAAGCCAAGGGACTGAGTCTCCTTTGGATCCTCCAGACGGAGCCAGTTCTGCCCAAACCGTGACTTTAGCCCAGTGAGACCCACAGGGGACTTCCAACTTCCAGAACTGTAAAATAATAAATGTCTGTTGCTATAGCAGCAATAGGAAAACCGACACAGACACCCCAGTTGCCTTCAGGCACTGGCCTTGCCACTCTGTCTTATTTTCTTCCTCCAGGAGAAGGAACAAAGTTTGGCTGACCAATTATGGTGTCAGGCCCCGAAAGGGTCTCACTCATTCTGTCTCTCTTATTTATTTTTTAAAGATTTTATTTATTTATTTTGACATGGACCATTTAAAAATGACCCAGGTAGCTCAAACGGTAAAGAATCTGCCTGCAGTGCAGAAGACCCAGGTTTGATCCCTGAGTCGGGAAGATCCCCTGGAGAAGGGAAAGGCCACCCACTCCAGTATTCTTGCCTGGAGAATTCTATGGATGGAGGAGCCTGGTGGACTACAATCCATGGACTCGCAAAGAGTCAGACACAACTGAGTGACTAACACACACACATTATAAAAGTCTTTATTGAATTTGTTACAATATTGCTTCTGTTTCATGTTCGGTTTTTTGGCAGAGGCATATGGGATCTTACCTCCCTGATCAGGGATCGAACCCTCACCCGCTGCATTGGAAGACGAAGTTGTAACCACTGGATCACCAGGGAAGTCCCTCACTCATTCTTTCTTGCATCACCCCATGAATACCTGTGGACAACAAGTGTGAACATGTTATTATTATGATTCTCTGCTTACAGATGAAAAGACTAGGCAGGACCCAACGAAGTGGGTTTTGGAGAAGCACATTCCTGAATCTGACGGTCTGCCCAGGCTCTGGATTTCACCCCTGAGCCCCGTCCTAGAGCTTGGGGCCCTCTACTCCAGGGCTGTTCCTGTTCATTCATTCCACAAACAGAGTTGGCAACTTCTTGATGCCAGAACAGCCCCAGCCACTGGGAATTCAGAGACAAGCATACACTTTGTCCACAAGAACTTCACAGTCTAAGAGGCCACTGGTCTCCAAAGTGGGAAAGTGCACAGCAGGGGCTGTGTACAGCGACTCTGGCGTGTAAGAAAATGGGTCAGAATTGCTACTTTTGTTGATTCTTACCTAACAGTTATCAGGACTTAGGAAATTAAGCTCTGCTGCATTTAATAGGCAGGTCAGTATTGGTGCCCAGGAGCCCATCTGGGTCTGGTGGGTCCATGTGAGCCACCCACAGAAACGAGGGTTTGTCACCCAGTGGAATGCGCTGAAGATGGGGAGGGGATTTGTAATGGTGCTGGTTCCTCCCTCAGTCCATCCAGCACAGGGCAGTGTGGTTATCTGCATCAGGTAAAGTGGGTTTGCAACTTTATATTATCCTGCTAATTACACGAACCTTAACAAGGACACACAGCTGAACGCTTCCTGCAGAGAAGCCACAGATGGAAGACAATGTGACGTGTAAGTCTGAGCAGGCCAGAAAATAACAGATCTGATGCCACTTCTCCTCCAAGTACGAACTCTCTCCCCTCTCAGGTTAAAAACCCTGACATCTAATCAGAGGCAACGGAAATGGGAGAGAGAGAAAGAGACAGAGAGAGTTAGAGAAAGTCATCAGGAAAATATGCTAAATATGGACCCCTGCCTGCTATTAACAACACATTTCTCTGAATGATTATATACTGTGCCTGGAGATATTAACTACAGCTTTTATACGGTAAGATTTTTTTTTAAAGCACCCAAAAGATTATGAATAATGTTTGTGTTAGCACTGGGAATGAAGAGAATAAAAATATACTTTTAAGAAATGTCGTTTAATAGTTTTAAAAATCCATTGCAAAATTTCTCTTTTTCTGTAAGATTTTAGCATTAATTATATATTTAGTTATTATACATGCATAATTTATAATTATAGATGGAGTGCCTGCTCTTTGCATGTGGAAAGCATGCTTTCTGGGGTAACCAAATTTTTTAAGTGAAGGCAAGAGTGATAAAGGTGACAGGCATGTCAACCACGAAGTTGATAAAATGTTACAGATGCCTGTTTAGCAATATCAGCTGCCTACACTCTGTTCCCTTCTGCACCAAGAAAACCCTGTGTGTTCTCTCTAGGTGTCAATGTGCCTGCTCATTTCTCAGTCTCTTTTGCAACTAGAGGTCCCCATGTGATAATCTTCTGGCCAATGCAAGTGTTCTGATTATTAATTGCAGTGCAGGAAAACCAACCACTAAGCTAATAGCAATTGTCTATTTCCTGTATGATCTAAAGGGCTCATCTTTGCTCCAGACTGGGGCACGAGGAACCATCTCCAAGATGGCTCACCCATCTGACTGGCAAGTTGGTGCTGGCAGTGGTCTGGAAACTGTAGGCTGGGGGCCTCAGTTCCCCTCCAGATGGGCTTCTCTGTGGGGTGACTTGGGTTTCCTCATAGCATCACGGCCTGGTTCAGAGAGAGAGAGAGGATTCTAGAACATAGGAAATGGAAATTGGCACTTCCTTAAAACCTGGACCTGGAAACCAGCTCGGCACCTCTGCTGCTATATTCTGTTGGTCAAGCAGCCCTTGAGCCATTTCATATTCAAGGCAAGAACACGAAGAGCCTGCCCCTTATGGAGAAAAGTGGCAAAGAATTTATAGCCATCTTTAATCAGCCAGTACCTGAAAGCAGAGGTTGCTAAGGGTTACTAGGAAAGCTTGTACATCCTTCTTCCTTTTCTTGGAACTCAGGTTGGTGTAGAATGCCCCTCCTGTAACCAGGAAGTACCACATTAATGATTGCCACGTACTGGAGGGGGTAGGGCGGGAGCAGTGGGGAACCCTGGGAACATCACAGAGCTGCTGCCCCCGCCAGGAGGACAGCCCATGTTGAGGCTCTTTGTGAAATGAAAGGATGTGCCCTGCTCCTTGGTTCAGCTCCTCCAGTGACATCTCAGGGACAGGCAGCTAAACACAAAGTCCCTAAGCCAGAGCTCAGAGCTTGAGGAGCCCAGAGGACAGAAAGATGAGACGACTTTATAGAGTGATGTTGGAGATCCAACCAGTCCGTCCGAAAGGAAATCAGTCCTGAATCTATTCATTGGAAGGACTGATGCTGAAGCTGAAACTCTAATATTTTGGCCACCTGATGTGAAAAACTGACTCATTTGAAGAGACCCTGATACTGGGAAAGATTGAAGGCGGGAGAAGAAGGTGACAACAGAGGATGAGATGGTTGGATGGCATCACCGACTCAATGGACGTGAGTGTGGGTAAACTCCAGGAGTTGGTGATAGACAGGGAAGCCTGGCGTGCTGCAGTCCATGGGGTCGCAAAGAGTTGGACACAACTGAGCCACTGAACTGAACTGATGTTGAAGTCGAGACTTGAGAGGTGAGTAGACGGTGGAAGCTTTCCTGTGTCAGAGGCACGGAGGGACACCCTTCACTGTTGCCGCCAGCCAAAGCTGCCCTGCCTGAGTTGCAGCCCCTGGGGAACACCATCTTCCAGGATCCCTCACTTCTTCTCAGCCCCCTGAGACCTCCTTCTCTCCCAGTGCCCTCAAGCCCACCCCTGGCAACTTCTCACACCCGACCCAAGACTGTTTCAACAGCATAAGCACTAGGCGAGGAGTCGTTTAGAAAAGAAAACCAAATGGGAAGCAGGCACCTTCTAGGGACCAGGTCCTGGGCTCTGCTTTATGCTTGTTATCATCTCTTTTAACTCTTGCAACCAGCCTGAGAATAGGACACATATCCCCACTTCACAGGGGCAGGGGGAACCGAGGCTCAGAGAGGTTAAAGACATAACCACGGTAGTCAAAGCTATGGATTTTCTAGCAGTCATGTACGGATGTGAGAGTTGGACCATAAAGAAGGCTGAGCACTGGAGAACTGATGTTTTCAAACTGTGGTGCTGGAGAAGACTCTTGAGAGTCCCTTGGACTGCAAGGAGATCAAACCAGTCCGTCCTAAAGGAAATCTCACCTGAGTATTCACTGGAAGGACTGATGCTGATATTGAAGCTCCAATACTTTGGCCACCTGATGTGAAGAGCTGACTCATTAGTAAAGACCCTGATGCTGGGAAAGACAAAGGACAAGAGGAGAAGAGGGCAACAGAGGATGGGATGGTTGGACGGCATCCCTGACTCAAGGGTCATGAGTTTGAGCAAACTCTGGGAGATAGCAGAGGACCAGGAAGCCTGTAATCCTGCAGGACTGCGACCCTGCAGTCCACTGGATCACAAAAAGTCGGACACAACCTAGCAACTAAACAACAAAGTCATGTAGCTACTAAGGGAGGAGGCTCAGTGCAGAGTTCAAGCTACCTGTGTCCCTTCAATGTATGCATTCATTCCAGCCAAGAATGTACCCAATCTGCATTTAGGAGCCTTGAATTAAACTCTTATCCCAGACACCCATGTTCTATGTGACTTAAATCACTTATTTCACCTCCTTGAGCCTCAATTTCCTCATTTCTAAGATGAGTAAGTTCTGAGGGCTGAATAGGAGCTCTCAGAGGAGGTTTGTCTCTTCAATATCCTTTGATCTTGTGCAACTTCGGATAACATCAAGGTTTATAAAAATAAAGTATCATCAAACGAGCTTGTAATAAAATTCCAAAGCAATATGTAGTGGGGAAAATGGCTGTAAATCCACAGGATGTCAATTCCAAGTTGAATACAGTTTACAAGAATATGGTTCAAATATCACAAGGTCAAAACAATCTTGAGCTTTCCCGTATTTACAAACATACCTCACTTCATAAACCTTTCCAATCCACGCTGCACAATATATGCAGGACCAGTTTAAAACGATTCCACTTAATTTGATGTGGCTTGAAGTGAGGTCTGTTAGAAATGTGCTACTAATTTTGGACTTTTGTGTTTAGGGGAAAATGCGATTGAAGCTTAATCCAATTTTCTAACACCCGAAAACAGCTACAAGGAAATAGACAGGCATGAAGGAACAATGGCAGAGTTGGCCCCAGAAAAGGCTCAACTCACCACTAACTTGCCCTGCTGGAATGTTCCATACCAATAAAATATTAGCCCTTCAGCCATGAGGGAAAGTCAAGACATGAAGGTAGCTCATAATGGCACAGGGAGCTTAGTGAGAAAAGTCAACTTAACTGGTAGAGCTGCCCTCGAGAAACTATTTCTGGAGGACATTTCCACTCTGACCAACTGCACAGAGGACTCTCTCTATATATCCACCTGATCTTAGAACTATATGACTGAAGATAGTAAAATTAATCATTTGTGTGCTTGCATGCCAAGTCGCTTCAGTTGTGTCCTACTCTTTGTGACCCTATGGACTGTAGCCCTCCAGTCTCCTCTGTCCATAGGATTCTCCAGGCAAGAACATTGGAGTGGGTTGATATGCCCTCCTCCAGGGGATCTTCCCAACCCAGGGACTGAATCCTCATCTCTTATGTCTCCTGCATTGGCAGCTGGGTTCCCTACCCACTAGTGCCACCTGGGAAGCCCTATCACTTGTTGACCTGCCCCCAGTACAATACTTTGGGTTGCCTAGCTAACTGTAGTCTCTTGTTCCTTCTATGTCAACCTTATCCCATCATCACTCCCACAAATCCAGGTAGGTCTGAGCCAAACGTGGTGGTCTCATCCTCCTTGTTGTTTAGTTGATACATTAGCATGTGAGGCAAATTATATTTTCTGAAAACGGCTGCACCCATATAAATCCCATTCCATGTGCTCTCCTGAATATATCTTCGACAGTCCTCCCATTGACAGGCAGGGGTCTTGGTATACCCTCCCTCTGAATTTGGGTGGGATTGTGTCTATGCAGAAAAATGCCGTGTGATTTCTAAGGCAAAAGTGAAAGTCACTCAGTTGTGTCCGACTCTTTGTGAACCCAAGAGATACAGTCCATGGCATTCCCCAGGCCAGAATACTGGAGTGGGTAGCCATTCCCTTTTCCAGGGGATCTTCCCAACCTAGGGATCGAACTGAGGTCTCCTGCATTGCAGGCAGATTCTTCACCAGTTGAGATACCAACGAAGCCCTAAGGCGAAGTCATGGGTAGTATTCCACCTGGTTCTCAGGGGAGGCTTGTTCTTGGAACACAGCCACCATACTTTGAGGAAACCTGAGCAGCCCAAGGAGAGGTCCACATGAAGAGGATCAAGGTTTCTGGCCCACAGTCCCAACTGAGCTCTCAGTCAAAAGCTATCACTAACTTATCAGTGGTGTGAAGGTGCCATCTTGAAACTGGATTCTGTAGCTTTCAGTGGAGCCACCCCAGCTTAGGCATGGAGCAAAGTCAAGTTGCCTTTCCAAAAATGCAGATTTTAAAGCCAAATAAATGATTGTTGTGGTTATGTCACTGAATTTGGGGATGATTTCCCATGCAGCTCTAGGTACCCAGAATAACATGTGATCTTTTCTGACAAATAAAACATAAGTGGAAGATGGATGGAGATCATCTGAGAAAGATTTCTTTACTCTTCAAAAGACATGCACAGGGAAGAAAAATGTCCTACTTCTGCCTCTGGACATGGGTATGGGAGAATCTGATGTCTGGAGCTGCAGTAGCCATTTTGCAACTATGAGGGATTTTAGTGAAAATGCTGAGGATAAAGAGCAAAGAGGCAAAATGGAGAGGATCCAGTCTTTGTTGACATTGTTAAGCTGCTAAATTAGCCAATCCTGCAACAACCTTATCTCCAGACTCCCTTTTATGTGAGATAATTAGTTAATTATTGATTAAGCCAGTTGAGGAGGGGTGTTCTTTCCAATCAATCAATCAATCAATTCAGTCACTCAGTCGTGTCTGACTCTTTGTGACCCCATGAATCGCAGCACACCAGGCCTCCCTGTCCATCACCAACTCCCGGAGTCCACCCAAACCCATGTCCATTGAGTCGGTGATGCCATCCAACCATCTCATCCTCTGTCGTCCCCTTCTCTTCCTGCCCTCAATCTTTCCCAGCATCAGGGTCTTTTCAAATGAGTCAGCTCTTCGCATCAGGTATTCTCTTACATGTAGCCAAATGCATCCTAACTTATCATGTAGTCTGTACTTTACATCATTCTATTTATTTGCAACAAGACTGAAAGGTAAGTATTAATTCCATCAGTCTTGGGCTGATGAAACAGGCTTAGTTAAGTAACTTCCCCAATATCACTTACCAGAATTGGGGGGACCAGAATTCACACCTAGGTCTGTCTGACTCCAAAGTCTGTGCCCTCCATGATACCCCATATGTCTTTGTCTCTGCCTATTGGGACAAGCATTGACCTGGGAGTCAGGGTCCTAGGGTCAATTTCAGATTCTTTGCTAATTTTCTGACTTTGAGAAATCACCTCATCTCTGAGCCTGTTCTTTTATCTTAAGCCTTGCAGGGTTACTGAGAAGCCCAAGGGTTCATTTCATTTACTATAACATGAATAATGTTTGGACACATTATACAGATAAATATTTCTATCTCCTCTTCGTTATTATAAATCTCATTCCCTGTTAGCCATTCTGTTTTAGGGTCCCAGGGAAGAGAAGAACAAGAATGCCACCTTGGAGTGAAGAGAGATTGACAGAGGGAAGCCCTACTACACAAGAAGGAGAGTGAAATGAAATCTGTCTGGCTCTTGAAGAGAAGAGAGAAGGAGGTGGAATGGAGAAGTGACCTGCCTGTGACCTTGAAGTAGAAATATCCACATAATTTGGAGAAACTGGAGGATAACAGGTGCATAACCCACCGGCCGAGGCAGAGCCCAAGGAAGCTGCAACCTGCTAGGAGAAGCTGTGCCTGGCCTGTGACCCAGCTACCACCATGGCAGTCAAAGGCAATAGGAAGCATCAACAGAGGGCATGTCTGGATACATGACCCAAAGGAGGCACTGCTCATTCTCCATGATCAACAGAGCATCCAAAAGTTCCCAAATGCCTTCAGTTCAGTCACTCAGTCATATCCAACTATTTGTGACCCCATGGACCACAGCACACCAGGCTTTCCTGGCCATCACCAACCCCTGGAGCTTACTCAAACTCATGTCCATCTAGTCAGTGATGCCAAACAATCATCTCATCCTCTGTTGCCTCCTTCTTTTCTTGCCCTCTGTCTTTCCCAACATCAGGGTCTTTTCCAAAGATTCAGCTCTTCACATCAGGTGGCCAAGGTATTAGAGCTTCAGCATCAGCATCAGTCCTTCCAATGAATGTTCAGGACTGATTTCCTTTAGGATGGACTGGTTTGATTTCCTTGCAGTCCAAGGGACTCTCAAGAGTCTCCTCCCAACTGCCTTGGCGAGAGGCAAAAAGGACAAGGGGACCTGTTGAGGCTCAAGTCAGAAGGAAGGAGCCACAGAATGCAGAGATTTGAGCAGAAGTACAGCGCCAACAACATTTGCAACGTGTGCCCAGATAATGCCCTGGAGGCTAGCTGTGCCCAGCTGAGCCTCATTAGATCTGACGCAGGGGTCCAGGGACCAGATCAGCCCAAATGGGACCTGCCTGTCATCACAGAGTCAAGCAGACCCAGGGACATGGCAACCCCCTGCCTCCATAGGGCCATGGAAGCATCACGCCCACCTCTTGCAGATGCCGTAAAGTCTGAGCATGTACCTGAGAGAGACTCCACTACTGAGACATGCCATCGTGGAAGGGACTGAGATCCCAAGACTAACAAACTGTGGCTCCCTCTCCGCTTTCTGATGTTACTCAAAACCGCAGTTTAGGTCATTTTTAGAAACTATGGAAGCTGCATTTCCTTTACCTGTGTGAAAGGTGGTGTCTAAGGCTGCAGTCCCACTCTATCCAGTATGATTATTGGTCCACCATACCCTGATGCTGGGAAAGATTGAAGGCAGGAGGAGAAGGGAGCAACAGAGGATGAAATGGTTGGATGGCATCACCGACTCAATGGGCATGAGTTTGAACAAACTCAGGGAGAATAATCAAGGACAGGGAAGCCTGGCATGCTGCAATCCATGGGGTTCCAAACATCGGACTCTACTCAGCAACTGAACAACCACAACAACAACAATATTGTCTCAAAGGAAGACTCCTATGAAAACTCATCGTAAAAAATATTCCAACTGGAGGAGAGAAGTGAATCCGGGTGAACTGGATTTCTTCCCAAGGCTAACTGGGACCCATTGGTGTTTTAAGCAGGGAAAAGTCTGAAGAGGTCTGTGGTTTAGGAAAACCTAGAGGCAGCAGGGAGAAGTGGCAGGATTTGAGGCCCAGAGCCTAGGATGTGAAATGGTCCAGAAGAAAGATGGCGAGAATCCTAGACTTAAGCAGGGGCCACGTGGGAAACAACTAAGGAGGACAAGACTCAAGATATATTCAAACAGCAAGTCTTGCCGCTGTCACTTAGCACCTCCCCTTGGGCACGAACCATCTCCTCTCTGAACCTCAGTCCCTTCTGTCAAAGTGAAAGTGAAAGTCGCTCAGTTGTGTCCGACTCTTTGCAACCCTATGGACTATACAGTCCATGGAATTCTAGAGTGGGTAGCCTTTCCCTTCTCCAGGGGATCTTTCCAACCCAGGGGTCACACCCAGGTCTCCCGCATTGCAGGCAGATTCTTTACCAGCTGAGCCGTAAGGGAAGCCCAAAAGGAGATGATAACACTGATCCAGCAGAGATGTTAAGAGTGTTCAGTGAGATTACAGGGAAAACACACAGCACAATATTTCACCCGCTACAATTTCTATCCCCACCCCTGCCCCCACTATGGAAGGATACATTTTCAAATAGCAACAAAGATGTCTAAGAGAGGTACACCTGCCTCTACTGCTGTTAGGAAAACAAACAAGAAGCCTCTGTCTTCCTCTTGGAGCAGGAATTATCTTTACAGAGGCAAGCTGGGATCTGCAAAGCACAAGAGAATCTCATTACAAGTCTATAAAAAGGCACTCGGAAAGAAAACCCTCTGTAGGAGGGGTCTCTGCCAACCACATCCAGATGTGTCATGAGAACAACATGCCTCTTAGGGATTAGGTGAGACCCAGGATCTGGAACCAGATCGTTCTCTGCTTCTGCTTACTGTGAGAGATCAGGCAAGCTCCTCTCTTCTCAGGCTCTCAGTCTCGCCTACCTGGGAGGGGAATAAACACCTCTGCAGTTACAAGATTGCTATGAGGCTTACGAGGAAGCAAAGGTGAAGGGGAGAAATCCCAGTGTGGAGTCACCTGGATGACCCCGGGGGAGAATCATCCCAAACCTCAGCTTCCTCATCTGTTAAATGGGCATAGCACTCCCTGTCTGTCTCCCAGAGTTCATTTATTCTTCCAAGTCTGAAGAATGGAGAGTGTCTGCCAGATATCAGGCTAAGACTAGGTACCAGGAGTGTCACCAAAACACAGCAGATGCAGCAGTTGCTGTCTTGGGGCTTAAAAATGTTGGTCAAGGTCACCCCTAAGAACAGAACAGACTCCTCTATACAGAGGCAGTTAGGGCAAAGAACCTCTGGAACAGGGCTGCCTGGGTTGGAATTCTCATTCTATAGCCGATTACCTGAGCCACTTTTCGGAAGTTACTTCCCCTTTGCATAACACAGTTTCCCCATCTGTACGACAGCAATAATACTCAGTTCATTTCAGTTTAGTCGCTCAGTCCTGTCCAACTCTTTGCAACCCCATGAATCACAGCACGCCAGGCCTCCCTGTCCATCACCAACTCCCGGAGTTTACTCAAACTCATGTCCATTGAGTCGGTGATACCATCCAGGCATCTCATCCTCTATCGTCCCCTTCTCCTCCTGCCCCCAATCCCTCCCAGCATCAGGGTCTTTTCTAATGAGTCAACTCTTCGCATGAGGTGGCCAAAGTATTGGAGTTTCAGCTTCAGCATCAGTCCTTCCAATGAACACCCAGGACCGGTCTCCTTTAGGATGGACTGGTTGGATCTCCTTGCAGTCCAGGGGACTCTCAAGAGTCTTCTCCAACACCACAGTTCAAAAGCATCAATTCTTCGGCGCTCAGCTTTCTTCACTGTCCAACTCTCACATCCATACATGACCACTGGAAAAACCATAGCCTTGACTAGACGGACCTTTGTTGGCAATGTCTCTGCTTTTTAATATGCTATCTAGGTTGGTCATAACTTTTCTTCCAAGGAGTAAGCATCTTTTAATTTCATGGCTGCAATCACCATCTGCAGTGATTTTGGAGCCCCCCAAAATAAAGTCTGACACTGCTTCCACTGTTTCCCCATCTATTTCCCATAAAGTGATGGGACCAGATGCCTTATCTACCCTTAAATTCTAACAGGGCCCCATGAGGGAGGCACAGGTCTGTACCCCCATTGACAGAGGGCACACAGGGAGGCCCAGGTGATTTGTCCATCATCATGCAGATGGCATGTGGGAAGTCAGGGTTCACATCCAGTCAGCTGAGGTCCAGATTTCACCCTCTTAACCACTTGTCGTGGGCAACCTCCTCTAAGAGCTGCCTTGCAGAGGGTAAGTTCAATGCTACAGGGTCAGCCCAGGTGCTATGGAAGCCCATGGTGGGGGAGCACAGTCTGGGAGGGTCATAGAAGGCTTCTTAGAGGGGGGTGTCCTTGGGAAGACTTGGAGCTAGAGCTGACAATGGAGAGAGAGGATGAGCAGGCGCAGTCCTCGAGCTTGGAGACAGCCTGGTGTGTCCACACCTGTGTGAGGTGTGGTGGAGCCACATCACAGGAGACAGAGCATCAGGAGACGAATCCAGAGACTTGGACCAGGGGTCAGTGGTTGGGGAACTAAGATCCCACATGCCTTGTGGCCAAAAAACCAAAACATAGAACAGAAGCAATATCGTAACAAATTCAATAAAGACCTTAAAAAAAAAAAAAAAAACCTGTGAAAGCTGATACCCTGGGAAGTGTGCACCTCAGGACAGACACTCAGGGACTGGGATCCAGCTCTGCCACTCGTGGGCTCTGCATAACCCCAGGCATATTCGATGCCTCTGGACCTCAGTCTTCTCATCCATAAAGTGGGGTCATAATACCTACCTCTCAGCCCTGATGTGGCATTTATGGGAGATACATGATGTAAAGTCACATAAAGTCCCTGCTGAGTGGTTAGTAATGGTGGGTGAAACATTAATATAGAATTGGTTCTCAAGCATCTACTCCACTCATCTCCAAACTTCTCCCTGGCTGTTCCCATCGGTCCCCACCCTGCCTCACACGTGCTGATGGTGGCTCCTTGTGTTAGATTTGCTGACTTGTCCAGCTGCCTCCCAGATACACAGACAGATCATTTTGGTACAAAGTGCTCAGGGGAGAAGTAGAGGGATGGGGGGAGGCTGCATACGTGGTGATGGAAAGAAGGAAGCTCATGTCAGAAACAGGCATTTCTGACTAAGAACAGAACAGATCAGGGAGAAGAGGAAAAGGATGGGCAGGGATGCTGGTTGTGTAGGAGGAATGTTCAGGAAGAAGGTTTTGGGGTGCAGAGCACTGGGACACAAGGGTGCTCCTGAAGGGTTTTAAGCAGGAAGCGGCTTGCTTAGATTTGTTGAAGTCTAGATGAGACCCTGTTGGCAGCATGAAGATGCCCCAGCATGGGTGAGCCTGCAGAGAACCAGGGAGCCCGGCACGGCAGGGGCTGGCTGTGAACTGTGGGACATGGGGTCTGAGCCCCCGCCATCTGGCTGGCTCAAAGTCTCAGCTGGAGGATTGGGGTTGTTAACACCCTCACGGGCAGACGGTATGGTCTCTAGACCCTCTCCAGAGAGCTGACCCTTCTCCCCCATCCCCAAAGGTGAGATGGGAAAGCTGGCACTGGAGTCGGGAGGCTTACTTCCATTTTTTTGTCCCATGATCATTAGGTTTGATGATAAGCGGGGATTATTAATTAAAGGGATAAAGCGCGTGCTTCCAAGGGTGATTACCCATACTGTAAATCAGACTTAATGGTGGCAGAAATTCATTAGGGATTCATTTCCTAATGATAACGAATTGGTTTGAGTAGATGTCAGATGCAGCCGTGACAGTAATTCTAATTCTGGTCTCTGAGAATGGAAGGTGTCCGGAATCAAGGAATCCAGGCACCCTTTTCAGAATTTAGCAGCGCCTCCAGTGCTGGGTGGCCACTCCAAGTGGCTTTCTCTTAAAGACCTCTGAGTCTTTGCCCTTGTTGTGTCTTCTTCCAGGAACAATACGGTCCTGATGCCTCTTTGCTGGAAGATCACCTCCCTAGGAAGTCTTCCCTGACTGCTCCTGGGCAGTGTGGGGACCCCTCTGGGTGTGAAGTTCTGACCACGTTGTGGTCCCCCAGGGGGAGGCAGGCATTGGCCTAATTCCAGCTCTGCTTCCCCAGCGTCTGGCACATAGTTGGTGCTCCAGGTGAGAGTGGAATTAGTGATAAGTGAGGTTTGGGGAGGCAGGGGATTGATGGAGGCATCCAATGTGGCTTAACCTGCTGCAGACCTATTGGGTTGGCCAAAAAGTCTGTTTGAGTTTTGCATAACTTCTTATGAAAAACTTGAATGAACTTTTTGGCCAACTCAATATTTGGAACCTGGGGGCCAGAGAGGAATCCCTGGGACAGACAGGGTGGGGCCCCTGCTTGCCTGGAGCATTGAGTCTCCCCATGAGGACCAATGCAGGAGATATAAGAGATGCAGGTTCAATCCCTGGGTCAGGAAGATCCCCTGGAGGAGGACATGGCAACCCACTTCAGTATTCTTGCCTGGAGAATCCCATGAACAGAGGAGACTGGTGGGCTACGGTCCATGGAGTCGCAAAGAGTCAGACACAACTGAAGCGAATTAGCACACACCCACGCATGAGGATGAAGGTGAGTCCAGGTTCTTCCGCAAGGCACAAGCATGCCTGGCCTAGGAGGGTCCTGGGTCCTATGGAATTTACAGAGATTACAAGGCAGCAGGATGTCAAGGTCCCATGCCCATTTCTTCACCTTTAACAGTGGTTGCTGTGAAGAGTAAATGAACTAACACACGTCAGGTTCAAGCACTTAGAGAAGTGCTTGGCACCTGTTAACCATTCAGCAAATGTGTATCAGTATTGTTATTTTGCTGAATTGATGAGGTCAACTTGCCATACTTGTGACAAGGAGGAGAGCAGTGCCATTTGTCAATGAAGACCAACCCCCAGCGTGGCAGACCAGGCCTCAGAAGGATGCGGCGAGGTGCAGATGGGAAGGAGAAGGACGGGCAAAGGACAGCGGTGCTCAAGAAGGGCCTGTCCTGGGGAAAGAACGGGCATGCCGAGCAAGCTGGGAGGAAGGATAAACAGGGCTCGGGGACACCGCCCTCCAGAGCAGCGTGGTCAGGAAGGTCAGCTCAGGGGATGGGAGAATCGTCCCTGACTGTCACATGACCCTCTGTGTCTGCTCTCTCCTGCCAAGTGCTTGCAAGGTGAGTTGGACCAGGTCTGGGTCCTCTTCGGATGATGATCTAGACTCAGCGAGGTTGAGCGACCTGCCCACGGACACTCAGCCAAGACCCAGGCCATCTGTCAGCTTACTTCCCTGACACCTGGAAACCACCTGGCCAACTGGTCTCAAAGGAACTGGGGCTTTCTGCAGACACGGAGCTAGCTGTGAACTCTGAGAGCAAGTTTCTGATACTGTATTTTGCTGGTGGGACCAGGAGTTATTGTTTGGGTCCTTGGGAACTGGCAAGGCCTCTTGGGAATGTCATCTGTAAGAATCTGTTAACATTTAGAAACACACATTCCCTTTGGTCCTGCCATCCCACACTGGGAATCTCCCCTGCAGAAATGAAAAGCCTAGAATGTAGGGCCACAGGAAGGGCTTCCCAGTGGCACTAGTGGTAAGAGACTCAAGAGACTCAGGTTCAATCCCTGGGTCCCCTGGAGGAGAAAATAGCAAGCCACTCCAGTATTCTGGCCTGGAAAATTCCATGGGCAGACAGCCTGGCAGGCTACAGTTCATGGGGTTGCGACTGAACTGAACTGAAGGCTCTCAGAAGGGCTTCTCCAGTGGCTCAGCAGTAAAGGATCTGCCTGCCAATGCAGGAGACGTGGGTTCAATCCCTGGGTTGGAAAGGTTGCCTAGAGTAGGAACTATTCTTGCCTAGGAAATGCCATGGACAGAGGGCCCTGGAGGGCTACAGTCCATGGGGTCACAAAGAGTTGGACATGACTGAGCAACTGAGCATGCACACACAAGGCTCTTACAAAAGTTCTCAACACGTTTCCGGTCAGGAGGTCATTCTTACTTACACTCACGCCCTCCGTACATCCCCCCTGCCCGGCCCAGCACTGGAGACTCAGTAGTTGCTCCATAAATATTTGTTGAGCTGAATTACCCTCACAAAATGGAAACAGAGCTTGGCTCACAAAGAGGGCGATCACTCATATTACACATTAGGCGATTTTTCCAGAGTTCATCATGCCAAATGTTGTACATTCTTTATTATAGCAAGGGCAGCGAGATTCATTAAAGGGTAGCGCCGTTTCATTAGAAACCCTTATTTTCAGAATTTTATAACTCGGCCACAAAAATTCACTCCAGGCAAAAACGCGAACTTTCGTCTGGAAGTAAATGGGTTTATTTTATAAATTTTTATGCATTTTCCACACATAAACAAATGGCTAGATAAACCATTCTTTTATGGAAGGATTGCAAGAGGAAAACTTGATATTTTGGCACAGGAGACAGCAAGACTCAAAAAGAGGGTTGGGGGCTGGGGGCCGGGGGCTTGCTTGGGTGGGATGTGGGCTTCACTTCGCATTTATACATAATCTCTTCTCAGAGCTTTTTCAAAGGTCCCTTGCATCGTGAACAGAGGAGCCTGGCAGTCCATGGGATCACAAGGAGTTGGACATGACTGAAGCGACTCAGCATATAGTATGCATACTTCATAATGACTGCCATCGTGAGGGCTTCACCAGGCCAGCTGCTGTTCTAAGTGATAGATATGTATTAACAAATTCCTCACAAATTACATGTCCTCCTAAAGGATGGGTGTGTGTGTGTTAAGCCACTTCAGGTGTCTGACTCTTTGTGACCCTGTGGACTGCAGCCCACCAGGCTCCTCTGTCCATAGGATTCTCCAGGCAAGAATACTGGAGTGGGTTGCCAAACCCTCCTCCAGGGGATCTTCCCGACCCAGGGATCAAACCCACATCTCTTATGTCTCCTGCATTGGCAGGTGGGTTCTTTACCACTAGTGCCACCAATCATGTCCCCCCAAAATTTAGGTCTACCCAGAACCTCAAAATGAGAACTTAGTTGGAAATAGGTCTTGGTAGATGCAATCAAGGTAAGATAAGGCTATACTAGATAAAGGTGCACCCTCAATCCTGGGACTGGTGTCTTTTTAAAATTTCATTTACTTATTTATTTGTGACTGATTAAGTCTCCGTTGCGGGGTGAGTGCTTTCTCTAGTTGTGACGGGCGGGCTTCTCATCACGGTGGTTTCTCTTGTTGTGGAGCACGAGGCCTAGAGTAAAGGCTCAGTAGTTTGTGGCTTGCGGGCTTAGTTGCCCCAAGACTTGTGGGATCTTCCCGGACTAGGGATTTAATCCATGTCCCCTGCACTGGCAGGCGGATTCTTCACGACTGGACCACCAGGGAAGCCCCTGACTGGTGTCTCATAAAAGAAAAGAAAAAAAAGAGGGAGATTGAGACCCAGGCACACAGATGTGAGAAGGCGCTGTGATGACAGAGGCAGAACTTGGCATGACACAGCGGAGCCGAGGAAAGCCAAGGACTGCCTAGAGCCTCCGGACGCTGGCACAGGCCAGAGGTGTCTTCTTCCCTGGAGCCTTCAAAGGGATCCCGGCCCCGCTGACACCGTGCTTTGGACTTCTATCCTTCAGGACTATGAGAGGTTACATTTCTGTTGTCTTAAGCCACCCGGTTCGTGGTCGCCTGTCACAGCAGTCTCGAGAAACTAAAGCAAAGCCAGCCTGGGTAACTTACCTGTTTGTGCAGCGAGTAGGCAGAGCTGAGATGGAGACCCCTGTGGGCTTCAGGGTTCAGAGGCATCCCCACTCCCCACCTGGCCATCAGCAGGTATCACATAAACTTTCTGAGCTCAACAATAAATAATATGCCTGCAGATGACTGTATCTCTTAATCCTTTCCCAAGTCCCCACAGGAAGAATAGGAGGAACTAGCACCTCCAACATTTTGTTTTCATTTAAGGATTTAATATTTATTTGTTTCACTTCACCAAGTCTTCGTTGCAGGGTGTGGGCTTAATTGCCCCTCGGCATGTGGGTGTCTTAGTTCCCTGACCAGGGAATGAACCCATGTCCTCTGCAATGGAAGGCAGATTCTTCACCACTTGACCACGAGGGAAGTCCCACCTCTAAGGACTTTAATTCATAAGCTACCTCTCATTCATTTCTACACCGCGGTAAGATCTGATTAGGGCAACAACATAGATCTTTACACACATTCAGGGTCTAGGAAAACAAAGTCACAAGGAAAAGCAATTTAATAGTGTCTGGGTCAGGGTGGGAACCCCACCCTTATCCTCAGACGGGTACGCCTCTGTCCTTCACACCTGGCCAGTCTAACCCACATGCAGCACAGCAGGGGTGTGTCCAGGGGAGGGGGTGCCAGCAAGGAGCCTCCGGACGCTGGCAAAGGCCAGCAAGGACACAGTCATTTAAAATGTGCAGGAACGTCCCTCTCGTGGTCTAGTGGTTAAGAATCTGCCTTGCGGTGCAGGGGCGTGGGTTCAATCCCTGGTCAGGAAACTAAGATCCCACAGGCCTTGGAGAAACTAAGCCCATGGATCACAGCTAGAGTCCGTGTGCTGCAATGAAAGAAACCCCAGGATGCAACTAAGACCCAAGACAGCCAAAAAAAAAAAAAGGTCCATAGTATAACTGATTCATTTTGCTTCACATCGGAAACCAAAGGAACACTGTAAACTGACTACACCTCAATGAAAAAAATAATAAAATGTCCATATCAGTTCATCATGATACATGCGGAAAATGTGCACAGTGCTATAAAGTGAAGAAACAGCTTACAAAATAGTATGCATAGTGCATAGCACTCTTAGAAAGTGTAACCGAGGGAGCTCCCTGGTGGCCTGGGGGTTAGGATTCTGGGCTTTCACTGCTGTGACTCTGGTTCAATTCCTGGTCAGGGAACTGAGATCCTGCAAGTCACAGAGCTCCCCAAAAAAAAAAAATTTTTTTTTAAATAATAAATAAAATAAAATGTAAATGCAAACATGAACAAAGAAAAGTGTGTGTGTGTGTGTGTGTGTGTGTGTGTGTGTGTGTATGTCCAAAAACACCTAAGAAAGAATGGAGAAGAGTTGACAGGGGCTTCCCTGGTGGCTCAGCTGGTAAAGAATCCACCTGCCATGTGGGAGACCTGAGTTTGATCCCTGGGTTGGGAAGATCCCCTGGAGAAGGGAAAGGCTACCCACTCCAGTATTCTGGCTTGGAGAATTCCATGGACTGTACAGTTCATAGGGTTGCAAAGAGTCAGACACAACTAAGCAACTTTCACTAATAACAGTTCAGTAGGAAGACAGTAGGGCTTCCCAGGTGGCAGACACCACAAGGTGTCTTCCCTAGTGGTAAAGAACCCACCTGCCAATGCTGGAGACATAAGAGGTGTGGGTTCAATCCCTGGGTCAGGAAGATCTCCTGGAGGAGGGCATGGCAACCCACTCCAATATTCTTCCCTGGAGAAGCCCGTGGACAGAGGAGCCTGGCAGGCTACAGTCCGTGGGGTCACAGAGTCAGACAGGACTGAAGTGACTTAACACGCATGCGCACACACAGGAAGATAATAGGGGTCATTTTTGCCAAGTTATGCTTTACTTATTGTCTAAATTGTTTTCAAAGAATATGTATTAATTTTGTAATTAGAAAAAAATAACAGAACTCTCTACACTCAGGGAGGGCCAGGAAATCTGCAAACTCCAGAGAATTGTGCAGGATATCTCCTGCAGAGCAGGCATTATAAACCACCTCCCCCACCCCAGGTCACAGGGTCTCACCCAGCAGAGGCCCAGTGGAAGAAAGACTTCTGTTGAGTCAGCGGCCCAGACGAATTGAGTTTCAGCTCCTCTTGCGGCTCCCCCTGCAGCCATCCCAGTAAGCAGTCCTTTCTTATCTGAAATGCAAATAAGTGCCTTAAAGTTAATCTGAACCTCCTGGCTCAGTAACAGGGAAGCGAAAAAAATAAGAGGGCCTACCAAAGCCCACAGGGACCTGATCATTTATAGTTAGCAGAACAGGGTCACCAGAGGGGATTTGAGTGTTCCAGAAAGAGAAGCAGAGACAGGCAATCGCCCTTGAGAGGCAGAAAGGCCCAGGGGGTTCTTATTCAAGACAGTGTGTATGCTAAGTTGCCTCAGTCATGTTTGACTCTTTGCCACGCTATGGACTGTAGCCCGCCAGGCTCCTCTGAGCTTAGGATTCTTCAGGCAAGAATACTGGAGTGGGTTGCCATGCCCCCCTCCAGGAGATCTTCCTGACCCAGGAATCGAACTCAAGTCTCCTGTGTCTCCTGCATTGGAGGTGGATTCTTTACCACTAGTGCCACCTGGGAGGCTTGATTCAAGGGAAAGACGTATTAGTGTTCTGTGGCTGCCAAACAAATTACCATAAGCCAGATAATTAAAACAACAGACTTATCTTCTCACAGTTCAGAAGGACGGAAGTACCAAACAAAGCTGTCTCGGATTTTGTACGCTCTCTCCTAAGGCGCTTGAGGAGAGTCCTTCCTACGTCTTCCAGCTTCTGGCGGCTCCTGGTGCTCTGGGCTTGTGGTTGCATCACTCCAGCCTCTGTCTCCAGATTCACACAGCCCTCTTCTTCCTGAATATTTGTGCATCTTCTTCTTACAAGGGCTGTTGCTGGATTTGAGTGAGTGAGTGAAAATCGCTCAGTCGTGTCCGACTCTGCAACCCCATGGACTATACTGTCCATGGACTTCTCCAAGCCAGAATACTGGAATGGGTCACCTTTTCCTTCTCCAGTTGCTGGATTTAGGCCCACCCTAACCCAGTATGAGCTTCTGTTAATTACTAAGTCATGTCTGTCTGACTCTTTGATACCCTATGGACTGTAGCCATCAGTCTCCTTTGTCCATGGGATTTCCAGGGAAGAATACTGGAGTGATTTGCCATTTCCTTCTCCGGGGGATCTTACCAGACCAAGGACCAAACCCACATCTCCTGCATTGCAGGCAGATTCTTTACCACTGAGCGACCAGAGAATCTTAATTACCTCTGCCAAGATCCTATTTTCAAATAAGGCCACAGCCTTAGGTTCCGGGATGACATGAACTTTTAGGGTACACTATTCAAATCAGTACAGAAACATACTGGTTCCTAGGACCAGGACTACTCCCAGCCTACCCTGAGGTTGTCTGTCCCAAATCCCACATCCTAACAGCAAGCATCTGGTGACTGATACACCCTTGGAGCATCTGGTCATTCATCAAACAGTCAACAACTGTTAACTTAGCAAATGAAGAAGGACCCAGACACATTAGGGTTAGACATCGGCGTGCACATTTGCTCACTGTGATGGCTGATTTTATGTGTCAAGGTAATTGAATCACAGGTGCCCAGTTAAACATTATTTCTGAGTATATCAGTGTGGGGGGGTGGGGTGAGTGTTTCTAGATGAGCTTAAACTCAAATGTAGACTGAGTAAAGCAGTGTGGGCTAAGTTGCTCAGTCGTGTCTGACTCTTTGCGACCCCACAGACTGTAGCCCACCAGGCTCCTCTGTCCATGGGTTCCTCCAGGCAAGAATACTGGAATGGGTTGCCATGCCCTTCTCCAGGGGATCTTCCTGACCCAGGCATTGAACCCATGTCTCTTAAGTCTCCTGCATTGGCAGGCAGGTTCTTTATCACCAGAGATCCTCCACAGTCTGGGTGGGCCTTGTCCAATCAGTTGAAGGCCTAACTAGCCTGAAAGGCTCAGTAACAAAAAAGTCTTTTTCTTTGCCTCTCTTCAGGCTGAGACATCCATCTTCTCCCACCATTGAACTTGGACTTGGACTGGAACCACTGACTCTCCTGCTTCTCAGACCTTCAGATTTGGACTGGAACGACACCATCAGCTCTTTGGCTATTTTTCCATTCCATTTATGGAGTTCCCAGCCCAGAGCGTGACTTCACCACAGCCTCCTGCCTCCCAGGCCTCTGTGGCTGCAGGGCAGTTCTCATTTTGCTGTTTGTGGGCCTGTACGTGCACCTGCTTCACAAAGTGCCTTCCACTTCTGAATGCTTAATATTAGGGGAGTCATTTTATTTTTTATTTTTATTTTTTTATGTTTAATGAGTATTTTTTATTTAATTTTATTTATTTATTTTTCATTTATTTTTATTAGTTGGAGGCTAATTACTTCACAATATTGTAGTGGTTTTTGCCATACATTGACATGAATCAGCCATGGATTTACATGTGTTCCCCATCCCGATCCCCCCTCCCACCTCCCTCCCCATCCCATTCCTCTGGGTCTTCCCAGTGCACCAGCCCTGAGCACTTGTCTTATGCATCCAACCTGGGCTGGTGATCTGTTTCACACTTGATAGTATACTTGTTTCAATGCTGTTCTCTCTGAACATCCCACCCTCGCCTTCTCCCACAGAGTCCCAAAGTCTGTTCTGTACATCTGTGTCTCTTTTTCTGTTTTGCATATAGGGTTATCATTACCATCTTTCCAAATTCCATATATATGCATTAGTATACTGTATTGGTCTTTATCTTTCTGGCTTACTTCACTCTGTATAATGGGCTCCAGTTTCATCCATCTCATTAGAACTGATTCAAATGAATTCTTTTTAATGGTTGAGTAATATTCCATGGTGTATATGTACCATAGATCCTTATCCATTCGTCTGCTGATGGGCATCTAGGTTGCTTCCATGTCCTGGCTATTATAAACAGTGCTGTGATGAACACTGGGGTGCACGTGTCTCTTTCAGATCTGGTTTCCTCAGTGTGTATGCCCAGGAGTGGGATTGCTGGGTCGTATGGCAGTTCTATTTCCAGTTTTCTAAGGAATCCCCACACCGTTCTCCATAGTGGCTGCACTAGTTTGCATTCCCCCCAGCAGTGTGAGAGGCTCCCTTCTCTCTGCACCGTCTCCAGCATTTATCGCTTGTAGACTTTTGGATATCAGCCATTAGCGGAGTCATTTTAATATGTTGACATTTCTTAAACACATATTCGATGCCATTCACTAGACAGTTACTAAGCAACTATTACATGTAGAGCCAAGGCTTGCTATTGGGGCAGCAGGAAGGGGAGAGAATCCTTCAGGGTGTCTAATTCTCTGAGTAGAAGTGAGCACACAGAGTCACAAGATTTGGAAGTTAGCATCATAGACCCTCAAAGAGGTCTTTTTTTTTTTAATTTAATTTCTATTGCAGTACAGCTGCTTTACCATGATGTATTAGTTTACTGTATAGCAAAGTGGATCAGCCATACATACACATATATCCCCTCCTCTCGGACTTCCTTCCCGGTCAGATTACCACAATGCGTTAAGTAAGTTCCCTGTGCTACACCGCGTATTCTCATTAGCTGTCTATCTTACAAGCAGTATCAATAGTGTATATGTACCAACCCCAGTCTCCCACTTCCCCCCACCCTCCCTCTCCCACTTGGTATCCACACGTTTGTTCTCTGTCTGTATCTCTACTTCTGCTTTGCAAATAGGTTCATCTGTACCATTTTTCTGGATTCCACATATATGCATTAATATACAATATTTGTTTTTCTCTTTTTGACTTATTTCACTCTGCATGATGGTCTCTAGGTCCATCCATGTCTTGCTTCATTAAATAAATAGCTCCATCAGGTGCCATAGGTTTAAGTCCCAAACCAGTGCTTGAATCCTAACCACACCACTATTTGGGTAACAGCTGTATTAAGATATCCTACATATACCATACAATTCACCTATTTACAGTGTATAATCCAGGGGTGGGGAGGGAGGGATGGCAGTTTGAGATTAGCAGATGCAGACTAATATATATAGGATGGTTAAACAACAAGATCCTACTGTATAGAACAGGGAATTATATTCAATATCCTTTGATAAATCATAATAGGAAAGAATATGAAGAAGAATGTATACATATATAAAACTGAACCACTTTGTTGTACAGGAGAAATTAATACAGCATTGTAAATCAACTATACTTCAAAAAATAAATTAAAAAATAAAGTGTACAATTCAATGGTTTTTAGTATTTTCACCACCATCAACTTTAGAACTTTTTTATCATGGCTACAAAGAAAACCAATACAGTTTGCCTATTACCCCTAGTCCCCCACCTTTCCCAACCAAAGGCAATGACCATTTATAGGTGTTCCATAGATAGAATCATACAATGGGTGGTTTCTTTCACTTAACCTGTTTTCACTGTGCATCTATTTTGTAGCATAAATCAACACCTTAGTCCTTTTTATAGCTGAATAATATTCCAGAGTATGGATGGACCACATTTTGTTTATCCACTCACTAGACATGGATGTTTGGCCTATTTCCACTTTTTTGTTATGAGCAATGCTGCTATGAGTATATGTGTACCTGTTTTGGAGTAGGCATCCTTTTTTCCATGCTTTGGGTAGATTGGAGTGAAATTGTTGGGTCCTGTGATAATTCTATGTTTTACTTTTGAGGAGTTTCTGGACTGTTTTCCATAGTGGCCACACCATTTGCTGTCCCAGCAGCTGTGTATGAAGGTTCCAACTTCTCCACATCTTCACCAAGCCTTGTCATTATCTGTCTTTTTGACTCTACTCATCATAATAGGTGGGAAATTGCGCACCATTTTTGAAACTACAATTTACTGGTCTCTTGGAAAGCATCAGCAACTCTGCCAGGAATTTTCCATGCACTATGTCATTTGTCCCTTTCAATAATTCTATGAAGCAATTACTTTTATTCTCCCTCTTCTACAACAAATACTGAGAGAGTGAACAGGAGTGTCCATGGTCACTCATCTCAAGCACACAGGCCAATCACTACAGCCGTTTGCCTCCCACTTACCAGCTGTAAAATGGGAGTAATAAAGAAGATAGCCACTCAGCGTGATGTGAAAATGGTATGAAATAATACGCTTAAGTGCCTGATGTTCCCTCCCTCACTCATGCATTAGCATCCAACAGGCATTTCTCAAGCATTGGTTTGACAGAGGCAGTGTGCTAGGCCCTGTGTGAACTAGAATGTGTTCCTCAAAGTGTGGTCTGCCGACCAGCAGAATCAGCAGCCTCTGGGTGCTTGTTAGAAACACTGCATCTACACACCTCCTGAATCAGAAGCTGCATTTTGCCAAGATCCCCAAGAAATTCATCTACTGAATTAAGTTTGAGAAGCACTCCATGAGAGCAGTGAGTACAACCCAGAATGTTCATTCAAATCACTTGTTCAGTTCAGTTCAGTTCAGTCGCTCAGTCATGTCCTTTGTGCCCCCATGGACTGCAGCACGCCAGGCCTCCCTGTCCATCACCAACTCCCGGAACTTACTCAAACTCATGTCCATTGAGTCAGGGATGTCATCCAACCATCTCATTCTCTGTCATCCCCTTCTCCTTCCACCTTCAATCTTTCCCAGCATCAGGGTACAGCTTCTTATTTTTTAATTTAATTTTTAGTTTATATTAAAGTATAGTGGACTTACAATGTTGTGTTAGCCCCGGATGTACCGCCGAGTGATACAGTTACACACAGACATATGTGTATGTATGTATAGGTATTTCAGATTCTCTTCCCATATAGGTTATAACAGAATATTGAGTAGAGATCCCTGGGCTAGAGTCCTTTCCTTGCTGATTATTTACTTTAAATATAATAGTGTGTGTATTAGTTGCTAAGTTGTGTTTGACTCTTTGCAACCCCTTTGTCACCTGCCAGATTCTGCTGCCCATGGGATTCTCCAGGCAAGAATACTAGACTGGGTAGCCATGCCCTTGTCCAGAGGATCTTCCTGACTCAGGGGTCAAACTGGAGTCTTCTTCATTGAAGGCGGATTCTTTACTGGCTGAGCCACTAGGGAAGCCCAAATATAGTAGTGTGTCCCTGTTAATACCAACCTCCTAATTTATCCCCCACCCCTCACCTCTCCCCTTTGGTGACCATAAGCTTGTGCAACTTTTAAAGCTAGAAATGCCAGCCTCTCTTCTCCTCCACTCCACTCTCAGGTTCTGATTCAGTTGACTCAATCTTCCTCTCCTGCTGCAGGGATCCAATTGTGCCTCAAGCTCAGGAGCCTGCACTGGGGACCACATGGTGCGTGGCTCCAGTTCTCAGAGCTTCCTGTACATGAGTGACTTGGCTTTGAACCAGGAGACTGGCGAAATAATCTGAGCCAAGAATAATGGGAGGAAAAGGAACAGCAGACTGCAGAAGTGTCTAGGGCATGATCCCAGCAGAATCTCACCAAGGGAAGCAGAGAGAGAAGGCAGTGGTGACATCAATAGTGACCACATGACTGAGCAGGAGCTGGTGGTACCATTCTGGTAAGGAGGCAGTGGTCATGAAAGTAAAGAGTGTACAGACAAGCTGAGATGGAGGGCACCTTTGGAACAGCCAAGGAGGGGTGTGTTGCTGGTAACAGGGTAAGTAGATCTGATGCTCAGCAAGAAGGTGAAGGATAGAGACATGAACTTGGCTGTGCAATGACATGACCTTTCAGACCATGCGATAACAACCTTCGTTCATTTTGAAACATTGGGATACCACATTAGGCTATGTTCTGCAGATGGATCTGTAAGTGTGGGCTACAACTCATCTGGCTTCCTGGAAAGCAGTAGGTTTTTCAATCAAAACCTTGGACCTGGGCAGGAATGCCTGAAGAAGAGAGATAAGAAGACACACTTTCTCTCTGGCCTGGAATCTAGGAGACTAAAAGGTGCCCTGGAGAGTTACCTGTTCCCATGTAGTCACATTATGTATGTCTATGACCCAGGGACCTTTACCTGCATGGAGACTCCAGGGAAATTCTCATTCAGGACTAAAGGGAAAAGGGTTTCTTTGAAACATTATTTGTGGTGGAGGGATTGGAGGTGATCTGGATGTCTATCCATCACCAGGAGGATGGATGAATAAAAGGGGGCAGAAATCCACCTCAGAGCAGGTATGTGCTAAGTGAGCCAAATGACGTACAGAGCAAATTCTTTAACCTCTATGGAGATTAAAAATCCATGAACAGACAAAACAACACTACCAATTTTCCAAGTATACATAAAAATATAAGGATACCCATTGTTATAGACCAAATATTTTTGTGCCCCTCAAATTCACATGTTGAAAGCCTACTCCCGATGTGATGGTATTTGGAGGTGGGACCTTCAGGAGGTAATGAGGTCATGAGGCTGGGGCCCCATGATGAGATTAGTGACCTTGCAAGAAGAGGAAGAGACACAGTGAGATACACGTGTGGCACAGTGAGATGGCAGCTGTCTTCAAGCAAGGCCCCCACCAACAACCAAAACTTGGTCTTGGACTTCCCAACCTCCAGAACCGTGGGAAATAAAGGTCTATTGTTCAAACCACCAGTCCATGGTATTTTGTGATACCGGCCCAAGCAGGCTAAGACACTCAACAAACATTTTAAAGTGCTTGTCTGTGGTGGTCATGGGGAAGGGGCGTAGGGGAGAGAGTGCAGGTGTGCAATGGAGATTAAAAAAAGAACAAATAAATAAAGCAAAAAAGAAGCCTCCCATAGGACAATGATGAATGTATACCATAAACTAAGGAATAGGATTAAATTCTCCACTTCTGATTTCTAAAGATAAAACTGGAAGAGGGGTGGCCCTGTATGCTCTTGCCAAGTCAGCGCTTCATCTAAGGCAGTGGGTGAAGCCAAAAAGCGAAGGTCCCTAAAACCCTCTCTATATGGATCCTCATGGCATGACACAGCCCCACAAATCCTGGAGAACAGGTTGGCCCTTGTGGCAGCCAGCTTCCAAGACTTCCCTGGGATCCATGCCTCCCAGCTCTCAAGTCCTGTGTAGTCAACCCCTTTATTGAACCAGGGCTGCCTCTTTGTGACCAACAGAATGTTAAGGAATTGGAAATGTGTGACTTCTGATAGAAGGCATTACAGTGAGCACTTGCTCGAGGGAAGACCAGCCACCATGCCAGGAGGGTACTCGAGCAGTCCTGTGTCAAGCACACTGGCAGAGGAACTGAGATCCCCCCCGCCCCCACCCAACCAACAGCCAGAAAGGACTTGCCGGCCATCTGAATGATCCACTTTGGAAGTGGATCCCCCAGCCCCAGCCAAGCCTTCAGATGATGCAGCCCCAGCTGACACATGAGTGCAACCACAAGACAGCTCACAAGTGACTGTCCATGAGACGCCTTCCTCTATTCCTGCCCCATGGAAACTATGACAATAATAAATGATGCTGTCACACCACTACAGCTTGAGCTGATTTGTTACCTGGCGTGAGATAATTTATACAGCTCTATCGGTTCAGACGGAGAAGGCAATGGCAACCCACTCCAGTACTCTTGCCTGGAAAATCCCGTGGACAGAGGAGCCTGGTGGGCTGCAGCCCATGGGGTCGCAAAGAGTCAGACATGACTGAGCGACTTCACTTTCACTTTTCACTTTCATGCATTGGAGAAGGAAATGGCAACCCACTCCAGTGTTCTTGTCTAGGGAATCCCAGGGACGGCGGAGCCTGGTGGGCTGCCATCTATGGGGTCGCACAGAGTCGGACACGACTGAAGTGACTTAGCAGCAGCAACATCGGTTCAGACCTTGTAAGCCAAGCTGTTCACCTTCTTTGGTCTTGTTACCCTTATTCCCCTTGAGTTTTTCCTTCATTCATTGTTGGTGTTCAGTTGTTTAGCTATGTCCACCTCTTTGCAACCCCATGGACTGTAGACCACCAGGCTCCTCTGTCCATGGCTTTCTCCAGGCAAGAATATCAGAAGGGGTTGCCATTTACTTCTCCAGGGGATCTTCCTGGAGGAAGATCAAATTCACCCAGGGATCAAATTCACATCTCCTGCACTGCAGGCAGATTCTTTACCATTTAGCCACTAGAGAAGTCCTTTTCCTTTGGATGTAGCCATAACAATATTAAGAAAGTTTCTCATGTCAGCTGTGCTTTAGGAAAACCAAGAGGAAGGGATTTGTTCGCTCTTAGGTCAGAGATTTGCAGGAAAGCAGGCCCTTCCTGATATGCCCCAGAGGAGGAGCAAGCAAGAATTCCAAAGAAAAGAAAACTCAGACAGGGGCTGTGTGGCCAGATGCCCCCTCCCATCAGAAAATTCTCCTCTCTGGGCTAATATGGGAGACTCTGGGTTTGATTTGATTAAGGCAGATAGCCTTGCCTTCCTGGTATCTCAAGGCTTTAAGTGATCATTTAAAACATGGGACGGGATGAACTAACTCTAGGAAGAGAGGGTTTCCAGTGAGGAGAAGCAGAGAGCTGAGCCTGGGAAGAAGCAACAGTCAAGAAATTACCTGTGAAAGAACAGGCAGAAAGGAGAATAGGAAAGGATCAGACATAGGATCAGATCAGGGCTCCAGAGGGTCTTGGAAACCAAAGGAAAAGATCTTAAAATGGGAGATTTTAAAATATAAATGTAATGGCTGATTCATGTTGAGATTTGACAGAAAACAGCAAAATTCTGTAAAGCATTATCCTTCAATAAAAAATAAATTAATAAAAAATGTAAATTTACAATGTAAAATTTTGAATGCAAAATCGTCACAGTATTTTTGTAACAAGGTTCATGCGTGCTCAGTTGTGTCTGACTCTTTGCAACCCCGTGGACTAAAGCCTGCCAGGCTCCTCTGTCCATGGAATTCTCCAGGCAAGAATACTGGAGTGAGTTGCCATTCCTTTCTCCAGGGGATCTTCCTGACCCAAGGATCAAACCCGCATCTCCTGCATCTCCCACACCGGCAGGCAGATTCTTTACCACTGACAAACAAGAGAAGTGGATCTTATTTGCTTAAAAGAGAAAGAAGCCTGGACATGATGACAGCTCTGCAAGGCATCTGGGAGGAAGGTTAGACCCTTCGCAGATCCAATAAACATGATCCTCACCAGTTATACTTCTCAGACCTCCTCCTCTGGACCCAAACAACCTGGACGGTCACCAGGACCCATCATCACACAAGCATCTACTACCTTTCGGGAAGGTGAAGTCATTTCCCCCTGTCTGTTTCTCATCTTCAGACAGGGCACATCTCTGGAACTTGCTGAATGCACAGTTTCAGCAGAAAGACGGGTTCTGTCTGCAGCCCCTATTTCCCAGTCACTGCTTCCTTTTGTTTCTATGCGCTGTCCCTGTGTGAACACTGAGATCTCACTGAGCATCCCCCAGAGAGGGACTGCACTCGGCATGCTGAACCGTCCCCGGAGGAAACACACAATCATCTTCAATGAGCAGAGGACAATGAGGAGGGGTCCTGTTACATAATTGAGGAGACAATGTCTTTGAGACTCAGTCTGGTTCACTTTTCACACTAAATTAATCTTAATAAGCATCTGCTTTGAGTAAAGGAAGTTTTGTGATAATTCAACCGTGACCTCTGTGAAAGTCCAAATGATTTCACTTTGGTCCCCGCCAGCCCCGAGTATCCTATTGAAATGGTCGTCTTTATTTCATGATCATCAGCATGTTAACATGAGCTGATTAATCCCATCAACCTAACTACACAGATCGGACGCAGCCCAGGGCTATGACATCATTAGCTTCAGGACGCAATTGCAGAGGATGGCAGACAGGGCGGTCAGCTGGTCCCACAGGTCATTTGATCCAGGCTCCTTGTTTCTGAGAATGAAAAGCAGATTCTCCTTCCAGCTTGCTCTCTGGCTCCAAGATCCAGGTAAAATTGTCCTTACCGGGGCACACCTACTGGGAGAACATGTTATGCGGGCCCACTGAATCTTTGTCTTCCCCATGGAACCATTTTTGGCCAGACCACTAGACACTTAGGCAGGGGTGTGGACCCACCAGCCTGTGGGTCTCAACAGCCAGTGTGACCTCTGCCAGCCTCTCTTTACCCTCCTCCACCATTTCCTTTTAAAACACTTTTTATTTTGTATTGGGGTATAGCCAATTAACAACGTTATGATACTTTCAGGTGAACAGCCAAGGGACTCAGCCATACAAATACACATGTATCCACTCCCCCCAAACTCCCCTCCCATCCAGGCTGCCACATGACCTCGAGCAGAGTTCCCTGTGCTGTACGGGAGAACCTTGTTGGTTATTCATCTTAAATACAGCAGTGTGTACATGTCCATCCTAAACTTTCTAACTCTCCCCCTCATCCCCACAGCAACCAAGTGTTCATTTTCTAAGTCCTGTGAGTCTCCTTCTGTCTTGTATGTTCATTTGTATCATTTCTTTTTAGATTCCACATAAAAGGGACGTCATACAGTATTTCTCCTCCTCTGTCTAACTTACTTCCCTCATTGTGACAATCTCTGGGCCCATTCACGTTGCTGCAAATGGCATTCTTTCATTCTTTTTAGGCTGAGGAATATTTCATTGTATATATGTGCCACATCTTTCTCCATTCCTCTGTCGACAGGCTTTTAGATTGCTTCCACGTCTTGGCTGTTGCAACCAGTGCTGCAATGAACACAGACTCCTCCGTCAGTTCTGAGCACACCTTCCTTGTGACTGCATCACATACTTTCTTCAGAGCAGGAGCCCCTAACTACCTGGACATTTGTGTTCCCTGCCACCTGGCAGTCATCACGCCCGGCATCTGCCTCCATGATCGTTCAGGAAGCTTCTCTTCCCACTATTTATGGGCTGTGTGACAAAGTCAGTCACGGGATTCTGCCTCCTCTGAGCCTGAAGAGAGATTCTGGGACCAGCAGCAAGCATCAGCGTCACCTGGGAATTGGTAAGAAATGCACATTCTCAGGGCCATTCAAAACCTGCTGAGTCAGAAAGCCTGGGACTGGGGCCCACAAGCTGTGTTTCAGTATGCCCTCACAGTGGCTCCATCATATGCTGATACTAGACGTAGGCCAGTGGACCGAATAACTCCACCAGCAATGAGTCCACAGTCTACACTTGGGTCCCTCTCAGTGTTGTACATTCTATGGGTTTGACAGGTGGATGATGACATGTATCCACCATGACAGTATCATACGAGGAGTCTCTGCCCTCAAATCCTCTGTGCTCCATCTATTCATCCCTCCATTTGTGTTGACTTAAGCCACTAGTTAGGGCATCCCAGGTCATGCAGCTGGTAAACAATCCACCTGCCAATGCAAGAGATGCGAGAGACATGGGTTCAATCCCTGGGTCAGGAAGAGCCCCGGAGGAGGAAATGGCAACCCACGCCAGTATTCTTGCCTGGAAAGTTCCATGGTCAGAGGAGCCTGGCGGGCTACAGTCCACGGGGTCACACAGAGTTGGACACGACTTAGTGACTCAGCATACACACACACATAAGCCACTAGTCTGTGGTAATTTGTTACCATAGACACTTTCTCCCTTCCCCAAACTTTGATCTGGAAGAGCGTAAGGTAACACAGAAGTGGGCTGCGACCAGTTCCCCAGCATCAGCTTGGCTACTCACTTCCCGTGACTCGCATGCCATGCCTCCCCACAGGTGCCCCGATTCCTGTCCATCCACAGCCTGCCTCAGCCATGATCAACTGTCATCATCATAGAAGTGGCCTTTCTGCTTCAGCTGGCCAGAGTTGGTGCTTGTTGCTTGCAACCCATGGGCCTTGTCTCCAAAGTGCTGACTTGAACAACAGTTAGAAGGAGTGCCCATAGCTTACACTGAATTCAGTGCTTAAGATGTTGTTGTTCAGTTGTTAAGTCATGTCCAACTCTTTGCAACCACACGGACTGCAGCATGTCAGGCCTCCCTGTCCCTCACTGTCTCCTAGAGTTTGCCCAAATTCATGTCCATTGAGTCAGTGACGCTATCCAATCATCTCATCCTCTGTTGCCCTGGTCTCCTCCTGCCCTCAATCTTTCCCAGCATCAGGGTCTTTTCCAATGAGTCAGTTCTTCGCATCAGGTGGCCAACGTATTGGAGTTTCAGCTTCAGCATCAGTCTTTCCAATGAATATTCAGGGTTGATTTCCTTTAGGATGGACTGGTCGGATCTCCTTGCAATCCAGGGGACTCTCAAGAGTCCTCCAGTTCAAAGGCATCAATTCTTCGGTGCTCAGCTTTCTTTATGGTCCAAATCTCACATCTGTACATGACTACTGGAAAGACCATAGCTTTGACTATAGGGACATTTGTTGGCAAAGTGATGTCTTTGCTTTTCAATACACTGTTTAGGTTTCCTTCCAAGAAGCAAGCGTCCTCTAATTTCATGGCTGCCGTCACCGTCTGCAGTGATTTTGGAGCCCAAGAAGAGAAAATCTGTTGAATGTTAAGAAAAATCTATTTCCATTTCTAGGGTACATTTTAAAACAACACTGCCACAAAGCTAAGAACTTTCCATGGAAGGGAGCAGATCTGGTGGTTCTAGTTGCCAAGAAAGTTTCTTGAGACTTCTGGGCCAAGCTGAGAACACAGCAAGCACCATCAGATCTTTATTTATTTGATTCTCACGACAATCCTCTAGAGTGGACACAACTGTGTTTCCCTGTACAGGCAGGAGACAGAAGAACAGAGAGGTTGGTATACCTGTCCAAGGCCACACAGCCCTCCTTACTCAAAGAGTGCGAAGACCACCATGCAGTCTGAAGCTCTGGTGTTGTTTTTCACCTATGTCGGTCATAGCTGAGTACCTTTCTGTACCTCCTCCCTCTCCTATTAAATGGAGGTCAAGATACCCACATGACAGGTGGGCATAGATAAAGTGCCACAATGCAGAGAGAGACCTCTCAACAAATGGTCATCCTCCATATGAACAAAGTTGTGCAGATGAGAAAACCAGAGCCCAGAAAGGACAACGGATATGCCAAATACCAGCTGGCCAGTGGCTGCCAAGGTCAGAAATAACATTCTTAGCCAGACCCGGAAGTTTCCAGAAGCTTTCTCAGCAACTTCAGCCATCAGTAAGAAATCTGTTCCTTTTCACGGAAAGTTATGCTCTCTGTGGCAGTTTTGTTTTAAACTCTCTTCTGGAAACTAAGATATTTTTTTTTTCTTCTTCTGAACATTTTAAGGAACATTTCACTTTCATTTATTATTGCAAATTATAACTTGGATATGAAGACCTGAGCTAATTTGGCCTGCTTTTCATTTGGGATTTGAGGCTGGAAATCTATAGGGTTAGAGAGACAGATTCAGCCCAGTTATTTCAAGATTTCTGCACACACACGGATACACACACCAGTATCGCAAAATGAAGTTGGGGTTGGAGGCAGGAAAACCAAGAGGCCAAGCAAATCAGGCCTCCCCCGGGTGACTTGTCTGCAGACCTCAGCCTGCCACCTACCAAGCCCTTCTGAGCCCATGCACACACACACACATGGGTTAGATTTCTCTTCCTCGGCCTGGCACAGAGATTTAAACACAAATATCCTGTGAGAGGAAATGAGTTGGTGTTGACTCCTCGACTTGCAGATTTGCTCCCCTTTCTCTGATTTTAGTAAGGACTCCAGGAGTGGAAAAGGCCCACCTGGGGTAGGCATGAGACTGGAGGCAGGGAACCTGGAAGCTGGGCCATCCTCTGTTACTGACTCACTGTGTGATCACAGGTCAACCATCTACCCTCACGGGGATGGTTTTTACAATAGGGAAAGGAAGAGTGACATCTTGTACTGAGAAGAGATCCCAGCTAGAACCCTGAGGTTCACTCAGTTCTATAAGATACTTGTTGAGCAGCTGCTATGAGATGCACAGAAGCCATGGATATGAGCAGATGCACCATTCTCATGAGAAGTTCATCACTGGGGATCAGGGAGGTACCAGAGTATGCTCCATCTTCATTCTCAAGTCTATCACTAACCATGATTTAGATAGCCTTGATATTATAGCCTGAAGTATCCCTCCCAACTTCATATATTGAAGTCCCAACACCCAGAACTTTAGGATGTAACTATGTTTGGAGATACGGTCTTTAAGGGGATAATTAAGGTTAAATGTGGTGTGAGTGGTAAAGAACCCACCTGCAAATGCAGGAGATGTAAGAGACATGGGTTCGATCCCCAGGTTGGGAAGACCCCCTGGAGAAGGGCCTGGCAACCCGCTCCAGTATTCTTACCTGGAGAATTCCATGGACAGAGAAACCTGGCCACCTACAGTCCATGGGGTCAAAAAGAGTCAGACACGACTGAAAGTGACTTAGCATGCATGTACGAGTTTATAAGTATGCATGCTCAGTCATGTCCAACTCTTTTGCAACCCCATGGACCGTAACCTGCCAGGCTTCTCTGTCCATGGAATTTTCCAGACAAGAGAACTGGAGCGGGTTGCCATTTCCTTCTCCAGGGGATCTTCCTGACCTAGGGATCAAACCTGAGTCTCTTGCATCTTCTGCATCTCCTGCATTGGCAGGCAGGTTCTATACCATTAACACCACCAGGAAGCCCCAAGTTTGTAAGGCTGAGGCCCTAATCTGGTAGTTCTGGTGTCCTTATAAGAAGAAGCATGCATGCGTGCTAAGCTGTTTCAGTCACGTCTGACCATTTGAGACCCCATGGACTGTAGCCTGCCAAGTTTCTCTAGGCCACTATGATACTTCATGCAAGAATACTGGAGTGGGTTGCCATGTCCTCCTCCAGGGAATCTTCCCGACCCAGAGATTGAACCCGTGTCTCTTGCATTGCCAGGTGGGTTCTTTACCACTACCACCATCTGGGAAGAAGAAGAGATACCAAACAATTGGCTGTCTGTCTCCAAGCCCAGAGATGCAAGGCCATGTGAGGACACAGTGAGAAGGGGGCCATCTACAAGCCAGGAAGAGAGGCCTCACCAGCAACCAACATTAATGGCACCCTTGATCTTGAATTTCCAGCCTCCGGAACTGTGAGAAAATAACTGTCCTTTAAGTCACCCAGTCCATGACACCTTGTTGTGGTGACTTGGGAGAACTAATACACCTCTTCTCAGGCTGCTTCAGTCCTCCAACTAGGTCACTGAATCTTTGCCTTTTTTACTCCTAGCCCCTTTAGAAATCTGATAAAACCACAGATGGTGGAAAACACTGCCCACTAAGAAACAGTCCATGAGAGGGCCCTGAAGCCCAGCCAGTCTCAGTAGCACCTGCCAGTCTTAAGTCTCCCCACCTGGTCTTACTCGCTAACATAGAAACTCTGCCCTCTTCACTCTCAACAATTAACTGCTATCTCGAGCAAGCAAAGAACACTGGGGTCTCTCAGTCACCGTCAGACAAACCATTAACCTTTTTTCACTAGAGAAGAGGACCCACAGTGAGTTAGAAATTTTCTTATGTAAATCCTATACAAAACTTAACTCAGACTTCCTCTGCTCCTGGCTATAAGCAAGTAGCTATACAAGACTACTCAGACTAAACTCACTGAGAACAACGATGAAGGCTGAATTTTTTTTTTTTAAAGAACTGTTTGAAAGGCATTCAAAAATATCCCAGTCAGTCAAAACCCCAGAGAAACACGCTGAAGGAAGTGTTACATCCTCTGCTGATTTTAACTACTGGAGTATTTTTTCACAACGTGAGTCACAGAAGCCGAATCAAAAGCGGCAATCTAGAACATCAGGCAGCTACTTACTTAGATTAGAAGGATAAGGAAAAAGAGTCCTGAGTAACAACACCTATGACGGAGAGGGCAAGGTCCCGGACAATGGGGAACCATGAGGAAGTCTGTGCTGTAGTCCGCGCTGAATTTCTCTGCAAGAAATGCACCAAATTTTAAAACTATGCGGTCACAGGGGAAAAGACAGAGAACCCAACTGGAAAGCACCTGCTCAGAGGCTAAACACAGACTCTGGCACTCTCGTGGGTTTGGGGAAACAAAATTTGGAATTCAGGGTAAATCAAAAGGATTCCTAATACACACCTCAGCCTTTCACTGAGGGTACTGAGTGAAACCCTAAAACGCTACCCTCTAAGAATATGGGAAGGCCAGACATGACTGGGATGAAGATGATGTACTCATGCTTTATCTATCAATAAGGAGAAAATTAAACCCTTTCTGGAAGAATAAGACATCATCCAGAAGCGCTATAATTTTTCATACACAATTTCCAGCAATCAATAAAACATTACCATGCAGGATAGAAACAGGGTTGAATACCAAAAATAGAAAAACAAAGAGTGAAAACAGATTACAGAGGAACCAGATGCTGGAGTTTTCAGACATAAACTTTAAAAGGGGTACAATTAATATGCCCAAGAAAATAGAAGAAATGATGGAGAAAATCACCAGAAACTGGCACCTATTAAAAAAGAATCAAAGTCTGCCAGTTTTCCCTCATTAGACGTACTGGTGCTGACAATCATGTGATTTAATTCCTTAAAAAAACCCTCTCAATAAATCAGTATCTATAAATATCCATAGATACAGATATATATAGACAGAATATATGTGTTATGTATATATGTTAGAGTTCTTTGCAAACTCTAATACAGGCAAGATCAATCATTGAAGAGAAAATGACTCAGCATTTTCCCAAGTTTTATAGAGATATCAACCCACAGACTGAAGAAATTTTACAAATGCCAAGCAGGATAAATACAAAGAAAAGAGACCAAGAAAGTCAGGAAAAAAAAAAAAAAACCACTGGCTCCAGTTGTTATGGTTATTAGAGGATGGAGCTGGGATGAGGCTTCCCATGCAGGGTTCAGATTGTGTGTTCCCACTGGCACAGAGGGAAGATGCACCCAGGTTTTCTGAGCTTGCCCAGATGTGAGGCAAAGTGGGAAGAGGGAGAGGTGGGATTGAAGGCCCATCAAACATCAAAATAAAGAGACTCTATGACAGCAAATTGTGGTCAAACTACTGAAAAGTAACAGCAAAGAGTATAACCTTTAGAAGATGCTTTATCTTAAAAGGAGCAATGATAAGATTTCTTAGTAGAAATGATGGAAGACAGACAATATAATGGCATCTTTTGGACACCAACTAGAATTCCATATCTAGGGAAAATAGCACTTTTTAAAGAAAGGGAAAATAAAGACATTTTATACAAACATGGAGAAGGAAATGGCAACCCACACCGGTATTCTTACCTGGAGAATCCCACGGACAGAGGAGGCTGGTGGGCTACAGTCCATGCGGTCACAAAGAGTTGGACACAACTGAGTGACTTTCACTTATACAAATAAAAATTTAGAAAGCTTATTGCCAGAAGAGCTGCACACTATAATTAACTATAATTCATTAAAAGTTTTTTTAAGATATGAGATACATTGTGAGGATAGAATACAGTTTTTAAAAACTCCAATGTAAAATTTAAAAAAATTTTAATCATACACAGAGCTGAAAATTAAAATAAAAATTCTCAAAGAAGTAAATGGAAAATCATTTTAAGTTGTTTTTCTGCTTAAAATGGCTGTACATATTTAGTGAAAATATTTGAAAACTACAGAAAAGTACTTTAAAACTGAAAATAAAAATCATGCATATAATAAAAAATTCATATGGCTAGTGTACATATGAATAACTACTAGATGTTATAAACCATCAAGAAATGCAATTAAAACCATGAGTTACCACAATTACATCCACCAGAATCGCTAAAATGTAAAAAGTGGTAATACCAAGTGTTGATGAGAAAGTGGAACAGCTGAAATTCTCTCATACAGCCAGTGGCAGGATAAAGTGGTACCAAAACGTTGCAAAACTGGCAGAAACTACAAAAACATACCCTAAGATGCAACAACCCCACTCCCAGGTATCAATCCAACAAGAATGTGTTACATAAGCACACCAATAGAGACTGCCAGGAACATTTACAGCAACATTAATCACAATAGCCAAAGACTGGAAACAAACCACACATCCTTCAAATGGAAAAGACATCAACTGTGTTGATGCTGTTCAGTCACTAAGTGTGTCCAACCCTTTGCAACCCCATGAACTGGAGCATACCAGGCTTCCCTGTCCTTCACTATCTCCCAGAGCTGGCTCAGACTCATTTCCATTGAGTCTGTGATGCCATCCAACCGTCTCATCCTGTGTTGCCCCCTTCTCTCGCTCTCAATCTTTCCCAGCATCAGAGTCTTTTCCAATGAGTCAGCTCTTCACATCAGGCAGCCAACTGCGTTATATCTGTGTGATAGAATTCAACACAGCAAGAAAAAAGAACACAGCTATACATGGACGTCTTACAGACACAAGGATGAGTGAAGGAAGCCAGATACCATAGACAGCACACTTGAGTTTTCATTTTCGTAAAATGCCAAAGCAAGTAAAAATAATCTATGGAGACAGAAGCAGCTGTCTGAACAGCAGCTCCACTTAGTGGGGGATAATGACTGGAAGCAGGCATGAGGGACACCTCCAGGAGTCAGTGGTGCTCTGTATCTTGATCTGAGTGGTGGTTCTCAAGGAATATCTAACACTTTGTAAAAAATTTTAGAGCTTAAGGTTTGCACTTAAGGTTTGCAAAACTGGCTGGATACATGTTTTAACGCCATAAAAAGTTTGCCCCCCACCCCAAAAATGTATAAACTTAAATTTCTGGGCCGGTAGGGTAGTGGTGAACTGGAGGAGGGCATGGCATCCATGCCAGCACTCTTGCCTGGAGAATCCTGTGGACAGAGGAGCCTGGCGGGCTACAGCCTGTGGGGTCACAAAGAGTCGAACACGACTGAGCGACTAACCACAGCCCAGCACAGGGTAGTGGTTAAAGAGACAGATCTGGGGTCTGACAGCCCCAAGTTCACATCTTGGCTCAACCACTTACAACCTGTGTTTTCTGAGACTAGCTTCTCTGTACCTCAATTTCCTCATCTGTAAAATAGGGATAATGTGTGTGTGTGTGTGCGCGCGCGCTCAGTCGCATTTGACTCCTTGCCACCCCATGGACTGTAGCCTGTCAGGCTCCTCTGTCCATGGTATTTCCCAGGCAAGAATACTGGAGAGGGTTGCCCTTTCCTTCTCCAGGGGATCTTCCCGACCCAGAGATTGAACTCATGTCTCTTGCATCCCTTGCACTGGCAGGCAGATTCTTTACCACTGCACCACCTGGGAATCCCACAAAAAAGGACAATACTATTAACAGTACCCAAGTTTAAGGTTGTTTTGAAGACTCATGAGTTGATGCAAGCAAAGTTTTTACAATAGTGCCAAATATATAGTAAAATCTTAATAAGATTTTTTTTCCCGTTGGTGTTATTATCTTTGCATCCAACCTGGAGGGCCACACAAAGCTGGGGCAAAAAAGCAAAGACCTTACACTCTCAGGCATTTGTCCTGGAAAAATGAAAACTTGTGTTCATACCAACGTCTGTACACAAACATCCTTCAGCAGATGAATATTTCCACACCTTGGAATACCACTCAGCAAGGACGAGGAACGAACCATTGCTCCATGAAACAGCTTGGGTGAGTCTCAAGGGAGTAATGCTGGGTGAAAAAAGCCAATCCTAAAATCATATAAATGTATGCTTCCATTTATAAAACATTCTTGAAATCACAAAATTATAGAGCTGAAGAGCAAATCTATGGTTGCAGGGGTGGGGTATTTGGGGTAAGGGAAGAGAAGTAGGTATGGCTGTATATGGTGAAGGGTCCTTGTGATGATGGAGCTGTTCTGTATCTTGACTGCAATGCTAAATGCATGAACCTACAAATTCACTAAAATTGCACAGAACTAAATATCTATGTGTGTGTGTGTGTGTGTGTGTGTGTGTATACACATTTAAGTACATGTAAAACTGAGGTGAAATCTAAATAAGCTTGATGCTGCTGCTGCTAAGTCACGTCAGTCGTGTCCGACTCTTTGCGACCCCATAGATGGCAGCCCAACAGGCTCCTCTGTCCCTGGGATTCTCCAAGCAAGAATACTGGAGTGGGTTGCCATTTCCTTCTCCAATGCATGAAAGTGAAAAGTGAAAGTGAAGTCGCTCAGTCATGTCCGACTCCTAGCGATTCCATGGACTGTAACCTACCAGGCTCCTCTGGCCATGGGATTCTCCAGGCAAGAGTACTGGAGTGGGGTGCCACTGCCTTCTCCAAATAAGCTTGGTAGATTGCATCAATATCAATATTTTGATTGATATTGTAGAATAGTTGTGCAAGACATTATCTCCAAATGGAGATAGTCATCGTTCCCAGTAGTCATGTATGGATATAAGAGTTGAACCACAAAGAAGGCTGAGAGCCAAAGAATGATGCTTTCGAACTGTGGTGTTGAAGAAGACTCTTGAGAGTCCCTTGGATTGCAAGAAGATCCAACCAGTAAATCCTAAAGGAAATCAGTCCTGAATATTCACTGAAGGACTGATGTTGAAGATGAAGCTTCAATACTTTGGCCACCTGATAGGTAGAGCCAACACATTGGAAAAGACCCTGATGCTGGGAGAGACTGAAGGCAGGAGGAGAAGGGGACAACAGAGAATGAGATAGTTGAATGGCATCATCGACTCAATGGACAAGAGTTTGAGCAAGCTCCAGGAGTTGGTGAAGGACAGGAAAACCTGGCATGCTGCAGTTCATAGGGCCGGAGAGAGCCTGACATGACTGAGCGACTGAACAACAAAATGACTGGGGAAGACTGGAAAGAAGCTGCACTAGCTCTCTCAGTAGGATTTCTTGGAACTGCACGTGAATCTACGAAGATTTTTGATGTCAATCAGCCACGGTTTGATGTTCTGGTAACTTTTGGCAGTTGTTGTTGTTCAGTCACTAAGTTGTATCTGACTCTTTGTGACCCCCATGGACTACAGGACACCAGGCTTCCCTGTGCTTCACTATCTCCCAGAGTTTGCTCAAATTCATGTCCATGGAGTCAGTGTTGCCATCCAACCATCTCATCCTCTGCTGCCTCTTTCTCCTTTTGCCTCTAATCTTTCCCAGCATCAGGGTCTTTTCCAAAGAGTCAGTTCTTCGCATCAGGTGGATGATGTACTTCGCAAAGTACTGGAGCTTCAGCTTCAGCCTCAGTCCTTCCAGTGAATAATCAGACTTGATTTCATTTAGGACTGACTGGTTTGTTCTCCTTGCTGTCCATGGGATTCTCAAGAGTTTTCTCCAGCACCACAATTCAGAAACATCAGTTCTTTGGGGCTCAGCCTTCTTTATGGCCCAACTCTCACATCCATACATGACTACTGGAAAAACCACAGCTTCGGCTATATGGACATTTGTCGGCAAAGTGATGTTTCTGCTCTTTAATACGCTGTCTAGGTTTGTCATAGCTTTCCTTCCAAGGAGCAAACGTCTTTTAATTTCATGACTGCAGTCACTGTCCACAGTGATTTTGGAGACCAAGAAAAGCAATTCTGTCACCGTTTCCACTTTTTCCTCTTCTATTTGCCATGAAGTGATGAGACTGGATGATCTTAGTTCTTTGAATGTTGAGCTTTAAGCCAGCTGGTAAACTCCCTCAATCCTTCCCCATCCACCAAGTAGAGAGAGTCATAGTTCCTAGGGTTATAGCAAGGATGGAGTCACTGAGCCTAGTGTCTCGAGATACATAAATTTTCAACAAATGTCACTTTAAGGAAAATTACAATTGTTACAAATAAGAAGAGGGGCTGTTGAGGAGATGAACTGATTTGTCCTAGATTGGCCTGAAAGGAGCCAAGATTCCAGTCCCTGAAGCTGGGTTCTGTTCGGTCAGAGGGAAGAGAGGATCAAAAGCGGGAAATCTGGGGGTGGAGGCACTGGTTTTCTCCGCCTGACATTGTGCTTGAATGTGCTGGGAGAAGAGAGAATTAGGAACCGGGAAGAGGTGTATTCAGAGACAAAGGAGGAAGGGGTCAGAGAGCAGACACCAAAACAAAATGCTGAGAAAATCAAAGGGCCGCTGGGCAACAATAGTTTGGAGGCTATTGTGTTCTGGCCCAGATCCTCTGGCTAGGTCTGAAAGGACTTCCCCAGCCATGTCCTCCTCTCCCATCAGGGTGCAAGCAGAGGTCAACTGGGTTCAAGGATGTGACAGCTGCTCTGGACAGTGAAACACACTGCACAAATATTTGTCGTTGTTGTTGATGATGAGGATGATGATGATGACATGACGATTTTTGTAACTGTTGATTGAAAGAACTCTTGGCATCATTTTGCATTTTTCACTGCCCTCACTGGCCCAAATCTGGGCAACTTGTTGTCAGTCTCCAGATGCCTGATGCCGGCGGGGGCTCAAAGTCTAGTCTTTCAAAACCAGAAGTGACCACCAAAGCCCTGTAGGCCCTTGCCACTCAAAGTTGGTCCAAAGACTGTCAGGAGCAATGGCATCACCTGGGAATTTGTTAGAAACGCCCGCCTGAGATTGCTTTGAACAGCATCAGGCTGGGTTTTAACAGCAACCTCAGATGATGTGCCTGAGTACCACTTCTCTACTCCAGACTGCTGGTTTATTGCCAAGGCAACAAAGGCACAGAGAGGATAAGGGACTGCCCCAAATCCCACCATGTTTGCACCAGAGTCATGGTCAGCACTGGAACCCAGGTTCAAGGGCTCCCAGACAGCTGCCTTTAGCTAGAAGCCTCTGGTTAAGATGGATGGAAGTGGGATAGCGCTGAGCCTCCCAAGTAAAGAGAAAAGTTCTCTGTCTTCTCTCCTGAAAGCTGTCCTGATAGGAAAACAAGGTCCCTTAGTGACCTCACTCAGCTTTGGCCTTGGGTACAGATAGCAAAGTCTACCCAGCTTGCAGACATAAAAAAATCTGAATGAATGAGAACACTGAGCACCCTGACCAAAGTAGCTCCTGCTTGCCACAATTAGAGAAAAACCTGCACAGCAAGCATGAGCCAACACAGGTAAAATAAAATAAATAAATAAATAAAAATTTTTTTAAAGTCACAACAGTGGAAGGATGGGAGGTGGTTCCCCCCACCCTCACCCCTGTGATGTGTGGGGTGGGACTGGAGTGGGTTGGGGCATCAAGGGGGTGGGACCATTCTAGGGGTTGGGTACCCTAGGGAAAAGCAGTCAGCTCTTGGGGTTGAAGAACAGCTTTCCAATAAAAATGTTGGAGTATTTAGCAAAGTTGCAGGATACAAAATCAATACACAGAAATCACTTGCATTTCTATATACTAACAATGAAAAATCAGAGAAATTAAGGACTCAATCCCATTCACCATTGCAACAAAAAGAATTAAATATCTAGGAATAAACTTACCTAAGGAGACAAAAGAACTGTACACAGAAAATTACAAGAAACTAATGAAAGAAATCAAAGATGACATAAACAGATGGAGAGATATTCCATGTTCCTGAGTAGGAAGAATCAATATTGTGGAAATGAGTCTACTACCAAATTCAATCTACAGAGTCAATGCAATCTCTATCAAATTACCAATGGCATTTTTCACAGAACTAGAACAAAAAATTTCACAGTTCGTATGGAAACACAAAAGACCCCGAATAGCCAAAGCAGTCTTGAGAAAGAAGGACAGAGCTGGAGGAATCAACCTTCCTGGCTTCAGATTGTACTACAAAGCTACAGTCACCAATACAGTATGGCACTGGCACAAAAACAGAAATACAGACCAATGGAACAAGATAGAAAGCCCAGAAATAAACCCATGCACCTATGGGTACCTTATTTTTGACAAAAGAGGGAAGAATATACAATGAGGCAAAGACAGCCTCTTCAATAAATGGTGCTGGGAAAACTGGCCAGTTACATGTAAAAGAATGAAATTAGAACACTTCCTAACACCATGCACAAAGATAAAATTGGTTAAAGACCTAAATGTAAGACCAAAAACTATAAAACTCTTAGAGGAAAACATAGGCAGAACACTCAATGACATAAATCAAAGCAAGATCCTCTATGACCCACCTCCTAGACTAACAGAAATAAAAACAAAAGTAAACAAGTGGGACCTGATTAAACTTAAAAGCTTTTGCACAGCAAAGGAAACTATAAGCAAGGACAACCCTCAGAATGGGAGAAAATAATGGCAAATGAAACAACTGACAAAGGATTAATTTCCAAAATATACAAGCAGCACATACAACTCAATGCCAGAAAAACAAACAACCCAATCAAAAAGTGGGGAAAAGACCTAAACAGACATTTCTCCAAAGAAGACATACAGATGGCTAACAAACACATGAAAAGATGCTCATTATTAGAGAAATGCAAATCAAAACTACAATGAGATATCGCCTCACACTGGTCAGAATGACCATCATCAAAAAGTCTACAGACAATAAATGCTGGAGAGGGTGTGGAGAAAAGCGAATGCTCTTGCACTGTTGGTGGGAATGTAAATTGATACAGCCACTATGGCAGATGGTACGGAGATTCCTTAAAAAACTAGAAATAAAACCACCATATATGAACCAGCAATCCCACTCTTAGGCATATGCCCTGAGGAAACCAAAGTTGAAAAAGACACATGTATCCCATTGTTCATTGCAGCACTATTTACAATAGCTAGAACATGGAAGCAACTTAGATGTCCACCAACAGATGAATGGATAAAGAAGTTGTGGTACATATACACAATGGAATATTACTCAGCCATATAAAGGAACACATTTGAGTCAGTTCTGATGAGGTGGATGAACCTAGAACCTATTATACAGAGTGAAGTGAATCAGAAAGAGAAAGATAAATATCATATTCTAATGCAAATATATGATATCTAGAAAAATGGCACTGAAGAATTCATTTATAGGGCGGCAATAGAGAAACAGACATAGAGAACAGATTTATGGACATGGGGAGAGGGGAGGAGAGGGTGAGATGTATGGAAAGAGTAACATGGAAACTCACATTACCATATGTAAAATAGATAGCCAACGGAAATTTGCTGTGTGGCTCAGGAAACTCAAACAGGGGCTCTGCATCAACCTAGGGATGGGGAGGGAGATGGGGGGGAGGGGATATATGTATATCTATGGCTGATTCATGTTGAGGTTTGGCAGAAAACAACAAAATTCTATAAAGCATTTATCCTTCAATTAAAAAATAAATTAAAAAGAAAAAAAAAGTCACAACAGTGGAAGGATGGGAGGCAGTTCCCCCCATCCCTACCCCCTGCAATGTGTGGGGTGAGACTGGAATGAGCAGGGCGTCCAGCGGGTGGGACCATTCTAGGGGTTGAGTACCCTAGGGAAGAGCAGTCAGCTCTCAAGGTTGGAGACAGCTTTCCAACAAAAATGTTGGAGACCTGGAAAAGTAATTTTTGGCTCCACCTTGAGAAAAGCAAGCGGCAAAGTCAAAACTAATAAATATTTAATTAAAGGTCTACAGAAGGTAGCACGGTGTCAACATCATTAAGTTGCTGAATTAATTATTCTTAAGAATTTCACTACATGTGAAAATGATTTCGATTTTCTCACTTTGCAAGAATGTCCCAGGTCACCCAATCAGTCCTAAGAAGTGGCAGCCATTATAAATTAGGGCCTTGTAACCAAGTAAAGCAAAAGAAAATTATTAAAAAATTCTTTCAAAGATTTTGTCATAAAAAAGCTCTGCACAATGTGTGGGATGTTGCTTTTTTTAAGAGTTTGCTATGATGAGGGTTGAGACCTCCAAAATAGGGGTACTTAAGGGACTGCATACTTTGGAATGTTAACCGGCTCAGGGCTGGTGGCAGACTAGCCTGCCACAAATCCTAGGGCAAGTCACTTAGCAACTCTGAGCTTCTGAAACATCCAGGGGAGTCAGAAATCCCAACTTTGGGAGCCTGTTGTGAGAATTCATGTCAGGCAGTAGAGAGCTATGGATACTAGCTGGGAAGCAAAATTTAAACGGGTGGCAAAAAAGCTCAGTATACAAGATAATATTTTAGTGTAACATACTTAACTGTGGTGTTGGAGAAGACTCTTGAGAGTCCCTTGGACTGCAAGGAGATCCAACCAGTCCATCCTAAAGGAAATCACTCCTGAATATTCACTGGAAGGACTGATGCTGAAGCTGAAACTCTAATACTTTGGCCACCTGATGTTAAGAAGTCATTGGAAAAGACCCTGATGCTGGGAAAGACTGAAAGCAGGAGGAGAAAGGGATGACAGAGGATGAAATGGTCGGATGGCATCACCGATTCAATGGACATGAATTTGAGTAAACTTTGGGAGTTGGTGATGGACAGGGAGTCCATGGGGTCTCAGAGTCAGACACGACTGAGCGACTGAACCGAACTGACTTTATAAAAGCAAAATTAATGCACACACCAAAGAAGGCAGATGAGCAAAATACTAAATATGAAAGTATGATCTTTCAGGGATGCTAGAGCCGGCCATTCTTGAGGGACCATTCTAGTTTTGCTAACTGGTGACATAGTTCCTTCGTGCCTCGGTTCCTTTATCTGAGGGACAAGGCTAATCATCTTCCCAACTGGAGGAGTTTGGGGGAGCAGAAATGGGTTAATAAACGGTGGCTCAGACGGTAAAGAATCTCCCCACAATGGGGTAGACCCCGGTTCCATTCCTGGGTCGGGAAGATCCCTGGAGGAGGGCATGGCAACCCAGTCCAGTTTTTCTTGCCTGGAGAATCCCATGGACAGGGGAGCCTGGCGAGCTGCAGTCTATGGGGTTGCAAAGAGTCGGGCACGACCGAGCGACTAATATTCCTACTAAAGGACTTAGAACAGTGCGTGGCAAGTTGGCCCTTTAAGTCTTTACTGTTACCGTGCAAAGAAAGCGTTGCGTACGATGGGAACTTCACACGTCGTAGGAAAAAGTCAAGGTCACATAGTCTCCAAAATTTGGTTTGGGCCAGGGCTGGGCAGAGGGCAGTTGGCAGTGGCCCGCGTCGCAGCTCCCGGCCCCAGGAGGCACTTGAGGGGCTCGGGGTTACCGGACGGGCGCCGGGGAGCCGGGGAGCCGGGCGGGGGCGCGCGGGGCCGACGCGGCCCCCCCGCTGGTCCTCGCAGCGCTCGCGTCTCCGCCTTTGTCTTGCTCAGCGAGGCCGGCCGCACGCTCCTCCCAGCGCCCCGAGGCAGCCGAGCGCCCTTTGTCCGCCCAGCGGCGTCTGGGGGCGGCCCTGACACTTGATCCGGCCGCCCAGCTAGCCCCTCATTAGGCCCGCCCGCACTTCAAAGTGTGCGCGACCGTCCAGCTCCGAAGGCGATCCCCGCGGTCCCAGAGGGCGCGGTGGCCGTTTCTGCCCCGCCGCGCCCGGGACACCGAGGGGCCGCGGGAGTCGGGTCTCGGGGGTGAACGTCAACTCCTTTGGTGAGAGGTGTGGGGACGCCTTTCCCCCAAGCCCGCCAATAATGGAACGCTTCTTGTCCATTGCAGACTCTAAACAGAAATCTTCTCACGAATGTCTGAGAAAGCTTTTCCTTTGCTGAAAACAGAGATCAGATGTGGTTAATCCAGTCGTTCCTGTTTCTCCTGGCTTGAGCAATGATGTGATTGCTGGAGTTAACGGCAGCTCCCTTGCATTTATGAGTGAACGGCCCCAAATTCCAGAGACAGTGACCCCATCATCATGAGCTGCTGAACCAATGCCTGTTATGACCTGTCTCTAGACATCTCACTACGTGAGGAAAATAACCTACTTCTCTGTTTAAGCTGCTATTAGGAGGGTTTTGTGTTGGCCAAGCCTTTTATAGCCATCATGCCATCTAATCTTTGTATTAATCCTATGAGAAAGTGGTTTTATTGCCATGTAAGAATTTTTTCACAAGCTTGATGTGCTAAGGCTCTGCTTTTGCCGTTCTACCCAGACTCTTGAAAAGCAGACCCCAGTCAATTTGCACTCTCCCCAACACAGTAACGGAGAAGGCAATGGCAACCCACTCCAGTATTCTTGCCTGGAAAATTCCATGGACAGAGGAGCCTGGTAGGCTGCAGTCCCTGGGGTTGCTAAGAGTCCACACGGCTGAGTGACTTCACTTTTCATTTTTCACTTTCATGAATTGGAGAAGGAAATGGCAACCCACTCCAGTGTTCTTGCCTGGAGAATCCCAGGGATGGGGGAGCCTGGTGGGCTGCCATCTATGGGGTTGCACAGAGTCGGACACGACTGAAGCGACTTAGCAGCAGCAGCAGCAGAAACACAGTAAGCTGGAGTTTTACCCTATCCAGATGTGGTCTAAGCAAGAAGTTGCTTTGAGAAACAGATGTGAGCCAGAATCTACCACCTCCATCCAATAACAAGGGAAGAACTGGTGAGTTGAGGCTGGAAAAAGATCTTGGAATCTTAGGGTTCTGGGGTTGCCACAGCCATTCTGAACTTGATGCAGTTTACTGGTGGATACTGGGGATGAGCAGAAGGCATGCTAAGGATTCTCTGAACATTTCTGGGACCCCGGGAGAGCCAGTCTCCTTCTCTAGAAGCTCCAACAGAGGACAGGGTGGGTGGTGCTTTCAAAGCTCCCTGTTAGAGTCCGCCAAATGATACAAACCTCCACTTGCTTCTGATATTACAGTCCGCTATTTCATCATTAAGGTTGTCATTTGGGTTAACAAGCAGACATCCTGGCAGGTGAAGAAAAAGGTGAATACTATCAACCCTTCATGCCTCAGTATGGATTATTTACTTCCATTTTCTTTGTAAGAGGGAGGCAAAAAGTTCTCAAAGAAAATAAGTTTTATTAGGGGATGTTGAATAAATGTTGTAGCATGAATACACTTGTGTATGAATGAGCTGCATTCATAAAGGAGTGCTCAGAAACTTACTGGTGGGCTGAGGAGCTTAACCCAGGTGTGTACACATACATACACACACTCTCTCTCTCTCTCTAACAGGAGATGCAGAGCTTTTGAGGTCTCAGGTAGCAGAAACAAACTTCAGAAGTTCAAGAGGTGAAAACAAGGGTGCTAAAGTAATAAGACTAAGTTTACCAAAGGCAGATGTCGGATGCTAAACATTTGTCCACAATTGCCTCACACAGAGGGAGATGGGAAAGGCAAGGCTTAATAGCAGCAAGGATGACAAAGATGGGGATGAGGGTGGCATGGGGGAAGGAGAGGGAGAGGGGAAGCTGGTGGCCTGCAGCTCCTGTGAATCCTGAGTAGGACCTGGCTGCCAAAATATTAATGAGTTTCTGAGCTGCTGTAACACAAGCACAGTTTTCAGAACGGGAGACCCCAGAGGCACGAGAGTCAGACCACACCTGAAGTCTAGGGCTCAGTTCTGGGAAGAAACACGGGAAAATGGTGACCAAAGGAAAAGCCACATGACAGGAAAGGGAACCAGGGTGGCAAGCAGGGCAGAAGATGTGGCCTCAGAGAAGCCGGAAGGCTGCGGGGGCAGCTGGAGAGCAGGGACCATGTCTAATTCAGGTCGGTATTCCCAGTGCCTGATGCAGAGCCAGAGACATGTTCATGGCTCTGTTAATAGTTCCTGAATGAACAAACTGGAGCATCCCAAAATGAAAGAGCTTTCCCGTGAAGGAGAGTTCCCCTTCTGTGAGAGTGTATCTGTACAAAATAGATGGTCCCTTACTGGAGTTTTCCTAGGAAAGATCCAAGCATCCAATAAGGGCTTGGAGTAGATGCTAAAGATCTATGTCCTAAGCATCTTATCCCATAAGTCTAGATATTAAAGGGCTTCCCAGGAGGCTCAATGATAAAGAACCCACCTGCCAATGCAGGAGACCTGGGTTCGATCCTTGGGTTGGGGAGATCCCCTGGAGAAGGAAATGGCAACCCACTCTAGTATTCTTGCCTGGGAAACCCCATGGACGGAGGAGGCTGGAGGGCTATAGTTCATGGCTTCACAAAGAGTCAGGTGCAACTGAGTGACTAAATAACAACAAAGATATTAAAGTCCTCACCACGTCTGCCTCTCAAACTATATTTTTCTTTCATCAGTGACTCCCAAAGAGAAGGGACGGATGAAGAACAGAAGAGTGGCCAGTGTGAGGGCTGTCAGCTCCCTGAAACTGTACTCCCCTCTCTCCCCACTGTCAAGAGGAAGGCACCCCTCCCTGGCCCCACCCCCAGTGCACCCCTTCACTAACAGCATTCCCTGTGCCGTGTTTTTCCTGCCTCTGCCTGGTTCACGTGTAACAACCTCTCTTCCCGGAGGTCTGGCTGCATTTGCTTTGTACTATTTTGCCATCAACACTCACACAGTACTGCTTGAACTGTACCTGTTAATAAACATTCATTGAATGAATGGACATATGAATCCTGCAATCTTTAGACTTTGTTCAGTTCAGTTCAGTCACTCAGTCATGTCCGACTCTTTGTGACCCCATGGACTGCAGCACGCCAGGCCTTCCTGTCCATCACCAACTCCCAGAGTTTACCCAAACTCATGTCCATCAAGTCGGTGATGCCATCCAGCCATCTCATCCTCTGTCGTCCCCTTCTCCTCATGCCCCCAATCCCTCCCAGCATCAGGGTCTTCTCCAATGAGTCAACTCTTCGCATGAGGTGGCCAAAGTATTGGCGTTTCAGCTTCAACATCAGCTTCAGTTTCAGCTTCAGCAAAGCATTAGACTTTGTTAGGAATGTGTTTTCTGCACTGCCATATCATTTGTATAATATTCTTAGGTAGAGTTTGTGTATACTCTTACACTGGAGGAAAAAGGAAGGCAGATGGGGATGGGGGTGGGGAGACACTCTGAAGAAGTAAAAACGACCCTCTGTGGGTTTCAGAAATGTCTGGGATACGATGCCTGAAGCTGAAACATCAGGTTGCATTTACTTTGGCTATTCTGTAAACAACTATACGTTTCCTAAAAAACAAACAACAAACAGCAAAACCTCTTGTTACTTCTTTGTAAAGAAATCATGTAAGTGTGTGCCTATGAGATTCTGGGTCTTGATACTCTTTGTTTTACTTGCTTTGGTCTCCAGGGTTTAGAAAGACTGTATATTGATCTTGTGCTGTGTGTAAGGGCTTTCATTGTTGCTGCTGTTGTGGTGGTGGTCCCGCCCCGAAGCCTGCAAGATCCTAGTTCCCCAGTCAGGGACTGAACCCTTGAAAAAGAAAAGGGCAGAGTCCTAACCACTGGTGACTTTCCTGGTGGTTCACAGTAAAGCGTCTGCCTACAATGCGGGAGACCTAGTTTCGATCCCTGGGTCGGGAAGATTCTCTGGAGAAGGAAACAGCAATGCACTCCAGTATTCTTGCCTGGAAAATCCCATGGATGGAGGAGAGTGGTAGGCTACAGTCCATGGGGTCGCAAAGAAGTTGGACACGACTGAGTGACTTCACTCACTCACTAACCACCGGAATTTCCTGTGTAAGTGTTTTCTGTTTTGTTTTTTAAGTCTTTATTGAACTTGTTACAATATTGCTTCTGGTTTATGTTCTGGTTTTTCATCCTTGAAGCATGTGGACTCTTAGCTCCCTGACCAGGGATGGAACCCGCCCCCCCCCTTGCATTGGAAGGTGAAGTCTTAACCACTGGACCAGGGAAGTCCTTGTGTAAGAGTTTTTAATGAGCAGGAGGGGGAAAAGTGCTTGAAGAAATTTCAGTGTTGGGGGCGGCGGGGGGCGAGGGGGGAGGCGCGTGCAGGGAGCTCTCTATTCCCTATCACAGTTCCTGCAGCTAAAGCAGTACCCGACCCTCAGCAGGTGCTCAGTAAATACTCAGAGAACGGATAGAATTGTTACTGTCTGCTTCAGTGATAAATATCCCACAAGGAGCACATTATTAACAGTACTAGCTCATCTACCAACACCAGAATGGTTAAGTGTGATTCTGATGTTAAACACAAAGAAACAGGATGAAGGAACTAGTCAATGGTGGTAACTGAATGTTAGGATTCAAAACAAGCCATGCCTGGGTGTTACCTGCCACCTGCCTGAACTGTTCTTCCCTAGTTATTCTTGGATCCAGATCTCTGGCTGTGTTTTTCAATGCTTTTGAAGACGAGGTAGGATATAAGTATTAAGTGGATGGGTGGATGGAGAGTGAGCTAAATGACAGATGAAAGATGAACAGTGAAATTGATGGGTGAATAGTTAACTGCCGACCAAGGCTCCTTCTTTGTCTGTACCTATAGTATCAGCCTGGCAATTTGAGTCTGACAACACATCCTAACAAAATAGATTGGCCTCTAACTCTTCCCTGCCAGTTCTATGCCCCACCCGGGTTTGTAACCCCCCTGAAGTCTTGAAAGTGGAGTACACTTCACTACAGTTTTTGCCAGACCTCATTAATTCAGGAAGATGATACTCTAGCCAGTGGAAAGATACTGAGTGCATGCAAAAACTCCCTAATTGTGGGTTTCCTTTTGCTGTCTGCTCCCTTAATAAATTTGGAAAGTATTTTATGGAAATTATATTCTTTGAATGGAGCCCTCACATTTTCCAGCTCCATGAGCTAGAGCAGAGATGGGGCAGAGCAGGATGGAGGAAAACAACCACCTGGGAAAAGTACTGCTTCCCAAGGAGATGCTTATTGTCACTGCATCTGCTTTTCAACTCTAAATCAAATTCCTCTTAGGGAAGCTGTAGGTAAAGGTGAACTTCAGGATGCCCATGTGAAAGGGGAGCCAGGAATTTGATGGGAAGGCAACAGAATGGTGGTGGGGCAGAACGCTTGGCACCAGGAATAACTCAAAGTGCAGAAAGTATTGTATAAAGTAAGCCTGGAGATGCCTGGGATGAGATTGGGTGACTCAAGGAGGATGTGTGGGTGAGAGCAAGTGAAATGGAGAAAAGAGAGGATGCTGGTCCAGCTGACAAGGAGAGCTACAAGGGAGGCCTTGTGGGGAAGTCTGGCCAGGCCAGGAGCCCGGGGGGAGAGAAAGCCCCTAAATTGTTTTGAATCCACTCCTCGTCTCAAAGCCAGAGTTCCTGCAGCTACTCTGTACTTCTGCCTGTCTAGCCCCAACAGGCATTTCCGGCATAACTGCTCTCTCCTTGGGTGGCATTTCAGACTTTGGATCTGGGCTGCTTGGGTTTCACTTCTGCTCTTTACTTACTAGCTGTGTGACTTTTACCAAGTGTCTTAACCATTCTGTACCTTGATTTTTCCCTATCTATAAAATGGGAATGATAAGAATAAGTAAATAAGCTAGTAAGTGGTATGTTAAGGATTTGCTCTCATCACCGGCATCGTCATCATCCTCTGTCTGTTAATTCCCTGGATTGGGAAGATCCTCTGAAGAAGGAAACCGATTCCAATATTCTTGCCTGGGAAATCCCATGGACAGAGGAGCCTGGCGGGCTATAGTCCAAGGAGTCACAAAAGAGTCAGGTATAACTTAGCAAGTGAAACAACAACAAATCTCTGTTCATGGCAATGAGGAAGGTCAGTTTATCTACTTGTGGGGAATAGATGTCCCATTCCACTCTCACCCCGCATTTCCTGGAACCTACACTCTCCAAGGCCAAGACAAGTGAATGCACTACCACTCAAGGAGGAAGAGGAGGGAGACTTGAGGTAGAGAAGGAAGTGGCAGAGCTCACGCCAGAGGCACAAACGAAAGGTTTGGCTGTCGTTGACACGGTTCCCCCCGCAGTGGGGCAGAGGAGACATCCCTTAAGTCCTTGCATGAGCCCCAGAAGCAAAGATGAATACAGCCCTAGAAGAGGAAGGACCCCGGGGGACCTCCAGGGCTTCAAAGACCAAGGAGTCGGAGAGGGAAGAGCAGAAAGAAGGTCTGAGGAGAGGAGGTCTCTCTGCAGACCTGGGAGGGGGTCCATCATGGAAGCGGAAGTCCCGCTGGCTACGGTGGGCTGGATTCACACTGGGAAAAGCAGCTGCCGCTGCCTCTCCGCCTTCAGCCAGTCCCGTGGAGGTGAGAACCTGGAGTGGAAAATGATGTGAGCATCTTTCTAGTCTGTTCAGTGATGGAAACCATGACTCTTCTTTCTGCAGTGGGGGATGGAAGGCCAGCCCTGGCTTCTTCATAATCCGCCGAGTCCCGGGGGTCTGTCGGGACGCATCTAACGTGTGAAAAGTCCTTTGGTTGCAATTAGGGACTGCATAAATTGAATCAGTGGCTTATTATAATGAATTTGACATTTCTGACAGAACACTCTGGAGTATGTAGGGATGTGTGTGATAACTGCTCAATGATTGATTGATACAGGTTCTTTCTTAAAAACCTCTTCCTGATTATAGCCACTTACCTTAAATCCCTTAAAACACAAACTTAACCCATCACAGGTTTTTGAGGGGGAATAACTCAAAACTACTTCAACATTGATGCTCACAGTGAGACTTTCATGTTCAAATTTTAACTTGGAGCTGTAATTTGCCTGCCTTTTTAATGAGCTATTATTAAAACCAGTGGCTGGCTTAAAGGCTTCCTAAATTAACAGTGAGAAACTTGGCTATCCTAGTTGTATTTGGGGAGAGTTCCAGCAGTGTGGCCCATTCCTGGTTATTGATAACTTTTGGAATCCTGCTGGGTTGGCCTGCCTTATGCCTACAAAGCAGAGAAAGGGTGAAGACAAGTAATAATGGAGACCTAAAAATACATCATCAGGAATAAATGTGTTGTGAGGAAATTCCAAGCTTTATTAAATGCACTTTTGGTGAAAGAAGCCCTACAGAGAATTTCTTAATAAATTTCAGAGATGGGAGGTGTTTGGTCACTGGAGTAGCCTACATAAGCAATTGTGGTATTTCTGGAATGTCAAAACAGCAGATTGCTGGAGGTGATCACTCAGCCTGTATCACAACTGTTTCTTAGGATAAGCTGAGGTCTAGGACAGTGGTTTCAGGTTGGCTGAGACTCCTGTTCTTGTGTTAAAGGATTCTGTGAGTGACATGGACTCCTCAGTTTGGAAAGAGCTTGAGAGTGTAGCCATTCCTACGTGGAGCCAATCTTCCCACGTGTAAAAATCTGTGGCCGGAAGAGACACTGTCCTGATATTAAACACCTTGGTAACTTGTTCCCAAGTCCAACAACACCCACAGCCAGGAAATACTTCTTGATGTTTAGCCTAAGTCCCTCATGCTTCAGTGTAAGCTCATTTCCTCTCACTCTGTCCAAAACAGAAATAGGGAACAGCTGCTCTCCACTCATTGGTTCATGCTCCTGAGGATCTTGACTTCATCCATCCCCTAAGTCTTCTCTTCTCCAGAATAAATAGTCGAACTCCCGGAAACATTCTCTGAGACTGACTCAAATCATGGTGTCCAATTACTTTTGGAGTGCTTTCTTTAATCCCAACACTGATCCAAGGTACCATCTCAGCCTTAATTCAACCTTGAATAGTGCCCATTAGCTGGGTGATGCAGAGACCGGAAGGTAAACCAAGGCTCCTTCCAATACTAGAAGAAGACTCACCACCATTTCCCCATGAGCCATGAAATCTAATCCTCAAAAACTTTATTGCCATAATGGCTGTACTTTTATTCCTAGCTTTGTGCCAGATGTTGCATTATACATTTCATATAGATCAGTTGGGCTTCCCTGGTGGCTCAGATGGTAAAGAATCCACCTGCAGTGCAGGAGACCTGGGTTTGATCCCTGGGTCAGGAAGATCCCCTGGAGAAGGGCATGGAAACCCACTCCAGTATTTCTGCCTGGAGAATCCCATGGACAGAGGAGCCTAGCAGGCTATAGTCCCTGGGGTCACAAAGAGTTGGACACGATTCTCATGCAACAATTCTGTTGGCTATTTTTATCTTTACTTCACAGATGAAGAAATAACTTCTAAAGATCTCACTACTAATAAGTGGCTGGGATTTGAACATGACAGTGTAAGATTCAGAGCCTGGACTCTTGCCACAGTGCCAGGCTAAGATCCGTTTTCTGCTCCAAAGAGTCTCATCAAGAGTGGGATGACTGAAATGGCCAGAAAGGAGGGCCATAAGAATATCTTCTCTACTGCCCTATTCCTAGAGCTGAGTCCCCTTTCTCACTCATGCTGATCTTCTCTGAGCCCTGGAGAATTTCATTCTTCAGACATGTCATTTAAAACAACGAACTCTGTTATTGCACTTACTACATTTAGTTATAAAGATCTGTATAGTCAACGCCACAGTTTTTCCAGTAGTCATATACATATGGGAGCCTTGGACTTTGGCTGAGTGCCAAAGAATTGATGCTTTTGAATTGTGGTGCTGGAGAAGACTCTTGAGAGTCCCTTGGACAGCAAGGAAATCCAACCAATTGATCCTAAATGAAATTAACCCCGAATAGTCATTGGAAGGACTGATGCTGAAGCTCCAATACTTTGGCCACCAGATACTGAGTCAATTCTTTGGAAAAGACCCTAATGCTGGGAAAGATTGAGGGCAGGAGGAGAAGGGCCAACAGAGGATGAGATGGTTGGATGGCATCGCTGACTCAACAGACATGAGTTTGGACAAACTCCGAGAGATAGTGAAGGACAGGAAACCCTGGCGTGCTGCAGTCCATGGGGTCGCAAAGAGTCAGAAACAACTTAGTGGCTAAACAACAACAGAAGGTGGAGACTTCAGCTTTGTTTTTATCTTTTCAGTATCCAGCACGGTGCTGCTTATTGAGTAGACACTGGAAATGTGTTTGGAATCTCCCTGAATGCATGGATGGATATAACACACACAAATCCATACTTACCAATCACCCCAATTCCCAAATCAAAAGTGCTTATATGATATATATAAGGGTAGAAACACATGGGTCCCTTTCTATAAATGTCTCTCTTTTACTTCCACCTCCAACTCTGCCCCCTCCACAAAGCTGGTTTGGGAGCATCAAACAGTTGAGAGATAAAGAACTGAATTTCATTTTCCACAATAACTCAAGGTGTGACCTTGGACAAGTCACTTGTTTTCTCATCTGAATTATGAGGGGAATGGCCTGGATGGTATTTGAGCCCCCTTTCTGTCCTAAATTCCCATAATTCTATGGCTATTACCTACCTTAATCAGACTTATCTAAATAATCACAAAAAAAACACCACTTCATGCTGGAGAAACACAGTCATAATAGACTAAGCAAAACCAAATGCCCTTCAATATCCTGTTGTGAACTATAAAATGTCCCCTAAAATCACATTTTCCCCTTGAAACAGGATGTAAGAAAAACATTTTCCTATTAAATCCTTTTAAAGTGCAAGGGAAAGCATTTACTCTGTGATTTGCCATCCAACTCAATAAAAAGGGGAGGATTCAGCCATGTTAATTACAGAAGATACTGTCAGAAAAGCAAAGGCAGTGGAAATTCAGGTTGGAAACCAAGATGCCACGCCAACAACATGATGTGCGAGTTTTCTGGAAGGAGCTTCCAAATGTGTATTGAGCAGTTTATTTCTGCCATTACGCGGGGAAAACCAGTAAATGAGTTTTTATGAAGTGATTTATGAAACTCCCGGGGTGGAGGGAGGGAGAGCTGGGAGGAAGTGGCATCATACAACCCTGTGGGGCAGAGGGGAGAGAGAGGGCTTGAACTTTGGTAGCTGTTGATTACATTGTTGCAAGCTGTATCCTCTGAAAGGGGTTAGGCAAAGTGGGACACTTTCCTTAAAAGAGGTAAAAGAGGCTACAAGATTTCAGAGGAAATCTTGGTACTTGAGATACCTGAAAGCCTCCTGTTAGATTAGAGCTTTTAAGGGCAGAGATTCTGTTTTCCTTATTTCTGTAGTCCCTTGGAGTGTTACAGGAGCAGGGCTAGAAACATTGCTCCAGAAATGGAAAAAGAAGAGGTGGATCTCTCTGTTCATCCAGGATGACAGCAAGAGGCGTCTACTCAGCTCATAGTCAGCTCTCTTTTCTGTTGGCGTGAACCCCCTGCTCTGTGTATGTGTGGTTAGTCACTCAGTCGGGTCGACTTTTTGTGACCCCATGGGCTGTAGCCCACCAGGCTCCCCTGTTCATGGGATTTCCCATGGCAAGAATACTAGAGTGGGCTGCTAGTTCCTTCTCCAGGGGATCTTTCCTACCCAGGGCTTGAACTCAGGTCTCTTGCATTGCAGGCAGATTCTTTACCATCTGAGCCACCAGGAAGCCCCATGGTAGGCAGAATAATAGCCCGCCAAGGAAGTCCAAGCCTTAATCCCTGGAAAGTGTAAGTACTAGGTAAGGCGGAATGGAGGTTGCAGATAGAATTGAGGTTGTTAATCAGCTGGCCTCCAGATACAGAGATTATCTCAGACTATTGGGTGAGCCCAATATAATCACAAGAGTTCTTAAACATAGAAGAGGGAGGAGCAGAGCGGGTGTCAAATGATGGGTTTTAAGAAAAGTGATGCAGTTCTCAGAAACCTATTTATCTTGTGTATCTAAAAATTTATACCTGTTAATTAGCAAGCCCCCTTCCCCAGCCGCTGGCAACCACTATTCTTTTCTCTCCTTCTTTGGGTTTGACTGTGTTGTTGTTATTCTTGCTTAGTCACTAAGTCATGTCCAACTCTTGGTGACCCCATGGACTGCAGCACACTAGGCTCTTCTGTCCATGGGATTTTCCAGGTAAGAACAGTGGAGTGGGTAGCCATTTCCTCTTCCAGGGGATCTTTTTGACCAAGAGATTGAGCCTGTGTCTCCTGAATTGGCAGGCAGATTCTTTACCATCTGAGCCACCAGGGAAGCCCTTGATTATTTTAGATACATCATATAAGTGCAATCATGAAGTATTTATTCTTCTGTGAAATGGCCTGGTTCACTTTGCATAATGTCTTCAAGCTTAATCTGTGTTGTTGTATATTGCAGGATTTACTTCTTTTTTAAGACCGAATAATATTCCACTGTATGTATATATCATGTTCCTTTTTTGAACCCACTCATCTATTAATGGATATTTAGATAGCTTCCATGTCTGAGTGCTTGTGAATAGTGCTGCTATGAACATGGAAGTATAACTATCTCTTTGATATTCCAATTCTTCCAGCTAAATATCCAAAATTAGAATTGTTGGCTTATATGGTAGTTCTGTTTCTAATGTTGTGAGAAAACTCCGCATTGTTTTCCATAGTGACTACACCATTCTGCACACCAATCAACAGTGTACAAGGGTTCCAATTTCTCCATCATCCTGACTTCTTTAACAAGGTTCTTTCTTAGGAACAAAAGTTTATTCTTTGAGCTTCCCATACCTAGAGTCATGGTACTTTTTAGAGCCCCTGAGAATAAATATTTTTTGATGAATTTGTTTAGGTCCACATCCTAAAGTGAAAACACACATTCTCCAAGTTCTCTCTTCTTGGCATTGTGAGTTCCACCATGACATGGCCAGCCTTCCAGGGTTTGTCACTCTAATCCTCCTAATCAGGTCTTTCCTATTGGTTCAGTTCAGTGCTCAGTCACGTCCAACTCTTTGTGACCCCATGGACTACAGCATGCCAGGCTTCCCTGTCCATCACCAACTCCCGGAGCCTACTCAAACTCATGTCCTGTTAGTTAGATCTAGGTATAACCTAACAGGTTCTTCCTCTCTGTCCTTTACCTACTGAAAGATAACGCTGTAATGATTGTAAGTGATGAATGCACCCTACAGACTATTTTACAAGATATCCGGATACAGGCTGTATCAGTTAGGATAAGATAATTATGCTACAGCAACAAACAAGCACACATCTCCGTGGACAAGAGCAAAGGTTTACTTCTCACTGCCGGCACACGTCCCTGGTTGGCTGTGCTCTGCGTCCTCTTTACTCAGGGACTCAGGCTCATAACCCAGCAGTATGTCACAGATTGCCATGATGGAGGGAGAAGAGAGAACAGTGTATCACATGTTAACTCTTAAATTTGCTGCCCAGAACCAACACATGTCACTTTTCAAAGCTAAAAGGAATTACCCGATCATGTTAGTCATCAATAGGCCAAGGAGCTATAATCCTCCCCTCGGAGGGACCAAGACTGTGACTGAACAATAAAACAGATGGTTTCCAGTTACTGTTTATATATTAATAGTAACTGTGGCAAGTCTATGATTTCACGGACACAGAAAACTGGTTTCTCTGTATTGCCTTGTAGGGATTTATACTTCCAGGCATTGAGCACCCTCCATACAGCAGTAATGCCTGCTCACTAGGGTGGTAGGGCAATGAAACCAACATCTTTATAAAGGATGCAACAGTGGCAAAGCCTCAGTGGCTGACAGCAAGTCTACTTTCTCACTCACAGCACAGTTCTGTCAGGACCTGGGTATCTGGATGGGCCAGATTACCCTCTTTTTGGCAGAGGCTGCATTTAATGACTTTTATGAGAGCCCCAAATGATTCTAAGCTGCCTTCATCTATCCTCATTGTATGGAGGGTGCTGTTACAGGGAACTATTGATTATCTTCAAGAATTTCAATATACCTCACTGTTTTTCAAGAGAAGAGAGCCTAGCCTAATGAATGAAGCATTGTTACAACTGAAACATAATTTAGGTACCATTTCACACTCAGCAGTTTGTAATACACTTGCACTATGCTTCTGTTCTTCCTTATCCACATCTCCTCTTGGCTTTAGGAAGTTTTGAATAGTTATTAAGTCTATGGTCAACTGAAGTGACCTTGCTCTTTGAGGTTAGAGGAGTAAAATAAGATAATAAAAATGCAACATCTTTCATCCCATGGCCTGTGGGATACAAAAGATCTTTGTAACTTTTCTAGGAATTTGATGTGCTTGTGGTCACTTGTGGCTTTAGAGTCTGATGTTTTGAGCTCACTTGGGTCTCATCTCCATAATCTCCTTTGCTCTTTGCAAATACGGACAGAAAAACTTAGACTTTTCTCCAGAACTTTTAACCAAAAAACCCGACCCCAACACACTACTCACTGAAGGCTTGTAGTTCGGCCCCCTCCCACTCAAAAACCCCATGCAATGGGCTTACTCTCTCCTCTCCTGGCCCTTGCCTGGGTTCTGGTTCCTCCCTCTTACTCTTAATTCAATCCCGTTCATTTTCTTACGCAGGGTGCTTTAACTCTTCTTTGCTTCTACTCTGCCCCAGGCTTACCTTCACAGAAGCCAGAGACTCAATGTCTAGATAAAACAAGGGGCAGTTTCTGCGAGATGGAATCATTGGTAGAGATTTTGTAATTCCTTTCTCAATTTCTCTCCCTTACTCTGTTGGCAGAAGAAAGCCGTATGAAAATTTATTTTCGTCATAGAGGAGGGCTGAAGTGGCTGCAGTTTGGGTTTCAAATACTATTTTCCCTCTTCCTTTCAGGTACTTATGGACTTTCTTGACATCTATTTGTGAGCAACTTATTTAACACAGAGGGCCTTAAACTTTTGGTCTCAGCAATCCTTCACACTCTTAAAAAATTACTAAGGGCTCCCAAAAACTACTTGTGTCGATGTGGGTTTTAGTTATAGATACCTACCGTATTAGAAATGAAAACAAAACTTTCAAATATTCATTCAGTTAAAAACAAAGAATGCATACATCTTAACACAAGTGACATTTTTTGTGTGTGTGTGAAACATATTACCAAAACAACTTAGAATTGTTTTAGATTTTTGCAAATCTCTTTTTTAAAGTTTGACTTAATAGAATACAGCTGTTCTGCACAGTGTTTTGTAACATCACAAGCCACCCAGCCTCTAGGAAACCTAACTGTGCACAGTTCATGCAAGAATAAGAACTAAAAGACAAATAATGTCTTGGTATGAAAATAATTTTTATTTTGCCTACCACTATGACAACCACATTTTAATACATATTCTAGTTGCGCATCCTCTCAAAAAGAAAACAAATGATGAAACCAAAGAGACCCTGAATTAAATCTGAACCTTGAACCAAACTGTAGAAAGAACTCATTGACTAAAGTGCAGTCAACTTAAAAAAGCATACATGAGGATGAACAGAAACCAGCCAAACTCTTCCATCTTTGTCTCTAACTCATAAATTCCTACTCATTCTTCAAATCTGCTTTCTCTATAGAGTGATGCCTTCTCTATAGAGCTTTCCCCACTGTAGTTAGTAACAAGAATGATAGAAATAATGTTATCACTAATAAAGGTAACTAACTGTCATTGGTCTCAAGGAGTGAGTTCAGTTGCTCAGTCATGTCCGACTCTTTGCTACCCCATGAACTGCAGCATGCCAGGCCTCCCTGTTGATCACCAACTCCCGTAGTTTACTCAAACTCATGTCCATTGAGTTGGTGATGCCATCCATCTCATCCTCTGTCGTCCCCTTCTCCTCCCATCTTCAATCTTTCCGAGCATCAGGGTATTTTCCAATGAGTCAGCTCTTCGCATCAGGTGGCCAAAGTATTGGAGTTTCAACTTCAGCATCAGTCCTTCCAATGAACATTCAGGACTGATTTCCTTTAGGATGGACTGGTTGGATCTCCTTGCAGTCCAAGGGACTCTCAAGAGTCTTCAACACCACAGTTCAAAAGCATCAATTCTTCAGCGCTCAGCTTTCTTTATTGTCCAGCTCTCACATCCATACATGACTACTGGAAAAACCATAGCCTTGACTAGACGGACCTTTGTTGGCAAAGTTATGTCTCTGCTTTTTAATATGCTGTCTAAGTTGGTCATAACTTTTCTCCCAAGGAGTTAGCGCCTTTTTATTTCAAGAAATGCCAAAACACTGCACGTGTTATCTCGCATAACTTTCACACTAACACTGAGGAAGGTGCTGGCTTCACTTTACAGATCAGGTGGGTGAAGACTGTAAAAGAAAGGGCTCTAGTTCTGTGCCCTGCACACCTGATCTGCTCTACCACTTACTGCACCCAGATGGTCACCATCCATGTGCTTCGGTCCCGCACAAGGTGGGTCGATGAGGTCTGGGTCAGGCTGGGTCGCCTCCTGTCCCCCGGCAACCCGCGCGGCCGGGCTCAGGTAATGCCCGGAGCCACGAGAAAGGATCCAGCTTCCCGATCCCTTAGTTCCCGGGGCCTACATGCCGCAAGCGGGCTCGGGGAGCTCGGGACTCCGGGACCTTTCCTCGCGCAGCCAAGCCCGCCGAGGTTTGCCGGGAGGAAAAAGTGGCTCTGGTATAACCGTCGCCGAGGGAACGGGTCCACGCCCGCGGCGGGAGGCCGGAACCTTTCTCCTCTCTCCGCGGCAGCCCCGCGCGAGGCGGAACTGTTTTTCTCGCATCGCTGTTGTCGGGCGGAGGGGTGCGGACACCGGAACGGTCCTCCAGCTGCCGGGTCGTCGCGCCGCGGTCGCCGGCTGCTGACGTGGGCCGGCCTGGTGGGGCAAGAGTGGGTGCGGGTCGCCATGGCGGTGGACATCACACTGCTGTTCAGGGCCAGCGTCAAGACCGTGAAGACGCGCAACAAAGCACTGGGAGTGGCAGTGGGCGGCGGGGTGGAGGGCAGCCGCGACGAGCTGTTTCGCCGGAGCCCGAGGCCCAAGGGCGACTTCTCCAGCCGAGCGCGCGAAGTGGTGAGCTGGTTGCTATGGAAACGGCGGGCTGGAGAGCTGGGGGCGCGGACCCCAAACCGCACTGTCTGTGTCCGGTAGAGCAATGTGTCAAAGAAGAGCCTGGGGAGGGTGGTGTGAAGAGGGGAGCGGGAGAGTTGGTCCCGGAGAGCTGACGCCTGTCTTGGGAAACTAACAGTCTTGGGTCTTCCCTGGTGCTCAGACGGTAAAGCGTCTGCCTTCAATGCGGGAGGACCCAGGTTCGATCCCAGGGTTGGTAAGATCCCCTGGAGAAAGGAAAATGGCAACCCACTCCAGTACTCTTGCATGGAAAATTCCATGGACGGAGGAGCGAGCCTGGTAGGCTACAGTCCATGGACTCATAAAGAGCAAACTTCACTTCACTTTAGGTCGAAGAATGGGGACGCATGTTGGGAACTCGGAACTCTGTCAAGTTCATGGGCTGCTTCGTGAGGTAATGATTTCGCTGTCACTCTGCAGACCTGAACGCCGGCGAGGCTTCCGCCATAGTCCTCTGCTTTCCTGTCGCAGCACTGACCGCGGTGTATTACTTGTTTGGTTTAGTCGTCTCATCGCCTTCCCCTTCCTTGCCCCGCCTCGAGATCGCGTTCAACTGATCTCTTACTCCCCCTTGCTTCTCGCAATAGATCAGGACTCAGGCTAGGAACCGACTAGTTTTTAGGGTGATCTTTCACAAGCATGCTCTATTCCAGTCATCTAAATTCCTTTCTGTTTCCTGAATACAGCCGACTTTCGTTCAGGAGAGCCGTGACCTCCTCCTTAAGGGCAGGAATAGTGTTGACTTCACCGCAGAATCCCCAAAGCCTGACTCCTAACATTGCTTAGTAAATGTTTGTTGAAGGAATCAATGAACAAATGGTTGTCTGTCTTGCCCGCTACACTGGAAACTCTGTAAGGGGAGAGAGAAAGTTTGCCAGGTTCACTTTTGTATCCTTGCCACCAAGGATGGATCTAGTTTTTGTGGAGCTTGAAGCTTATACAGTTCTGTCTGTCTTCTTTAAGAAATAAAAATCCAAAGTCACAATAAAAGGTTCAGAGCTTTGGGAGGTGCACGGGAGGGGCCCTGAGGCTTAAACTTCATGGTAAATCCACTTCTGTTTGATACACAGTGCATGCAGTGTCTGGTGCTTTGTAGACAGTCACATTTTTCCATGAATATATGTATGCATGAATTAGGGAGTAGCAGTGTGCAAAGGATATTCAAGCCTTGGAAGGAAAGTTGGTTCAGATGTATATATTCAGTCCATCAGAAAGCATCTATTAAGTGCCTACTTTCTGACCACCATTGTGTTAGAATAATGTGATTTAAAAGGAATGGTGGGCAGGCATATTACCAAAAGAAATGTCACAAAGCCTTGTTGATGTCATGTGGGACACAAAGGAGAGTGTGTTCAGTTAAACCTCAGGGCCAAGAGAGGCTTTACTGAGGAGATGATGCCTGAAACAAATCTTGTAGGGAGAGTTGTTGGTTCCAATGCAGACAGGGTGGAGAAGGGCCTCTGAGGCTAAGAGAACAGTGTGTACAAAGGTGTGAAGCTAGGTAACATTATGCTCAACTTATTTATACTCAATATGTGTCTACTGGTTGAATTACAGATTAGTAATGGCATTTCAGATTCTGGGAGGAGGAATTTTTCTTAGCTGAACAACTCCAAACAGTGATAATTATGGCTCTTGGCAATGTGAGCTTGACTCATTTGGACAGTGGGATTAATGGGGATCTTGGGAGTAGAAACTGGGTCTTAAATTTAGAAGAACTGGATTCCAGTCTGCTACTTAGAAGTGGGTGACTTGAGCAAGTCCTGTTACCTGTGTCTCACATCCCTTTTCTATAAAATGGGCATGATAATACCGTACTTAACTGGTAAGCTAATTATTAGGATCTTATGAGACCTTGTACATATCGTAAAGAGCTATAATGATTATTATTGTTCCTTTTCACCCCCTACCCTGATTCCAGGTAGGCCATTTAGATGTATTTTCATCAGTGTCATGAAACTTTATTCCTTACACCACTTACCTCTCTTGTACTTTCATTCTTTCTTGCAAAGGGAAACCAAGTCAATTCATAAAGGAATCTGAAAATCTTGTGCAGGTGCTAATAGCATCACTAGAGGAGACAGCAGCTTTCCTCTGTCGAGGTGAAACTATCCGCGATAGCAAATGTGTGGCAAGTGGGCAGCTCTTCCTCTCTCTCCCCTCTCTGGGACCGTGAAAGCTGGTGTTAATTTCCCAGCAGATCCCTATTGCTCAGAATCCTGTGCAACACTGCCCCAGGCAGCTATTATCAGTTGTTGGATCTGATATTCAAGTTGAAATTTACTGACATCCTATCTACTATATATTAATAGTAAAAATAGAATATGTATGCCTAAAGCAGAACCATGGACTTTGTTTCTTTTTAGTACTTAAAGGGACCTGAAGTTCGTGTTGTTCAGGCTTCTCATTTTGTAGATGGGCAAACTAATATTCAGGTAAGTAAAATGCCTTGCCTTGCCCAGAGTAATAATTAATGAGGTCAAAGGGCAGAGCCAGAGGAAGAAGCCAGGTCCTTTGACCCCAGTTGAATGTTGCTTATTTCCCATGCCACGCATACATTTCCACTCTTAATTTTAAACCAAAAATTCCTTAGTTGAGTTTCTTCTTCCTGAATTAATACTGAATTCATAACTGGATACTGAATAAGATTTGGAGCAGAAAGACCTGAATTTGAACGCCTCTTATTTACTGAAAGACCTTGGGAAAGTTATTTAACCACAATTTCCTCACTTCTAAAATACAGTGAATCATAGCAACTTGATAAGGTGGTTATGCATGTGAAATGAGAAAATGTGTGCAAGTGCTTGCATGAGTGTGAATTGTTCTGGTTGCAAGTAAGGGTAACCTCTTATAAACTACCTGGAGGAGGAAATGGCAACCCACTCCAGTACTCTTGCCTGGAAAATCCCATGGACAGAGGAGCCTGGTGGGCTACAGTCCATGGGGTTTCAAAGAGTCAGACATGACTGAGCAACTGAGCACCCAGCACTGTGTAAACTAACCTAAGGAAAATAGGAATGTTTTGGCTCGTATACCTGCGAAACACAGGAAGGAGCTTCTTTCTTTAGCTCTTACCTGTAAAAGTCCAGTAAAGGACTCTAGTTGGTTCTGCCTGGGTCCTGAGCCCTCGTTAGGAAGTCATTCAGTCGTGTCTGACTGTGACCCCATGGACTGCAGGCCACCAGGCTTCTCTGTCCATGGGATTCTTCAAGCAAGAATACTAGAGTAGGTTGCCATTCCCTTCTCCAGGGGATTTTGCCTACCCAGGGATTGAACCCAGGTCTCCTGCATCGCAGGCAGATTCTTTAGCATCTGAGCCATCAGGGAAGCCCTCCTTATGGCTTGGCCAATAGATGGGTTGAATGCTGTTAGGGCTGCCCCACCAGAATCTTGGAAAAGGGAGTACTGTGTCTAAAAATCAGGGAGTAAGGGATACTGAGCAGGCAAAACCAACGCAGATGTTCTTTCTAGTCCCTAGCACAGTGTCTGACCTGCTTTCACGTTACCTGCCTGGTCTTCAGCTCCATGGGGAAGAAAAAACTAGAATTGTGGGAGTTTGTATTGACAGGCTTCATGCGGGAATGTATCTGGAGGTGCCTCCTAGGGGGCAGCTCTTTCATTCTCTTATTTATAAAAGTTACAGAGGCCAGGGGAAGCAACATGCAGTAAACCAAGACGCCTCTAAGCAGCCAAACTGAGTGTGCACGAACAGCGGGAGCCAGCCTACGGGACGTCAGGAGACCTGTGTCCTGGCCCACATTCAGCCACGAGGGGCAGACCACCTAGTCTTTCTGCGCCTCAGTGTCCACCTTGGTAAAACTGACAGCTTAGGCTATGACTGTAGCAGTTTCTTATAAAGCAGAGATAACTTATTTACACCTAAGATAAACAGTGGCTCTGAGTATTTATTGGGAATTCTGTTCTCAGATTAGGCATGCAGGTGAGTTTTTCTTTATTATACATTGCTTTTGTGAAAGCTAAGTGTCATTTATTTTTTATTTTTATCTTGAGTTCCTGACTTCAAATCAGACTTTTTACAGCAGCCCAAAGGCAAATGGTCTGTTCCCTGCTCCCATCCCGAGCGCCCTTCCTCTCACTCTGCTCCAGCTGCTCTGGCCTCCTTGCTGTCCTCACACCCTCCAGGCACATCCCCACCTCAGGACCTTTGTGTGTATTCCCTCGACCTGGAGCAGTTCTCTCCTTGGTGCCACGTGGTTTGGTCTTTAGGCCTCTGCTCATGTGTTGCCTCAGTGACCCCTTCCTCCACTGCCCTGAGTGAAGTAGCATCTTTTTTCTCTTTACTCTGCTTTATTCCTGTTATCTAACATACTGTGTATCCATTGACCTTTTTATCCACTGGAACATATACTTCATGAAAACAAAGACTCCTTAGGTTTTAGAGCAGTGCAGGATAGGTTCTCAGTAAATGTTTCTTGAATTAATGAATGAATGTTATATATTATTATGTCACTTTGCTTTGAATTTTGGAGCTGGTTGATCTCTGTCTAAGGCTCCTTCCAATTCCAGAAAACGTGTGAGCCTGACATGACTCCTTAATATTATATAGCATGTATGTATACTTAGGGGCTTCCCTGGTGACTCAGATGGTAAAGAATCTGCCTGCAATGCAGGAGACTCGGGTTCTGTCTCTGGGTTGGGAAGATGCCCTGAAGGAGGAAATGGCAACCCACTCCAGTATTCTTACCTGGGAAATACCATGGACAGAGAAGCTTGGTGGGCCATAGTCCGTGGGGTTGCAGAGTCGGCTATGACTGAGTGACCGACAGGCAAGCACGTACACTTAATCCAGTGTCTGGAGTAAACATTGAATAAATAGTAGCTTTTATTATTAAGATTTAGTTCCTGCCTCAAAGAGGTTATAGTCAAATGGAGAAGCGGACATGTACATACCACAACAACTCAAGTAGAAGTGACAACTGTAACACCAGACATTGATACCCCAGGTCCTTCTCAGTTTTCTTCTGAGATGTAGTGTTGACTTTGTGTGCCAGTCTTTGGAGCCATAAGTGAAGCTGGGAACAGGATTATTATCCAGAGTAGCTGGAAATAGACTTTATTCAAGGATTGAGTATAGTCCTTCTTAAACAGAGTGTCAGTTGAGGAGAGCATGGTTCAAAGAAGCAGTATCAGGCAACAGGTCTACGGTCAGTGAGAAGCTTGAGATAGGGCCACACAGGACACGAATAGATCAGGAGACAAGTATAAATTTAGGAGGCAGGCTCTAAACAACATAGTCTGTTAAATCATATAGACTTTTAAAAACTTAATGCAGAATTCCTTTGCAACTGATATAAAGAGCTGTTTTGTCTAAGGCTGTGATGAGAGGGCTTAGGAACAGCGAAGTTAATGAGTCAGCCTGCCTCTCCACCATTCCCCCTTCTCCTTGAGGATCCCCTTTGGACCCACCTGTAGGGCTCAGAGAGACACAATCTCACTGTGTTAATGTTCTTCAGGGCCTCTTTTAACTTCATGATGCTGTGTTTTTACAGATCTTAATAACCAAGTGTATACTGTAAATGGAACTCAGTGCTAGAGACTTTTCATGATATAAATAGTGAGCCCTTTGTGGGGACTGCATTTATGAATTTTTCCAGGGCTTATGAAGACTGTAGTTTTTGCAGTTACACTTATTCAATACTAATTGGTTTATTCCATCTCCTGTAATCTTTGGACTCCTGATACGTGTCAGCCATTGTGATGATATTAAAAAATTATGAGAACTAGCCCTGACTTTTAGAAAATACAGATGAAGGGTAACTAAAGCTCCTTGAGGGAGAATCAGTGGAAAAACGAACTGGACTTTGAAGGACAAGAACCATCCTACCAGGCAAAGAAGGGGGTTAAATCGCCTTCCTGGCAGAGGGGGGAATGTGAGTGAGGACACTGGTATTTAGGATCAGGGTGACTAGGGGAGCAGGGGCAATGTGTGGCTGGAGCCCTTTCCTGGAGGGGCCTGGGAGAGGGCCGGGGAGGCAGAAGAAGAGGCAGTGTCGGATTAGGTTAGAGCAGAGGTCAGCCAGCTTTGGGCCACAGGCCACATCCAGCCGCAGCCAGTTTTTATAAATGAGGTTTCAGTGGAATGCGATCATATTCATTTTAGGCTATGGATGCTTTTGTGCTATAGTGACAGATAGAACATTGGCCAGACCTTGGGCAACAGCATCGTCAGCAGTGCTGAGGAATTTGGACTTTATGCTCTAAACTATGTGAGCAGAGGCAGGAAAGTTCATATTTGTATTTTAAGATGATCAGCAATATTGCAGATGGGTTTGGAGTGTTAACACAACTGACATAGAAAAGCTCATTAGGAGGCTATTGCCATGATCCAGGTGAGAGCTGATGAGCTAGTGGATAGAGTAATGACCGGATGAAGGAGATATCTAGGAAGTAGATCTTTTAAAAATGTAGCAGTTGGTGGGGTTAGAAAGAAGAGGTAGAACAATTCCCAGCTTTCTAGTTGGAAAGTTTCATGGTGATAGATACCATGTTTTCTTCAAAGTTAGAGTAGGATGCCAGTTACTCATAGCTTTGCTTTCTCAGTTCTAAACAGTGGAGAATAGATCCACGGAGCCCAGTGGACATTGAAGTTTTATTGAGACAACAGTGAAAGTGTTAGTCGCTCACTCATGTCTGACTCTCTGTGACCCCATGGACTGTAGCCCACCAGGCTCCTCTGTCCATGGAATTCTCCAGGCAAGAGTACTGGAGTGGGCTGCCATTCCCTTCTCCAGGGGATCTTCCCAACCAAGGTTTGAACCCAGGTCCCCCGCATTGCAGGCAGATTCTTTACCACTGAGCCACCAGGGAAGCCCATTGAAACAACAGGTGGTGGGTGACTCCCCAGTGGCATTGCTTCTTGGAAAAGCTGGGTTGGAGAGCATAGCTGGAACCCAGTGGGGTCCTCTAGCTGTGTCATACTTAGAACTTGGAGATGGTTGAATCTTTAAAATAGACACCTAGTACATGTGCCCAGCCATTACCTCACAAATCCAGCGAACACTGGGCTGTGCCTCATTATGGCAGCAGACACAAGGCAAGTCCACGGCACCAGACTGTAGATGGGGCTATTCAGCAGGGCCCATTAGGGGCTTCCCTTGTGGCTCAGCTGGTAAAGAATCCACCTGCAATGCGGGAGACCTGGGTTCGATCCCTGGGTTGGGAAGATCCCCTGGAGAAGGGAAAGACTACCCTCTCCAGTATTCTGGACTGGAAAATTCCACGGACTGTATAGTCCATGGGGTCACAAAGAGTCGGCTGAGCGACTTTTACATTTAGACTCCAGGTTCTTATACAGACTTGTTCTCAATTGTGCTTTCTTTATTCTTGAAAGAAATTCATCTTTGTGGTAATGATTGTATCACTTATGTATTCTACAAACATATTGTAGAAGTTTGATTCTTGGGGTAGTCGTCAGTTAACTTTCTTCTTTATTCCAAGAGAAATCTGGAAAGGGTCAGAGTTCCCTCTCTTCTCAGTTCGTCATTGGCAGGTAAACAGTTCAGTGTATCACCTACTAGGATAGGGCTGCCCAAACAGGTCCTCTCAGGGTGACCTTTGGAATGAATTCTTCCTTCCAGAGTCTGATTTCTGTCTTGCAGACTTGAGAACCAGATTTGTCAGCATACCGAGGACAGAACCATTTTCAGGGCAGGTATCAACTGAGCTCACATCAGCTTGTGTACAAGACAGAATACCAGATTGTTCATTTACTTTGAGTGCTATAACTAATACTCAGAAGGATCCAAATTTTGGAAAGTCAATTATTTTTGAGCTTCTGTAGGTCCAGAACTCTGTTGAGGGCTTTACATACCTGATCTCAATTAATTTTTCTCTGTTTAGAGGGATAGAAGTATAATATCATTAATTGATTTTATAATATTGATTGTATTATGAATAACATGATTCTGGAATTCATATGAACTTGATGTTTGAGGTTTCTTGCTCCGTGGAAATCGTTATGGGCTCCCTCTGGTGGACAAAGTATCAGTGACGTTTACAGTGGTTAATTATGGCTTGTGTTATGAAAAACTTCCTGTGTTTTAAACATATTAACTTTAAAATTGATGTAAGAAGAGGCCCCTTCTGAATCCTCTAAAAGAAAGTGAATAAACCAGAGAAGTGAAAGTATAATGTGTTGAATGAATTCATATAACTCAGATATGAAAATCTTGCCGCACACTTGTAATTTTAAACTCAGTAGTACTTTTTACTTCCAGACTTTCAGGTTCTCAGAGTCTGTAAATACTAGAATCTGCCCTCTACTTGCCACAGTCTAACATACGCCTATTTGTCAAAACTTTCTTACGGAGCTCGTAAGCTATATTTAACCAAGAGAAGTGAGTCTTTTCATTTCATAATATTGTACACATTCCTGTTCACTTTTTTGGACACATGATGAGAAAATCCTGGTTAAAATCAACGTTTGTTTTTTATAGCCTAAGTAGAAATGACAGATTGCTGCATATCTTGGCTGGGAGAAATTGAGAAAGGAATTAAAAAGCATAAGTTTTGAGTTGTAAATACTTTCAGACTTTGCCAATAATTAATTATCTGATCTTGGAGAACTTACCTAACCTCTATTTTTAGTTTTTTGTTTGCTTTCCCTGCCCTCCCCCCCCCCACTTTACTTGTTTGTTTAATGAGGAACTTTCACTAGATTATCATTAAGGATCTTTCCATGATCAGTACTCTTCTTTCTGAAAGTCCCAGAATATATTTTTAAATACTTTTACAATTGTAACTGCCCAGCACCTTGTGGTATTCCTCCCTGACTTTCTGTGTACTTCGAATTTTCCACCTAGATAAAAAGAAAAAAAATTTGTTTTTCAGAGTTCTCATTTGGTATGTTTCCACAAATGTATTTGATTTAGTAGTGATTATGTACTCTTGTAATGGGTTTTATTAGTGGGGCATGTTTTTGAAGTTGACTGATTTTGAAATCTAACTATGAAAATAGTAAATGCTCATTGAACAAATAGAAAAGAAAGTGAAGTTCACATATACTACTTGTGGCCAGAAATAACCACTGTTTTAATTTTGGTATATATTTTTTTCAGGCATTTTTCTTATTTAAAAAAAAAAACAACAGAATTTTTCTACAATGCTGTTTTCTAGCCCCACTCTCTTTTTTTTTTGCCTTATCTTGCCTTAATTTTTCGATGTCAATACATATTGTTCTTGCTGCCAATTGAGTTGGCTGCATAACCATTAAAAATAACACTATAGAATAAAAATCTCTTTCCTAAAAAAATAATTATATTCCATAACTTATTTACCTGAACCTCTGTTGAAAGCTATTTAGGCTGCTTTTAGTTTATCACTATTTTAAACAAATAGTACATTTTTACCAAATTTGTTTCAAATTTATAAACTCTTAAGAGGAAAGGCAAAGTGTATATCATTTCACTTGTTTTCTGTTTAATCTTTTCTCAAATATAAAGAATCGGATGCCCTAATATGATAAAAAAAAAATGATCCCTAATTTTGGGGGAAATGTTAAGTATATTAGAACTTATTTCAGTGCTGGGCGTAGGGGGAATAGAAATAGGGTAAGGGTAGGTAGGTGATAATGAGGAGCAGGCTAATCAGGACAACTTTGACATGGGACCAGAGCCTTGAAGGGCAAGTAAAACTGGTAGGTGGTGAGCATGAGTGTGGTGCATTTCTGTGACAGCAAGGACACTGGATAACTGGGCCAGTTAGCTGCTGCTTGGTTGGCGGCGTGAAACAAACTTGGGGAGGTGCTTTATGGCCTACAGACTATAGGACGCCTCCTGAGTTTTTATACAGGATAAATGTACAAAAATCAGTGGCCATCCAAATCTAATGACCACTTAAAATCTAGTGGAATCATTTATGGTAGTAACAAAAAGCACGTCTAGAAATAACCTTAATAAGCAATGTAAATGCCCCATTTGAAGACAACTTCACAGTTTTGTAGAGAGAGAAAACTTGAGTAAATAGAAACACATACTGTGTATGTGGAAGGGAGGAAGTGCTGTAAAGACAGCAGTTATTCCTAAATTAATCTGCAGATTTAGTGCAGTTTTAACCTAAATTCCAACAGAAAGTCATTCTGAAATTTGTCTAGAAAGTTGTTTTGAAATTCACCTAGAAAAGAAGATGTCTGTAAATAGGTAATTAATTTTTGAGGAAGAGTGGAAGAATATACATGTTGGGGTGGGTGTACTAGCCTTACAAATTATTAAAACATTTTAAAGCCAAAACTGAATGTATACATATATAGATCATATATGATTTATTTGTGTGTGATAAAAAGGTTCATTCAGTGACTTGGGGATAATTGGTTAGCACTTTGGAAAAAAGGCTTTTTTTTTTTTTTTTTTTTAGGTCCGTATCTTTTACTGTGCACACATTAAATTTCTAGGTGGACTGAAGATTTACTTGTAAAAGCCAAACTGAAGAAAATGACAATTAACCTATCTTCTAAAAGTTTTTCTGAGTTTAAAAATTCATAGCTGGACTTGATAATGGCATTGATTTTGATGATGGCAGCTCTCACAAGACCTTTACACTGAGACACCATAGCATTATTCCCAAGTATAAGAAATTATTAGGTAAATATGGCATACTGAAGTTTGTCATGGCATGAGAAGAAATGCTCATATTTAAAAGTTACTACCAAAACCACATACAATTAAAACTGTATATACCAAATCAAAAAACTCTAGGCATGGAAATATTGATTAGAAGAGAATACGCTAAAATGTTAACAATGGCTGTTTCTGGCTAATGAGATGATGAGTGATTAATTTCTCTGTTTCTATCTTTCTGAATTTCTTTAATGAGCACATATTACTCCTGAAATGAGAAACAGAACAAGTAAACCTCCAGGCCGATGAGTTTTTATTTGCTGTGAAAGGCAATGGAAAAGAATTAATATCTTTTGATTGTAAAAATGTCATGAATAAGCAGTATCTAATTATATATTAAATGCACAACGGAGAGGGCCCCTGTTTAAAGGAAGTCTGTGGTAAATCTTTTGTAAAGGGAGTAATTTTCCTGTAACTCAGCTGGATTTTCAGTTGAGACTTTCTTAACCTGTACAAGAAAATCATCCACAAATGTTTCATTGATGTCTTAGCTTTCTGGTTGTCATTCTAAAAAATAATAAACTGATAATAATAGCTACCACTTGTTGAGCACCTATTCTAGCTGGCACTCTGCTAAGAGCTTTATCATTTGGTTGGCTATCCTTGCAAGTTAGGTTCCTTTACTCATAAAGAAACCAAGGTTCAGGAGGTTAGGTCCCTGCCCAGGCTGGTGTCACCTTGATGGGCTTGCGCCCTGTTCCTGCCACCTCTCCACGCACACACCTCTCGATACAGGATTGTGTGTGCACGTGAGTGCTGTCCCGGGACTTTGGAGCTGGGCTGCACTTGGCATTGCGCTGGTCGGTTCTCTGGTGGTTTTCTCTTAGCATGTTGTCATACCGTCTGCTGTCTTTGGGAACATGTTTTGCTATATAAATCACGGGTATTTGAAATTGCCTGACTAGCTTTTGGGAAAATACAGCTGCCTCCAAAGCAAACTCTTTTTCAGTCAACAGTTGCTAGTAACTGTGTATTTCTTAGACGCAGTGTTGAGGTCTGTTTGGGGCAAAGGGGAAAAGAGTTGTGGTTTTAGTTAGTGAAATCATTGAGAAGGAAGGAGACCCAATTTATACATTATATACATCTGAGAAAGTATCATTCCCTTTTCTGTTGTCGGGACAGTCGTTTGTTATTTATTTGTTTATTCACCAGTGAGTCCCATGGAGGACTCAAGCTGAGTTGACTTTCCAGAAGCATTGCGGTGAGGCAAGGGCCCAGGCCTTTGGGACACTGGTCAGTCGGCAGATGAGGGCTTCCCCAGGGAGACGGCTTCCCCAGGGAGCAGCAGCTTCATTCTGCTGAGAACAGTGCCTGAGAGAGACTCAGCTGTGAGGCACCAGCAGGCAGTTTCTCTGGAGGCTGGGGAATGAGGGCCTTCATCCTGAAGGCACGGCTCCGCCACACTACCTATTTTAGAGTTGTGAGGGCTGAATGAGATATTTCATGGAAAACTGCCAGCATTGTATCTGGTACATTAGAGATGCTCATTAAATGGCAACTGCTCTGTTATCAGCTTATATCTATTGAGTATCTGCCCATAAACAAGGAAGGTACTTAGATTGCTGTTTGGACTCAGAAGATGAATGAGACTTTTGTTTTGCTCATTAATATGCTAACAATCTAGAAGAAGGCATTCATTCATTCAGCAGATATTTATCGAGCACGTGCTGTAAGGCTGTGCACTGGTTTTGATCCTGGGGATGTGTGGGTGCTAAGTCATGTCTGACTGTCTGCAGCTCTGTGGAATGTAGCCCGCCAGGCTCCCGTGTCCATGGGATTCTCCAGGCAAGAATACTGGAGTGGGTTGCCATTTCCTACTCCAGGGGATCTTCCCGACCCAGGGATCAAACCTGCGTCTCTTGCATCTCCTGCATTGCAGGTGGATTCTTTACCACTGAGCCACCTGAGCAAAGATAAGACAGACAAAAATCCCTACTTCTGTGGAGCTTTATAGTCTAATGGAAAACTTACAGTAAACAAGTAAACAGATGAAAAAAATACTGATGTCAGGTAGTGATAAACTCATCAGACATACTCGTAGGGAATTATAGAAATCTTCACAAGAGAAACTTTGGTAATCCAGAGAACAGAGATTGCTTTTGGGTAAGTTTGGAGGGAAGGTGTCATGGAAGAGATGACATTCAGGTGGGCCTCCCAGATTTTCCACATGTAGAAACAGAGAGAGGAAATGCAGAATGGAACATGTGATAAAAGCTCCAGGAGGGGGAAAGCACTCGATGGGTAAAATCTGAGGAAAGCTCATTTACCTGGAGAGAGTGTGAGAAGTAGGCAGTGTGGTGTGCCCTATATGATCCCATTGGCCTCTGTCCATCCTTTCCTCTCTGCATGGAGGCCCATCTGTATGGAGCGCATGGCCGGTGTCCTTGTTCTCTGGCTTCTGACTGGGTGCAGTCAGTGCGAGGCTCCAGCAGGAGACTGGGGGTCTGGAAGAGGCAAGAGTTGGTTTGGGAACTGGGTGGTGGGGCTTTGTGTCCACAAGGGCCAGGTGTCTACTCAGGTTAGGTGTCTGCCCACCAGCCCTAGCACTGTTTACCCATGTACGCCAAGCATCGCATGGGTTAGGATGGGTTTAGCAAATAGTCTGGTACCAGCCAGCAATAGACAGGATTGCACTGCAGCTCCACTCAGGGGTGACCCTGAAAGATTGTGACAAAGGGAATTCGTCCCTGTGGACAGAACGTTGGACGGTTCATCTTTGCCTTTTTATTTAAGGTAGCTTTTAAAGGTGATACACTTTCTCCTTCTCTCTCTCTCTCTCTCTCTCTCTTTTTCTCTCTCTCCCTCAACATTACAATAGGGAAATGTCACGAATTTTAGGCTCAAACAGATTTTCTCTTAGTGATGTGGCTGTTCATACTTTTCTTCCAGAAATGACCTGAAAGACTAGAGGTGGTAAATGACTCTCATGGCATTTTGACTATAAATCTGAACTGGAATGGAATCTGTAACCCATTATCAGATTCTGAATCAATCTGCCTTGTCTTTCTCCTATTTTTGTTTCAGTGAAATGTGTGTTTTTATTCTGTCAATGGACAGTTTACATACCTAATATACCTAATATTAAGAGGGAATTATATAATGAATACTTGATGTGAGAGGGACTAGTTAAATACTTCAACTCCAAAGGATTCCATTAAAGTAATAAGGAAATTACATTTAATTTTAAATGATAGATTTTTTAATGTTATTGCTATTAAGCATGTATTATACACACTCAACCCATTTTTTGCAAATGAATTCCCAAAGCACAATTCATCTTTATACAGGTGGAGAGGAAATATTCTTACAAAGTATAGTTTGATGTCATCTTCTTAACTGTGGAGAGAAACATACTTTTCCCAAGACTAGAATGTGATGGTCAATTGGAAACTTTGGGAGTTACAGGCTTTTAGCTCTACCTCTTGAAATAAGAAAATATATATAAATGGGTCCCTAGATGAAGGCGTGGTGGGGTCCTTTATAGCCCTAATTGACTCCAGACATAGAGGCCGTGATTTGTAAGCAAGCAGTGACAAGAGGAAGTTAAATCAAAATTAAATTAAGGGAACGAAGAAAAAAAAGAGATATCAGGAGAGGTGGTGAATTTTCTGAAGGCTTCTAAATACTTATCTGTGGGTAAGTGGGAGATCTGTGACTGTATCTCAGTTGTGTCAAAGGATGAAATCTGGAAACATTTCAGTCCTAAAAAAGAACTTTCTCTCTTTTCTGAAGTCTTTTTGGTATTCATTACTTGGTACAGTTCAGTCAATACACACACATTGCTTCTATACTTTTCCATGACTCAACTGGCAGTAAAAAAAATCAGCATCTCTCAGATACACAGAGGAGGTGATACTTTGGGAGGATTGGTTTTTCTGTTTTTATTTTGACTTTCTGTTATTGTTCAGCTCAGGTGACTAAAACTGCAGGAGTCAGAGCCTCCTGGCCGCTCAGCCATTTCTGCATTCGTCTCAGTTTCTCTTCTGCTGGCCTCCCCTGCCTGGTGAAATCTCAGGCCCAGGAGGACAGGGGCTGGGTCCCGCTCCCAGCCCCTGCAAACACAGTGCAGAGTTCAGCACGTGTTTGTGAAGTTAACTAGGGCCTTGCATTTCCTCCCTCTCTCTTCTATCCCACTACCGCCACGTGGGCTCGTTCCCTCACCATCTTGCGCCTGAGCTGAGGCAACGCTCTGAGGGCTTCCGCACCTCCACCCTCTCTCAGAGCCACGCCACTGTGCAGAAGGTGCCGCGTTCATTATGTTCCTGAGCTCAGAAGTGTTCACTGCTCCTTCCTCACACGGTGGATTCTGTTATTTGGCTGGTGTTCAAAGGGCTTCATAAAGCTGGCCCCACCCACTTCTCCAGTTTTACATCCCACACCTGCCTGTACCATCCACCAGCTTTAATCAAGGGGTGCTCTTCACACGCTCTTCTGCTCTCTTGTCTCCTTGTCTGGAACTCCTGCTCTTTCTCTTGCCTCGACGGCTCACTCCTCTTCACTTAACTCATATGCTACCCATCCTGAAAGGGCAGAAGAGGAATCTCTTCTGAATTCAGAGCATTTGCTGCCTGTATTACTCGTTAACCCAGCAACTCTGTGTGGCTTATGACAGCCTGTGCATTATTGTTTGTTCTTGTCATTACTTTTTGAAGATGAATCGGGCAGTACCCTGTCTAGCAGAGCGACAGGCATTCACATATTGTTATTTAATAATTGCATTGTTGCTTAGCTTTCCAAGTGCCGCTGTATTGTCTTCCAAACTACGTTGGTTACTTTTGAGCACGGGCGATGGAAAAGCAGAGGGTCGGAGTGATTGGATGTCTTTTAAATATTTCCTTCAGTGGTAGCTCAGGCCGCAGCTATTAGGCGGGACAGTCACCCATCTTACTCATGTTTGCCTTCCCAGCGCCCAGCCCTGTGCCTGGCCCATCGTGGGGAGTCAGTACATGGTATATGACTACATGAATCGAAAACATTCTCAAATATTTGTTTACTAGTTTGACCCAGAGCTAAATGAATCAACATGGGTGATTTTCCATCTTCGAAAAGCCATAAAAATCCAGTTTCTCATTTAGCTTTTTTCACCATTAACAGTTCTCCCTCCAGCACTTCTTCCTTTTGCCTGCCTTCTGCTTCATACTGAAATGTAAATCAATTTCCTCTCATTCTTTCCCCTGTGAAATTGGAGAACAGCTGTTTAGTCACCTCCTTATAAATAACCCTTCAACAAGTTAAATTGCCTCTAGGACTTGCTTTCTCTAGATTAAATTATCCCAAAGCCTTTTCTTTTTCTCATAAAGGCCTTTTCAGAAAGAAGCATTTGTTATTTTTTATTTCTTTTTCTAACTCTTTATAAAACTTTATTCTTTTCATAAATGTACCATATAGAATACCCCTGTAAGTACCTGATTAATGCTGTCTGGAAAGGAAGACATCTTGAATCTCCTGTTAACTTTCTCCCCGTTGGGGTTTATGCTCACCCTCTCCTTGTTTTTTTTCCTTTTTCAGTGCATTTCTTCAAATGTGTAGCTTGATTTTCTTCCCCAAATGCTAACTTGCTGTATCAGTAGTCTTACAAGTTACAGAGAACCCAGTGCAAATTAGCTTAAATGATGGAAGGGAATTTATTGGTTTGTATCACTGAAAAGTCTGGTAATACGACTTAACCTCCAGTGTGGCTGCGCCCCAGGGACAAAACAGTGTCACCAAAAGCCTTTTTTCTCACTCTCTCTTTTCGTGGTGTTAGCACCTCCCTCCAGACCCCTCCAGGCCTCTGCTTTGTGGTGGCTATGGATCTGCTGCACACACACAGCTTGCTTGCCAGACTGCCCCACCCAGAGGAAGAGAGAAACACTTTTCCTGGGAGACCCACTGGAATCCTGGGGCTGAGGCGGATGCTGCTCCTTAAACCCGTCCCCAGAGACCTGCTTAGGACCCAGCTCTTCAACCAGAGCAGTGTCACACATGGCTGAGAACAGGGGGAGAATGTTCCAAGGAAATCTGGGGAGCTGTTCCCAGGAGAGGGCAGTGGGTGTGGGTGACCGACCATTGATGTATATCGCTCCAAAATTGTGCTTCTTCACTCTGCCTTAGACAGATTATTAATACTGCTTTGAACTGGAGGTGTTTCTGGCATGAACTCTTCACTTACTCTTTATTGAACACTGTGGATAGAGTATGCCAGGCATGCAACTAGGTTTTGTGTGTACAACCACGAATGAGGCAATCCCTGACCAGGAGAAACTTTTAGTCAATGGAAAAGACAGATGAATAGGCAAATAGTTAAAGCCTGTTGTAATAGGTGCTGGTATCAGAATGTATGTGGATACAGGGGTATTAATAGAAGTGAGGGACTCAGTGGGAGGGGCTTGAAGGGGTAGGGCTTCACAGGAGAGGTGAGTTTTGAGCTAAGCCTTGAAGGGTAGAAAGGATTTCTCTAGAATGGAGAAAGAAGGGCATTATCCTCAAGGCCATGGCGAACCTTAAAAAGTTTCCAGCAGGGAACTGGCAGGATCAGGTATGGATTTTTTAAAGATGGTTCTGCCGGCCATTGGTAGATTCAGTGGAGGCGAGAAGGACTGGCAGGAAGGAGAAAGATCCATGATGGTTGCAGTAGTTAAGTCTGAGCCAGACCCAGCGGAGGCCTGAACTGAGTCAGGGACTATAGGGACAGAGGACAGGTTTAAGATATATTGACAGGATTTGGGACTTGTTAAGTAGGAGATGAAAACCCGTCATTCTAGATGAATTCAAGGTTTCAGTTGCGGGTGACTAGATGAGTTTAGTTTAGTTCGAGATGAGTTCAGCTTTGTGGTTCTTTGAGGTGCCTGCTGAACATCCACCCAAGGGGCGCATGTCTATCAGACAATGATAAATACAGAAGGGGACCTCAGGGAAGTCTCTGAGCCAGAGATATAGATGGGGAGATATCAGAGTACAGGTGGAGTATAGATATCACTTCTTCCTTGGAGAAGGAGTGAGGTTACCCAAGGGGAATTTCAAATGAGAAGAAAAGAGGGCTGGGGAATGGGGAGTAGCAACATTGGAGAGTCTAGGAGAGGATAAGGAGTCAGAGAAGGAGGCCGTGGAGAAGTTAGGCATCTGGGTCTCTCCAAATAATAGACCTCCTCTTGCCTTGATAAAGGCAGTGTCTCCTGGGAGATTGGTGCCATGGTGGCTGGTTAGGCACATGGGCCCTGGGCTCTACTACCTACTGGTGTGTGACTTGTGGGCAGATTACCTCATTTCCTGATCTATATGGTGAGAATAAGTCAAAGTGAAAGTGTCTGCTGCTCAGTCGTGTCCGACCCTTTGAGAACCCCATGGACTGTATCCTCTGTCCATGGAATTCTCCAGGCAAGAATACTGGAGTGGGTTGCCATTCCCTTCTCCATGGGATCTTACTGACCCAGGGATCAAACCCTGGTCTCGTGTACTGCAGGCGGATTTGTTACCATCTGATTCACCAGGGAAGCCCCTGAAGAAAAAATTTTAGAGGATTAAATGAGTAAATCACTTTGAAAGTACTTGGCACATAGGAGATAAATAAACATGGAAATCAATCAGTGCATGTGCCCTGCATTTGTGATCTGTCTGCCTCTGAATTTACCTATCTACCGGCCAGTTAATCTGAAATCCAAAACTGGTTTGTTTGAACCTAAATAATTTATTCTTCTGAAAACTCTGGTGGTTCCGGTGTAAACAATGCAAGTATCTGACTTCTTGAAGGTTTTCCAGATTATTTATTGGATTATTATTATTATTATACTGGCTATTAATTTGATGTACCTCTGACTTTGATGTACTTTGTTTCTCCCACACTTGATGTGTTTTAAAATTGTTCCTAATAACCTGACAGCATGCAACTTTCTCTCCTTTCTCTTTCTCTTTTTTTCTTCAGATTTTCTTCCCCAGAATCATTCTTACAAAGTTCTGGAATGCTCTTTTAGTTGCACCCCCGCATTTTGGTCAGTTTCTGGCATGTTACTTTTAATCAGGCTACTTTTTTCATCCATCTGTAGAAATTGGCAATATTTTCAACTCCTCTCCATTATGGTCAGGAATACGACCTCGCTGTCTTTTCTTCTTCCTTTTGCATTTTCCCAAGTAAATGTCTTGAACCACTGATTAGATCTATGTGCCCACAATAACATAAGCAGGCATGAAGCTTAAATCTGATTTAAAGCAGTATTGTACAGTCTGTTACTCCATTAAAGTCCTTCAGCGTCTAGATTAAAATAGAATAGCATTACGAGTGTGAGTTTGTCATGAAATCTCTAACACTTGTTGAACCAGAAGTCGTGTGTGTTCATTTTTAAATAACTGGGTGGGTCACTTTCTTTATTTATTATGAACACAAACACTGATGCTAACAACTGACATGTGAAAGGAAAACAGGCGATAGTGATGAAAACCATTTAATGATTAGTGAGGAAACAAATATTGTTTAATGAAAATAAAAACCATGTCTAAAGGGCCTAATGCTGACTTTTGGAAACATAACCGTGTTGCGGTCTGTTGTGTACCCTCTGTCCTGTACAGTAGATATTGTTTAAAATTGCTTGGGAACTGGAGCTTGCAATTGTGAGCCTGGAATGTCCTGCAGATAATTAAGTTGTGGTCAGGCTTTGGAAAAATAAAAAGTTCTCGAACTATGATTTTATAAACATGCTACAATAACATTTCTTTATATTTAACAGTTTCTTATAGAAAACTGATACTCTCATGAGGCATTGATTAAAGGTAAAACATCAAGAAAGAAAAAATATTAAATTAAAACTTCACTTAGGATGTTGACAGTTGGCTTGTAATATTAAACAGATGTGTATGTTTCTGGGGATATTCTTCTTTCTGAACTGAATTGCTAAGTTGTATTTTTTTTTTAAATGACAACTACAAATTTTTGATCAGTTAATAATTTTAAATGCCCTTTCTACAATCTTCTGTATTCTAACTTCATCTGTAGTTTGAGCCCTCTCAGTGATATAATGATTGGTGAAACCTTTGCTGCCTCTTCTGAAGTCTTTCCTTTTCTTTCTTTCTTCATCATCCCCAGCTCCTCGTCTCAAAGCTTAACTGGGCTCTTCTGATTTGATCATGCATTCTTGGAGATTGATTCCTTGAAATAATTTTAGGATCACTGAGTGGAATTCTACCCTTTTAGATTTATGTCTGCAGTTTACTTCTATATAAGTTTCACGTTGACCTACATTGTGGTATTGTGTTTGTGTGGTCAGTCGTGAAGGCTTCATGCATGATACGTCTGTAAGCCAGCCATGTAGATCCGGCCGTACCCGCATACTGTGGGGCCAAAGAAATGTCAGTGAGGGGACCTAAAGGAAACAAGGCCTTGGAGCGAAATGAGATACAGTAAACTCCTCTTTTTGCTTACAAGGATTTCGCCATATAACCTAGAATGTAGTAGGGGCAGTGGACGGGGTGGGGTGAGTCGAAAGGGTGGATTGGGTAGGTGGGTAGACTTTGGTAAATGGAGGAGGAGTCAGGTCAGATTTTGCAGGATGAGGTGAAGATATTTTGTATCTTCAAAGCTTCTTCATATCTGTTCACAAGACCAGATAAATTGTTCATTTTGTTTGGGCCAATGAAATTTTTCAGTTCTGAAGATCATTTTAATTGTTAAGTCTGACATGTGGACAACTTAAGTTTTCTGAAAGATACATGTCATAGGGCAGGAGTCTCTGATTAACCTGGAGAACAGTCTAGTTGGTTTGGGTAGAATTATTTATCTTGGAACTATGTATTGCTTGCACAGTCTTCTTTTTGGAATCAGTGTTTTTTCTTTGCAGATTCCATTTGGGAAGCTCTGCTTTGGGGCCTAGTATTTGGAAGGCATTTCCAATAAACACAGAGGCTCACTAGACTGTCTGAACAAATATAATGACCTATTTTAGCATACAAAACTTTAACCTCAAAAATAATGAATGTAGCTTTAATAGCAAACTATTTAAACATGACTGTTCTCAATATCTAACAGTATAAATCATTTTTAAATGTCCTATTTGTTAAAGTTTGATTTAGAAGCAAAAAATTTTCTTCTTATTAAAAAGTGCATTTTTATATGAAGGGATTTGACAAGTATGTGTTTCAGGTGTTTGACTTTTGTTTTTTGTATCACTGTTTTGGAAGTATTATTTTCTATTTTGTGTGGGGAAGAAAGGAGAGCAAATTTCTGTGTTTGATGTCTCAGTAGATTTAATTGAATCATTGCTGTATTCTCCTAGAAATTTGTGATGCTCACTAACAGTGCCCTTTTGGAGAGAGTTGGGAACTTTGAGCTATGTGCACAAGTACTATATAAATTTAGCATAATTTATTATTCTAGAGCCATCCGTTTTAGCGTAAGACTCTGAAAAGCAGTAAAACATATCTGTTAAGGTTTCTGTCAGCTTGTTTCAGAGGTCTGTATTATTTCATTCCAATTCTCTTCCAATATTTTTCTGTGAAGAAGAGCTGTAAATATTTTAAATAGTTCTGTCTAACCAGAATTAATACCACCAGGTATAAGTAGAAAATGCTGTTTCATTTTACCGTTCTTACTACATCATAAGCTAACTCTCTGTAAATGATATTCTTTTATAGATATTTTGGCCTGGCTCGCCGATCCTAATTTCAGTATTATGCCTGACTTAGCAATAAGCTGCTATGATCAGCTACAGTGAATTGTATTAGGCAGGCTTTATTTTCTGTGGCAGTGTAGTATTGCAATTTCTCCCACCCCTGAGGTAGAAAAGCATGGTCTTCATATTGTTTTCCAGTTTTAATGTTTAATAACTCCTGTCTTAGGGAAAAGGAAAGTGGGAAATTTTGCAAGATAGGTGATGATGAAAGAGTTATACCGTTTGAATTCCTCCCATCTCTTAAACATTTCATTCGGTCACCCCTCTTTCTCTGTGTAGGGATTGGATCTTCGCCGCCGTCTCACAGATAATGAGTTGGGCTCTGTTCGGGAGACAGAGCACACTGCTAGTGCCTGCAGCCTTCACGCTCTTAACTGGGGGTTGCTGATTGGGGAATGGAGACCCTCATCGGCCCCTGGTGGTCTGGAATGAGAAATGCACCTCTGGAAAATTGCATTTGAACTTTCCACAAAGCTTAACATTTCATCAGAAACAAAAATGTTAATCATTTTAGGTAGGTTGACTGGCTTATTTATAGTGTTCTTTGAGCTATAGTTGTAGTTACTTATTTTCTTAATCTCACTGAAAATAGATGAACTACATATAAAAACTTGGGAACTGAATTAGCACCTGCATTTCAAGCCACTTAGGAAATGGAGGAAAATTCTGTAAACGCTTGTGTAAGTGCTAGATTGAGAAGAATCTGTCAGAAGCTTTCTCTTTGTCATTTCTTTGTTAGCTTTATCATGCTTAATTTTCATGAAAATAATGTGTTTGTGACTGTGGTCACACCGTGATTTAGCTTTGGCTTATGTATGATATTTTATTGTCCCTGTCCTGGAAAATTATAGCAGTTTTTATGAGGAGTGGTTTGTGGGTTCACACAACCCACTTGGAGTGCCATTCACTATAATCTCTTCTAAAAGGACCATAAAACATCATGTAAATTGTTTAAAAAGGGAAAGGCCTTTTTTGAGAAAGGCTAAGAAGAAATCTTTCCAGGCTTTGTTTCTTATAGTTAGCTTCATGCTTTTAAGCTCAATTTATTTAAAGCATTAATGTTAAAAAATAAAATGCACGAGTTATGTGAGTAAAGATGGTTGTGAGCTAGGGCTGGGCTAAAACTGGGTGTTGATGCAGAATAATATGTACCAAATACATTATAACATTTTAAAATGTGTTTCATGTGACTTTGGAAATGAAATTAAGGAAGAAAGGAAAAGAGAGGGAGGAAGGAAGGCGGGAGGGAAGGAAGGACGGAATTAATTCACAACATGTACATCTCTTTTTAAAAAACCCTTGTGTTCTCTTAAGTACTTGTGTGTCTGTGGTCGACATTAAGGCACAGTTTTTGGTAACCAGTCTTGTGAAACGCATATTTAATTTCACAAACAGATTTACCTAGAGAAACTTCCCTCCTTGGCAGTCTTACCATTTCGGTTGGCTTGTTGCACTCAGTTTATATACACCCTTACGAAGAAAGCATAGAACAGCACAGTAACAGGGCCAAAGTTCTGTCGTGGTTTTCTGTACAAATGCCTTATTCTGATATTATCTTGGTTTTGTGTATGAGCTCGATGGAGAGCAAGGACGGAAATTGTTAATAATTTTCTACAGCATTTACATGGTACTCTGAGCTTCTAGTCACTTAATACAGATATATCTTATGTTTAGAAAATTTTGGTAAGAAAATCCATACATATGTGAAATATAAAATAGAGGCAGCTGTTCATTTTGCATGAAGATAGAACAAATATAGAATAGATTTAATTTAAAAAACCACTTCCTTAGTATATGTGAGGTTGTTATAGTTGCAACAACATTTATGGGAACACTTATAAATGAAATGATGATTACTGTGTTCATGTAAATAGTCACATAAACATTTGCTTCTGCGAAATTTTCTGTTTATATTAGTGTGTTTTAAGAAACCCAAGATTATCTGGGTGGTTTAGAAATTCCTTGGTTTTGTGACAAGAGGAGGTTATAAGTGGATTATATTTATGCCTCTTGAAGAGAGCATCAGAAAATTGCTAAATTCTCTTGAATATGGCTGTAAATCTTTCTGTAAGTATAAATACTTTCTATTTGCATGTATAATTTCATGAAGAATATCAACGTAGGTTTTATTAGGTGACTGTAAATTCTCCTTTTCCATATGTGGTAAAACATACACAAAACTAACTTCTTAAAACATATCAAAACTATTTGGAATTATTTCTTACTCTACCCTCTTTCTTTTTTTTTTTTAAATTTTTCTACTATTGAGGTGTTTCTATACTATCTAGGCTGCAGAGTAGCCAACTAAAATGAGTTTGGGAAATAGAAAATGAAGGAGATTTTGATAAGAAACAGGAGAGTCTAATGTGATACTGTGCAAGGTGGGAACTAGGTGAAGTCTGTCCTGACGAGCCTGGAGCCTCGCTGCCGCTGGTACAGGACTGCCCTCGGCCTTCCAGCTCTCCTCGGGACTGGGGCCCCTGTGGTGGGCTTGGGAGCCCCTGTGACCAAGTCTTTAGCCTGAGAATCCATCGTCTGTGGTTAAGTGCACTAAGCAAGGAGGACTTTTTGTGGCATTTTAACTGAAGCTATTGGTTATGCCACAAATTTTATAATTAAAAACTTTGCGTCTAGCTCTATTGACTAAATTGTTTTAACATGAGATGGTTGGGAATAGGATAGGCAGGACGCTGAAGGGACCAAATACCGGCTTCTCCAAGTTAGATATTATTTTCCTCTGAGAATTGATGATACGTTGCTGTATCATGGCATCATTATTATCGTAAGTGATATAGATTTGCTATCTTTAGGGATTTTCTTTTTTTACGTTAAGAAATCATTTTTCTGTGTGTGTGTGTGTGTGTGTGTGTGTGTGTTTGCACAGACAACATACTTCCTAGTCATTTGCAGTTATTAAATAAAAATGCATAAGAAGAGTCAAGTGTGTGTTATCTTGTTTTACAAATTACTCAGTTGGAAGGAATCTAAACTTACTTTGCTTACAACTTTCGTCCAAAATGTATAAGTCCTTGTTTCTGTTTTTCACTTGAGTCAGAAAATATTTTTCATGGACTTTAGATGACAGTAAACTATTTGTTAATAAATAGCTAATTTTTCTTTTTTCTTACATGAAAATCCTCATCAATATGACCAATTCCTGTCAGAGAAGGGGCACAATTTTTTCATTTTTTCCCCCCAAACTGCGACTTCAGAAAATATGTAAGAGATGTAGCAATTAACCTACATGCACATTTATAATACTAGAAAATGGGCAGCTAGTTACATTCAAAGACAGGATCTGATAGGCCCAAATTGCTTAAAACATCACAGTTATTGAAGATCTACCCTAGGGAATTTGAGAAACCATTTAACAGATGAAAGTACATTTTGAAAAGTCTGACCTTACAGGCAATCATAAAATGAATCAAAACAGTGCTTTTTTCCCCCTGAAATGTACAGAGCCCATCTGTGTCTAATCCAGTAATTATAGACTGTGTTCAATTACCTTTTCAAACTTGGAGCAGACTGGAGACTAGGCAGTGAACAAACATAGGGTTTTGTCTAGACCTCAATTGACCACAGTCTAAAACTTGAATTTATATCTAATTTTATTTTTTGTTTGGTTTGATAGTTCTTAAAGGATTCATTTTTGCTACTTGTGTTTTACCTTCTTCGATTTGAGATGTTGCCTTTTCTCATCACAAAAGCTTGTGTATCACTGATAGCTTATGCTATAATCAGATGTGTGTTTTCTGAATGCTTTTGTCTGGAAATCAATAATTTGCACTGGAGAAAAGACTGCATGGGGTGGGAGAGAAAGTTATACTCGTGAGTAGTATTTATTAAAAGTAGCCTTTAAAGTGTTGCTGCTGACTCTAACTCTTTTTTTATGTGCTAGGAAAAGATAATTTATTTTCCTCTTAAACTTAGAAAAGTATAGTTGAGATAATTTTAAATTGCTTTATACAGTTAGTAAGATGTTTTAAAAAATACATGTAAACTGCTAAAATCTGTCTTTCTTTTATCAAATGTATTTTACAATTGGTTTTCTCTTTATACATTTTTATTGCATTTGCCCATCAGGCAGGTATCTATTATAAGACATTGTATAGGTTTCAAAATCCACTTCAAACCACTTCTTTTCAAGTCAGTTTATGATTTGATGAATCTTTGTGTGAGAATTAACCATGAGCTGCCACAGCCAGTTCAAAATATTTAAATTTTATCCAAGAATCTTGGCACTTCAAGTTTTTCTTAAAACACAAGACAAACAAAAGATCACAGTTTTTAGAATGCTTATACCATAGTCAAAGCTCTCCCCCCACCCCACCCCATTATTTAGTATTCAAGTCATTCACATTCCAGTTAGCATTGGAAACCACTGTTCTGAGGTATTTATTGGAGTCATCATTGCATATTGTATTGTGAATTTTTTAGAAACTTTAGAAACTTTTCCTAGTGTGGGTTTTTTTTTTTTTTTTTTTTAAGTTCATTTAGGTCTCACCATTCTAGGGAAGTTTTTAAAGATTCTGTCGCAGGGGAGGGAAGTACTTTTATTTGGTTACATGAATGAACTTTCTGAGAATTATATGGGGAAAATGAAACTTGAAGAGAATTACAAATACCATATGCTTAGTAATTCCGTAAGACATTTGCTCAGTTACTCTAGAACAGTGTGATATCTTTACCTTCTTAGGGTCCTCACAGAGAAGGTTAAAGGTTATTCTTTCTTTCTAAGTGGGAACTTAACAGAGACACCGTTTGGATCCTGTCTCATTCTCTCCCTGATCTGATCCTACTTAAAATGTTCCTATCTCCACCCAGATTTTCCTAGACCAGCACTCCCTCCCAGTTCCTGCTTCATTATGTGCTTCATTATGTCTGGGACACTGAAGCACCCTCCTTCATGGCACTTAGCCTGGCTTGGATTTTTATATTTGTTTATTAACCTGTTTAATGCCACCCCCACTGAACTGTGAGCTCTTTCAGATCAAAGGCGGGGTGTGGGCTGTGTTCTGTTGTCTCCCAGCACGGAACACAGTGCTGCTTGTGGCAGGCATTTGCTTCTTGTTGGCCGAATGATGGCTGAGTGTGCCGTCCGCCTCACTTTCATCCCATTCTCCCTGACTTAGTCACCATATCCACACTCTTTCTCAGATCACCCAAGCCTCTCTTAGCCCAATGTTAGTCTTCTCTCCTTTTCTTTTTGTGCCATTTCCTCATACAGATCTTATTTCTCTACCAAATAACTCTGGCCACGCTGGTGCCCTGCCGTGAAAACCCGCCCCACCCCCCACACCATTTTCCTTTCAGCCAACCAATTACTCTTCTTTTTACAAGGTGATCCACTCCTCAGAAACACTATTGCTCCAAGTTACACCTCCTCTTATATACTTGTACTTGCCCAGTATTTACACTTGATTGAACATAGCCTTGGAGAAGTTATTTTTATGGTTGAGGACATTTCTTTATGATCTGTTGATACAGAGCAGTTAGTCTATGTTGGGCTGTGTTGTTAAGGGGCCCACATGAGGTCTAAGTGTGAATAATACCTAGTATTTCTTTATAGCATTCCAGTTTACTGGTTGTTTTCACTCAATTCTCAACAATCCTTTTAGGAAGTCCTCCCTGTTTCAGAGATACAAGTCAGAGACATAAGCTTCAGAGAACCCAGGTTGATTTATAAACTCCAAAGCTGCAGGACAAGGATTCAGGTCACGGTTTTGTCACGCTATAAAATCTTTCTGGAATGTCAAGATTATTTGAAAATATATTTTATCTTTACAGATGTTCTTTACACATAGGAAACTGTTGGTTTGTTCATTGACTGAATTGATACAGCCCATAGTTATGTCTGTTGTATCACTTATTGAGCTCACTGCAGCTGGGTGACTGTTTGTCTCCCTGACTTATGCTTTTTAAGGGCACTGGCCACATCCTATTCTATTTTCAGTCCACAGTATGTAGTCATAGTAGAAATGCAAAGAACATGTGTTGAGTGAATATAGAGTATCAGGGCTTCCCTGGTAGTTCAGTGGTAAAGGATCCACGTGCAGTGCAGGAGTTGCAGGAGATGCAGGTTCGATCCCTGTGTCAGGAAGATTCCCTGGAGGAGGGCATGGCAACCCACTCCAGTATTCTTGCCTGGAGAATCCCATGGACAGAGGAGTCTGGCGGGCTACAGTCCATGGGGTTGCAGAGTTGGACACAACTGAAGTGACGTAGCATGCATAGTGTATCAAGTGAAGGAAATGCAATCAAAATCCTTAACTGACATAGATAATATCTAGAACATTCTGCCAGAAAGGCAGTACGGTGTGGTGGTAAACACCAGAGAGGCTGGAATCTAGTCTGCCCAAGTTTCAAGCCCCGGCTGTGGCACTTTCTCACTATGTGACCCAGGCAAATTACTTCGCCTCTGTGCACGTCAATTTTCTCATCTGAAGTGGGGATTATAATCCTACCTGCCTTATAGGGATGTTTATACGCGCGCACGCACATACATACACACACACACAGAGGTTCATAATAGTACCTGACTCATAGTAATGCTCAATAAATATTAACTTTAGTTTAAACAGACCACATAGGACTACTGGGCCATAATGATAGGCATTCATAAACAAATATAAATATAATCGATTGTTGTGTGTGTTAGTCACTCAGTCCTGTCTGACTCTTTGCGACCCCATGGACTGTAGTCCCCCCTCCAGCCCCAGGCTCCTCTGTCCATGGGATTCTCCAGGCAAGAATACTGGAGTGGGTGGCCATTTCCTTCTCGTATCAGTAAAAATAGTGGAAAACTCTTAAGGAGCTGCTGCGTAATTTGAGCAGCTCACATTGCGTGAAGCCAGCATGAGAACGCTGAGTGGAGGAGGGAATGCCGAGCATTTGTGTGCGGGAGAGCATTCACTCAGCAAAACATGCCCAGTGTTATCTGTGCACTCTGCCACTTGGGTGTGTATGATGTCTGCATATTCCACAGGTCAAGTTCAGAGGAGAAGGGTGCTATGAGGTGCTCCTTTAGACAGGAGCTAAGGATAATGCCTGGGCCATGCCCTCAGAGAGTAAAGGATATGGATCAGAATATCCTTATTCCCGAGGAGGAGAGAATTTTGATTAAATAATTTGTTAAGTATCATGCAGCAGAGGGAAGACCAGGAGGGTTGACTGTGTTAATTGGTTATCATGTAGAGAATAGTTTTGTTGATGATTTAGTTGAGAGAAGCCAGGTCAGAGGGCTTAAAAATAAATAAACCAGTGTCTTGAAAAATCAGGGCAAAGTGAACCATTCATTCAGGGTTCTTAGTATTGAAAGACAGGAGTGAAAGAGCTTTAAAAGGTCGTAGAAATCACATCTAACTCTGTAACTCTTTCTGCCATAACCAAATAGCTGAAAGAACTTTGTTTTTACCCTTATTTTTTAAAAATGAGAACAATGATAGGATGATTTTCATTCACAAAGTCTCTGTTTTCCATTCAAACTGCACTGTCTGTTGCTGTGTTCGACAAATTGATTGCTTGACTTATGACAATGTTTATGCAACTGCTTTCCTCATCTGCAGTGAAAAGACTGAGAAATGTTTCTTTGATTTGTGTATCTACAAGTCCTTCTGATTTGTAGAGAAGCCTTGAAGCCTTTACTTGACCACTCAGTAAAGAGTTCCTGAGCACTTTCAAGGTGCGGCTCGAAGCAGAGACGTCATAATGGACAACTCCTGGCCTCGTGGATCGTGAAGGCTGAGAGCTGATCATCATGTCTCCTTTAGGCCCCTCCTCTCCCTCAGTGGAAGCTGGAATCTCACAGTTCTCCCTCTAGTAATGAACTCTTATTTATTTGGATGGTTTTCTTTTAGGTCCTCAATATTTTCATCATAGCCCTGCCCTCAGATTGACATGAAAAAAACAATTTATGTCATTTATAAAAGCAATGATTGAACATCCGTCTTTTCTAAGGAAAGATAGAAGTTTATGGTTGTCTCATCGCAGCCAACCAGCATGTTATTACTGTACTAGCAAGAAGACACTGCAGACCTCTGGCTTTGTCGTGAGTGCTGGGGTACTTTTTACTCATCAGAGGATTAAGAATCTCGTCAGTTATTCCTTTCTGTTGGGTGCCTGTTATAAAATGTAAAAATGTGATTTTTTACCGACCTTGGCATTTTTAGAGATTTTCAAGTTGCCATGTTTAAGTAATCTCCTGATGAACTTTGAAAATATTAATATTAGCATTCCTGTGTTCTGCTGGCAAATGTAGCCCCTAAAGCCAACTCTAACACAGTAAGATTCAGGAACAGAGGAGAGAGGTTCCAACTCCCCTAAAGCTGACTGAGATGACTCTGCAGGTTGAAGTCCCCCACACTCCTCTGTCACGTCAGCCTTTTTCTCTGTCCTTCCTCTGCTTAGGATTGGCCTGTGGCTCTATGAAGGGTTGCTTTTTCTAGGATAATGTTGCGGTCAGATCTTCAGATCTTTGAGCCTACTTTCCGTGAGATCATAGCTGAATGGGAGGCCCTGAAAGGTCTGGCATGCCTACAGCGGGATTTGGCGTCTAGGTTCTTTCTCATCTTGCTCTCAAGGTGCAAGTGCTTCTGAATTAACATGGAATGTAATTTCTGGGATTTGCTAATGGGAGAACGAGGGAAAGGTTTCCTGTCTCCCATCTCCTCTTAGTCTTTGGGAAACTTAAAAAATTTTAAACTTACACTGCGTCCTTCCTTAAATTTTGAGTTGAATGCATTCATGTCCATTTGATGTGTATATTATCATATTCCTGGATTTTATTCTTGAACCCAGTTGGAAAGTTTCAAGGCAAACATTTGGTTTTCTGTTAGCCCACAAATTGGGCAATGGTTGTTCAATTATGGCCTGCCGTTGACTTAGGCAGAGTCACATGTTAAAAGTATATTTTGCTAGTAACCCACAAAGCATACCAACTGTCAGTCCCTTGTCATGTCTGCCTGTGGGCAGTAATCTTACAGTAGTAGTAATATTCCAGGATTTCATCTGTGGATTACTTAAATGTGTCGTCTAGAAACTCACTTTAAAATACATTAGTGACAAAACAGCCAGGCATAGATGTCACGCCTGCCCACCTACCTAAAAATTCTACCGATCTCTCGGTGGATTCAGATGTTCCCCAGAATACTCAGCTCACAAATGTGCCTCAAATGTAGTAAGGCAAACCCAGTTCACTATAATGAGGAAATATTAATTTGCTGACTATTTGCCCTGTGATATGCTTATTATTCATTATTAAATGGTTGTGGTGGATGCCTGGTTTGTTTGGGTTTTTTCCTTGGTCCCCAAAGCACTCTTCTATCAACAATAGCACCTTCCTCCTTTTGGAAGCTGATACTGCCTCTGATTTCAGACGTAGGTTCAGCAAAAGCTGCTGTACTTGCATGTAACATCCTCCACCCTTCAGGTCACACACCATAGGCAGGGATCAGGCTCCAGTCAGGACAATAAGAATCATTCCCTGAGATTTCCTGGGCTTCCCTGGCGGCTCAGTGGTAAAGAATCCGCCTGCAGTGCAGGAGATGCAGGTTCAATCCTTGGGTCGGGAAGATCCCCCTGGAGAAGGAAATGGCAACCCACTCCAGTATTCTTGCCTGGGAAATCCCCCGGACAGAGGAATCTGGCGTGCTGCAGTCCCTGGGGTCGCAAAGAGTCGGACACGACTGAGCGATTAAAACAGCAAAAAACATTTCCTAAAAATTGGATTTTGAGAAAAGAGTCATTCTTTGTCCAGAGGCCTGAATTTTAACAAATAAAAGAGCTGTTGACCATGTTCCCATTGCTGAGCTGCAATGAGAGAATTAAAGCTGAAATACAGAGAGAAAAAAGGGGTTAGAAATCAAGGGAGCTTTCGAGGGATTTTTTTAAATTAAAAAACTAATTTATTTTTAATTGAAGTCTAGTTTACTTATAATATTAATTTCAGATATACAACATAGTGATTTGACATCTTTATAGATTTCACAACATACAAAGTTTTTATAGTACTATTGACTGTATTTCCTGTCCTGTACATTGCATCCCCTGACTTCTTTATTTTATACTTGGTAGGTAGTTTGTACCTCTCAATCTCCCTCACCTATTTCACCCCTGTCCGCCTCCTTCCCTCTGGCAATCACTAGCTTGTTCTCTGTATCTGTAAGTCTGTTTCTTTTTTATTATATTTGTTTGTTTTATTTTTTACATTCCACCTATAAGTGGAAACATACAGTATTTGTTTTTCTCTGTCAGACTTATTTCATTTAGCATGACATACCCTTTAGGTCCATCTGTGTTGTCACAGATGGCAAGATTTCATTCTTTTTTGTAACTGAGTAATATTCCATTGTGTGTAGGTATGTATCACATCTTTATTTATTCATCTGTTGATGGGTACACTTAGGTTGCTTCCATGTCTTGACTGTTATAAATAATGCTGCAGCGAACATTGGGGCGTGTATCTTTTTGAATTAGTGTTTTCGTTTTCTTTGGATAAATACCCAGAAGTGAATTGTTGGATTGTATGGTAGTTTTATTTTTAATTTTTTGAGGAACTTCCATACTATTTTTCACAGTGACTGCACCAATTTACATCCCCATCAGAAGTGCCTGAGGGTTCCCTTTTCTCCACATCTTTATGGACACTTGTTATTTCTTGTCTTTTTGATGACAGTCATTTTGACTGGTGTGAGGTGACATCTTACTGGGGTTTGCTTGTCATTTCCCTGATAATGAGCATCATTCCATCCCCAAACAGAAGAATACACATTCCTTTCAAGTGCACACGGAACCTTCCCCACGATAGATCACATGTTAGGCCACAGAAGTCTCAATAAATTTAAGAAGAAAGGATCTGTTTCAAGCATTTTTCTGACCACAACGGCATGAAACTAGAAATCAGCTATAGGAAGACAATTGGAATAAACACAAATACATGGAGACTAAACAACACGCTACTAAAAGCACCAGTGAGTCAACAAAAAAATCTAAGAGGAGGTCAAAGAATAGCTTGAGGCAAATGAAAGTAGAAACACAGCTTTCCAAAATCTGTGGGATGCAGTAAAGGCAGTTCTAAGAGGGAAGTTTATAGCAATACAGGCCTTATTTCAAGAAACAAGAAAAGTCTCAAATGAACAACCGAATTTTATACCTAGAGGGACTAGAAAAAGAATGAAGTAAACCCCAAGTCAGTAGAAGGAAAGAAATAATAAAGATCAGAGCAGAAATAAATGAAATAGACACCGATACAAACAATAGAAAAGATTGGTGAAATTATGAGCTTTTTTTTTAAAGATAAGCAGAATGGATAAACAGACTCACAGAGAAGTTTTTAAATACTTAACTTCCAGTTGTCTTAGAGGGCCAGCTGTATCTTTGCCCTTCCCATGTCTTGACATTAAGCTGTTGTCCTTAACTGGTGGCAATTTAGCCTCCTGGGGATGTTTGGCCATGTCTAGAGACATTGCTTGTGGGGGATGCTGCTAAACTATTCTACAATGTACAGGACAGCTCCTACTCCCCAAATAATTTCCCTACAACAAAGAGTTATCTGGCTCAAAATGTCAGTAGGGCTTAGGGTGATAAACCCTGAATTTTAATCCTTCTTTCAAACATGTTGGAGAACACTGGTATCCATTCAGTCCCCACTCCCCATTTTTGGAACGCTAGCTAGAACTAGTTTCTGTTCAAGAGACCCGTAGCTAATCTAGGGGTATACTTGAACTAATTGTGAGTGTTGTTTGTTTATTGCTACACATTTTAGTACCAGATTTAAGATTTTTCTGCACATAGGTGACCTGATGAACCCTATCACTCAGATTTAGGGGGACTGTTGATTCACCTACCACAGGGCTTCAGATGGACACTTGCAGCCTCTTTTGTGTACCCAAGCAACATATGTTCTAAACTTGAAAACTTGATGCGTAACCTATTCATATAAATTGCTGCTAGGATTGCTTCAAAGTTATGCTGTCCTCCCTAAGATTTCTTTTGAGATTTATACTCTGCCCATGTAAGGGATGAAATGTCCATCTTTAGGAATAACTATGTGGAACAAAACACTGTCTTAAGGGCCTTGATCATGCTTGGCGAGCACAGGGAGCCACAGCATCTGCATGAACATGGCCTGGGCAAGCAAAGTCCCCTCTGAAACTGTTGGGCAGGAAGGTCCCTCTGATTCATCTTCAGTCTCATACAGGAGTTTCTCAATGACAACTCGATGAAAAGAATGTTAGTAATGACTTCACAGCGAGACTTTGAGATGTTAAGCACAGTCCTCCAGTTCACCTTGTAGATTAGGAATCAGATTTAATATTTCTTACGTTTTTCACTAAATCTTTCTTTGACTGATGTCTTCTAAACACCGTGACTGGGAATTCGCCCTCCGTGTCTTTCCCCTCGGCCTCCCTCGTCACTCTGGTTAAGCTGGCGTTGAACTGCAAGAGCATTTTGTGAGGCGAGTCTCTCTGTCTCTCTCCCTCTCCCCCTCTCCCACTCTTCCTGGCACATAGTCGACTCATTAAATGTTTGTTCTAAGAACAATGCATATGTGTTTTTGAATTCTACTAACTTCTAAATTTTTATTTCCAGCTCAGACGTCTCTTCAAACACTGCGTTGTACTGCCTACTTGACATGTTTGCTCGGAGGTCCAATAGACCCTTGGTGTCCTTGCTTTTCATCGCAAATGCTAGGTCTACTCCTGTCTTACTCCTGTCTTAGGGTCTTTGTTACTTGTTCGCTGTACTTGTAATGCTTTCCCCCAGAATATCTGTCTGGATAGCTCCTCTCCTTTAAGCATGTCCTTATATGTCATCTTGTCAATGAGGCCGTCCTAACCCCTCTGTTTAAAAATTATAATTCACCTCTTCCCCGACACTCTACCTAGATTTCCCTTCCTTTACTCTACTTTTTCTTATCTTTCCCCATAACACTCATCACCATCTGATATACTTTACTGGGGCTTCCCAGGTGGCTCAGGGGTAAAGAATTTGCCTGCCAGTGCAGGAGACGAGGGTTTGATCCCTGGGTCAGGAAGATCCCCTCGAGAAGGAAATGGTAACCCACTCTAGCATTCTTGCCTGGGAAATCCCAAGGACAGAGGAGCCTGGCATGCTGCAGTCCATGGGGTTGCAAGTGAGTTGGACACTACTCAGTGACTGAACAACAAATATACTTTATTGACAGACTTATTTTTTATATGTTATTTTTTAATGTATTTATTATATTTATTGTTTATTATCTGTTGAGAATCTGGTTCAATTGTAAGCAGAGCCAAGATCGTTCAGACTGGGATCTTTTGACTCCCAAGTTTAATTCAGTTTTTGTTACAAACCAGCTTCTTTGTTTTGACTTCAGAACGACCCTGATATTTCTGGTCTCCTGAAGTGTTGGGCTTAGTCTTTGTTTCAAAATAATTAATTTTGTATCTGTGCTGTGCTGTGCTTAGTCGCTCAGTCGTGTTCAACTCTTTGTGACCCCATGGACTGTAGCCCGCCAGGCTCCTCTGTCCATGAGGATTCTCCAGGCAAGAACACTGGAGTGGGTTGCCATGCCCTCCTTCAGGGATCCTTCCAACCCAGGGGTCAAACCCAGGTCTCCCACGTTGCTGGCAGATTCTTTACCATTTGAGCCACTAGGGAAGCCTATATAACCTACATAATTAAAGTGACAGTTTGTTTCTGACTGCAACACCAAAACCTCTTGGATTTTCACTGAATTTGGACACTATGTTTGGGATGATCTAAAGGGAAATACAGGCTACGTAGCATAAATGAGAGATGAGAATGTGCAGTCCAAAGAGGCAGTTTTCTTCTAGAGCCGCTTCAATGGGGAATGCAGAGACCCAAATGACAGACTCACAAGACACCATGAACATACAGAAAACAAAAACAAACACAACAGTGGTTCGGGATTTGAGCCCCAAGTTGAAAGTCCTAGAAGCAAGTGTTTTTCACTTGAGCATTTCTACGTCTTATAGTTTAGAAGACATGTCAGCTGTGACACATTTATTTGATGATTATTCATAATTCTCCTAAGCAGTCATGGGAGGCCAGCTGGTATTTAAATTAAAAAACACCCCCCATTTGGACTTTCACATCTATGTTCGGATGGCCAAAGTCGTTTATTCTGTGGTCGGCTCTCTGGCATGGAGGCTGATAGGCAGTAAGTGCGCAGTAAATACGGAATGCTTCCTCTGGGGACTGGAGCATAACGTGCTAGGAGAGTCTGTGTATCTTTCTAGTTGGCTTCTTTTTTTCTTAATTTTAGTTTAATGTTAACATGCAATAAATTTGACTTTTCTGCTGTTCAGTTCTATGAGTTTTGATACACATATGCATATGTGTACCAACATAAATGTATATATACATACATATATATTCTCTTTTGGTATAACATTTTAGTCAGAATACAGAACTGCTACCTCTAAAGTCTCCCTCATGTTATCCCTTTGTAGCCAACCCCCTCCACCCATAACCGGTTCTTTCTTGCCATAGTTTTGGTTTTTTGAGAATTTTATGTAAATGGAGTCATGTAGTATGTAATCCTTTGATACTGACTTCTTTTCTCAAGTACAAAGCCTTCAATCTTAGTATAAAGCCTTTGAGATTCATTTAAGATGTGTATTTATTAATAGTTCCTTCTTTATTGCTGGGTAGTAGTACTTGGAGGTACCATGATTCTTCTTAAGGACATTTAGGTTGTTTCCAGTTTTTTGGCAATTATGAGTAGAGCTGCTGTGTATTTGTGTACAGGTTTTTGTGTGAGAACAAATTTTTGTTTCTCTAGGGCCGATGGCCAGGAGTGGGACTGCTAGGTCATATGATAACTATATGTTATAAAAAACTGCCTGTGTACAAATGTTCTTAGCAGCATTATTCATAATGAGGAAAAAGTGAAAATAGCCCAAATGTCCATCAACTTGAGGAATGGGTAAATAAAATCTGATGTATCTATATAGTCGGTATTATTTGGCAGTAAAAAGAAATGTACTGGTAATTATTGCAACAGGGATAAACCTTGAGAACATGCTAAATGGAAGAAACCAGTCACAAAGGACCTCTTGTTTTTTTATTCCATTTCTATGAAATGTCCAGAAGAGAGATATCTGTAGAGACAGAAAGTAGTATGGTTGCCTGGGGCTGGGAGGTTGGGTAGATATGGGAAGTGACTGCTGATGGACATGGCATCTTCGGAGTGATGAAAACATTCTAAAATTGATTGAAGTGATGGCTGCACAGCTTGTGGATATACTAGAAACCATTAAATAGCACACTTTAAATGAGTGAATTGTATACTTTATGAATTATATCTCAGTAAGGCTGTTTAATGGCAACCCACTCCAGTATTCCTGCAGAGGAATCCCATGGACAGAGTCTGAGCCTGGTGGGCTGTAGTCTGTGGGGTCGCCAAGAGTCAGACATGACTTAGCGACTGAGCAAACAAGGCTGTTTAAAAAAATAATAAACTGCTAACTTCTTTTCCACACTGGCTGTACATTTTTGCTTTCTCACCAGCAAAGCGTGGGAGGTCTCGGTGTTCACATAAACCTCACCAGCACTTGGTATTGTCAGTATTTTTTATTTTAACTACTTTTAATAGGTGTGTAGTGATATTTCACTACTCATTTGCATTTCTCTAGTTAATGATATGGAATAGTTTTCACATACCTATCTGCTTTCTTTCTTTTTTTTTTTTTTTTTTACCTATCTGCTTTCTTTAGTGAGGAATCTGTACATGTCTTTAGCTCATTTTATGATTGAGTTGTTTGTTTTCTGAGTGTGAAGATTGAGAGTTCTTGATGTTCTGAATATAAGTCCTTTGTCAGATATGTGGCTTGCAAGTATTTTCTCTTCCTCTCCTGATTAGCTCGTCTTTTTACTCTCTTCAATACTTCTTGATGAATTACAAGTTCTCAGGGTTTCATTGTCTGATTACTCCTGTACCCTCAGTGCTTAATACAGTATCTGGCATAAAACAGATATGCAGTTAATATTTGATGGGTGAATGAATGAGTTCCCTCTTCTTACTGATTAGGAACAGCTTTGTTTTTTTTTTTTTCTGAGAGATAATAATATATTAAAAGTAAACCTGATTAAAATATTTCCTTCCTATACATACTCTTTTTTTGAAACAAAATCTCTGATACAGATTGTAAAGCCTGGCAGGACACCGCTTGGTTCCTTGAACATTTCCTGTTCTCCTCTGCCTCGTAACCTTCACAGGTGCCGTTCCTTCTGTCTCGAGCACTTCTCCCACTCTCTTTGCCAGGCTAATTTATTTATTTCCTAGTTCAAGCATTGCCTTTGCTCATTCATTCTAGAGTCTGGGCATATAAGAATGAATAAGACAAACACAGTCCCGTATCCTCTTGAGGCTTACCTTTCATGGCAGAAACCTTCTCCCCCTTGCCCCAGTCTGGGTTGGGCGCCTCTGTTTCATAGTGTCCCTGTGTTTTTACTTCACAAAACTTTAATTATTTATAATTAAGTATGTTCACCATACCGGCCTGTAAACCAGTGACCATTAAATATTTTTGTTTCTTTGTCCCTTAAAAGAATTTTGGACAAAGCTAAGTAACTTTGTACATATATTTCAAGCTGACATCTACACTTTTTTCTTTATAACTTTAAATAGCTGCAAAGGATATAATTTCAAGCATGCTATAAAACTTGACATTTTAAAGTTAAACTTTTGGTCACTCTTTTAAATGTATTCCACAGAATCTAAATACTATATATGATGCTCACCATCATTTGTTGAAAAGTAAATCCCTAAAAATTCCTTTTTATAGTCATAAATTTTACAGTCTTTCATTTTCTCTATAAACTCCATTTCATTTCCCCCACATAATATCCTATCCTTGGTTATTGCTGAAATTTTTTATTGCTCATTCTCTTCTACTTCTTTGCAACAGAAATAGGTATGCAAGTAGAAATTTAATTTTTAAAGTATTTCCAGTGATAACCAAAAGGCTGTAATTGTTCTCTGTTGAATTATTCTGTATTTAGTTACTTTGGCAGTTATTATCAGTGTACATGTATTAAAACAAAAAAATATGTTATTTGACATGAAAAGACTCTTAAGGAAACAGATTTTTTTTAAACTGGATTATGTGCAAGTAGATGAATGTTACTTTTTTCTAAATCATAACAGTATTCCGTATCAATTGCATTCTTAGTTTTCATTTCTTATGACATAAGAGCTGAGAAACCTTGGAAACCTTGTTTGCACACATAACAGACAAGAATGGAAGGAGTTTTGTGTTAGCACGGCCACTCCTCTCTGTTCTTTGAAATTCCTTTGCGTTACAAGCCCATACTGTCATCAGAACTTTTAAAAATGATCTGCCAGATGACAACTGAGTTAGATCCTCCGTCAATTTTGTTGAGTGGGGAATGTTGGAACCCCCCACCCCACCCCACCCCACCCCACCAAGCTTGTGAAAGGGCTTGTTGTTCAGTCATTTGTGTTATTCCCAGGATTTCTAAGTGTCCCTTTGTTAGAGGTTTTTATGTCTAGGACTGTGCACCATAGTAAGCTTCAGGTATGGTGGAGCTCACTTTAGAAGCGGAAAAGGTGCTTGTGAAGGGCTTATGGAAAAGTAGACCAGCAGGATGTGGATCAGCAACAGATTCGCAGAAAGAGTCGCTTCAGAAAAGAGTATACGCAGATGTCGAAGCTCTAGAAATTGACTTCCTTAAAATTATGTGTGCCTGATACACCTTAGCAGTCCATCCTGTGTTTCCTAGTATCCATCCCTCTGCCATGTGGACTATTGCTTCAGGATTCGTGAGGAAAGAGCTGTGGATTTTTGTCCCCAACCTCCATCTGCTCAACTCAGAACTCCTGTCAAGAAGAACTTAATATATATTTTCTCACTGATCCAGGAAAAAAAAAATTTTTTTCATGTAAAATTTTTGTGTAAAATCTGAACTTGTTCATCTTTTACATTTTCTTTGAAAAGATACAAAGGGAAAATGTTTTTATTCCTGAGTAGTACTATATGCTTTGGAGCTCATTTTTAATTTTCAAGAATAAAATGTTCTTTTACAAGTAAAGTTTTTGACTCAGTAGCTGTCTTGCTAACAATGATTATACCACTTACCCTAAATTCTTTTTCTCTGTTTTCCCAAGTACACTGTTGTTAAAAGGAACTTTTACTGTTTTTCAAGTAATAAGGTTCTGCTTGAATTCTCCACGGAAATAATTTTTTTTTTGGTACCTTTTATCCTAATGTAATTTTAAAAGCTTAGAAAAAAATAATTGTCATTTGTTTTCTTTTTACCTGCAGTGGTTTTGAGGTATCTGGCAGATACTTTTAGGCATATTACACCTATAGGGCAATAGAGGTCTGTGTGCCTGCATCATATAAATAGGCTGTATTGCTGCTAAGAAATATGAACCGCAGATTGGCAGCTTCACCTTTCTGTTAATGTGCAGATGCTTAATGCTTAGTATCCTGGAGGTTTCTGCTTTTCTACAGAAAATCTAATACAGATTTTCGATTGCCTCTTAAAATGCTACACTTCTCCAGGAAGCCTTATCTTTGCTATAGCATCTGGTTTTCTGTGAAGACATAATTTTGAATCAGAATTGCCAGCTGTTGGCATCTTGTTTTATGGAGCCTGAATTGAAAATCAAAAACTAGGTTATGTATTTAAATACCAGAAGTGAATGTTATCTTTTTTTTTCTAAAACAGTATGGCAATTGTATTTAAGTATTTCCAATTTGCAGCGTTATTGTTCGTGATTTGCTCCAAGAGAAACAAGATTGAACAACAGCTGAACAGCTTTAAGTGAGTAGGTTACATTTTATTCTTCTTTCCGTGTCCTGTGAACCTACACACATGGTGTCTGCCCAAGGACAGATAAGAACTGCAAAACCTTGGCGCTCAGCAAGCGCCTTACAGATGGGTTAGTCTTGACTCTATTTTCTGGATGAGGACACCGAGGTCTTATTTTGCCCTGTATATGGAAAATGATCACTGACTTGAGGCAGAAGAAATCAGGTTTAATGGTATTCAGATCATTGTGTTGTTTACTGTTTTAAAAAGCAGTCATTCTGAACAAGGGAACCAAGGGAGGGGAGTGTCGGCAGACCTGCTGGTGGACTGCTGTGTGCCTAGGACTGGGGTGCCGCGTGAGGCCAGTAACTCCTTTCCCTGTCTGGGAAACCATTTGGCAAGATGCGTCAAGATTTTAAAAGATTTTGTAACTGTCAAGCTCATGATTCCTCTTTTAAGACTTTGTCTTAAGGAATTACAAAATCAGATAAAGATTCAGCGTACAAAAATAGCCTGGTATGGTTTAGCAGAAAGATGTTCTTTACAGCATAATTTATCCTGTGGAAAGTCAGAAGGAGCAGTTCAGTTATCCAGTGGTAGGGAAATAGTCAGATTAGGGTAAATTTAAACAATGAAATGTTATATAGCCATCGAAGTAATTTTTAGAAGATTTTTTAACTGTGTGGTAAAGTGCTTATTGTAGTGTCATTGAAAATCAGTAGAATATAAGATTGTATATATAATGTGGTTCCTTACATAAAGGAATTTGTGTATAAAATGGATCATATATCAGTGGCAAAAGAGTTTGTATTTCTAGGTGATGATGAGTTGTTTTATTTTCTTTTTATTTTGCTTATATCACAAATTCCATGATTAGCAGAGAATAAGATTATAAAAAAAAACAAGTTTAAAATGTAGTTGAAGAGGCAAATTTTTTTTTCAAATGCCAAGTGTTGGAAAAACCCACTTTAAAATCCCACCGCGGACAGGCTCACTGATACACAGTCCCTGGTGCTTGTGCTGTGTTTAGTCACACACAGCTGTCCCACCCTCATCCCCATGGCTGGAATCCTAATGGCAGGGGTAGTGACCCATCTGGAATGCGGGCAGTGGGGTGGAATCCACAAGTAACTGCTGTTTTAATCAGCAGTCATTTTATTTGGAAAAAATTTGAAAAGCCATTTCCCCCATCGAACGAACATTCCTTTATTCTTTCATTAGCAAACGTTTTTGAGTGTCCACTAGTTAGCTCTTCTGACTTGAAGGTGACATTCTGCTGCTGGTGATTCTTTGCCCAGTGATTGTTGAAATTTTCCTAATTCTGTCTGCCAGAGTCTTGTGGTATACAGGTAACTTGACACAGTTCCTGTTCTTACCTGGTTCAGGTTTAATAATTAAATGGGGTTAGCTACTAAATAATGCATGTTTGTGGAGAAGCCGGTCAGTTTAATACCTGTGAACTTGAAAACACCACTTTATAATCAGTGCAGGGCTCAGTGGGATACATGTTGCTGTGGCTTTGCGTGCAACATAGTTGAGCAGCAGAGCAAATTAAATGCTGTTTTTCTGAAAGGTAAGCTTTCCCAAAGCATGGTATGGCTTTCTTTGCTTCCAAAATTCTTTGAAAAAAATCTGTGAATATTTTGAAGTCTTCGATTCCACTTTATAATTTAAAATTAATAATTTCTTACTACTGTAATTTCATATGTTTCAAACTAACCCCCCTGGGGGGGGGAAAAGTATTTACTTACTTCAAATTTCTTATATTGATTTCAGTGGGTCTCATTCCACATTGCAATTATGGCTTTCCAGGCCACAAGGTATGGCCTAGAGTTGCGTTTCACATTCGCGATGGGTTGTGCGTTAATAAAGCTACTGGTTTTAATTTAAAAGAAAAGATCTCTTAAGGAAAGTTTGTTAGGCCCTGGGATAAGTTTTTTAAATGTTTGTTGTATGTAAGTTCATGATAGCCTCAAATTGTTATTCTCCTGCCAAGAAGTGGCACCTTTTTTCCCCTCATTTGCCTGTTCGGCCTAGTTGTCTACTTTGCCACATTTGCAATAGCCAAGGAATTCTAGAGCTGGAATAAGCTGCCTAGGTGAGCTTTCTGTCCTTTGCAATAATAACCTGAAGACCTTTGATGAGTGTCTTTTCTTAAAGGCCTTCAGAGAAGGAAGTCTTGCAGTCTTTGGCGCTTTGTGTTTCTGATTGACCATTATCTTTTTCTTTTTTTTTTTAATCTGGTGTGAAACATAGATCTTTTTCTTTAAACTTGAGTTGTTTTGCTATTTGCCTCATATTTTGGAGTACTAATCTATACCTGTATGGATATAAACAAATTGTTCTTATTATCCTTCCTAATTATTCTGACTGACTGTATATTACTTGATTGTTTTGTCCTAACAACAGCATTATGTACCAGTGAGCTGCTGTCACAGAACTGTTTTTCTTGGAAAGGTTAGGAAGTCTTTGATAATAGATTGGGCCAATGATTTAAATAGTCCAGACACATAAACTTACATTTATTTGGCAATTTACTAGATGTTTGTGTGATTCCGGGACTATGTGCCTGTCATTGTACTGGGGACTGAAGATACTGCCCACCCCCCTCCCCAAAAATGGATGAGATTAAGTGCTTGAGAATACAGCAAGTCTAGTAGGGAGAGCTTTCTAATATATTGGCAGTAATAGTATCGTTCATTTTTGGGGATTTATTGTTGTTAATGGGTTTATTTTCCAGTATTATTTTGCAGAGAAGTTGAAAAGTGGCTTCAGATCTATTTGCTTTTTGCCCCGCCCCCCAAACCCGGAAGTGTTTCCCTTCAGAGAAAAATCGTTCTAAAAAAGCTTGCAAATTTAGGGAAGATGTATATAAACGAGTTGTAAATTTATGTGGTGAAAACAATATGCACTGAGGTTCTATGGAACAAGAATTCTCCTTTTATAGAAAAGAGTGATTAAGTTTGATTTTCCCAGTTCGTATTGTTACTGAAGTTTTATGTGCCTTATTTTAATTAGTAGAAGACATCTATTCATTACAGCAACTGGTGATCGCACCTCTCTTTGACACATACCATAGACCCTCAAATGTGAACACCTAGGAATACATTTTTTCCTGACCATAGCATCAGTTCAGTTCAGACCGTAGCATATTGTCTCCTTATGGTCTGTTGTCTTGGAAGATAAAGTTAGTCTTCGTTTAACTCAGCAGGCACAATACACATTTTATTCTAGATATAATAGATGTATCTCAGGAAGCTATGACAGGGTGATTCTGAGGTCCGGTGAACTCATTTCTTTTTTTTTTTTTTTTTCAGTGGGTTTTGTCATACATTGAGATGAATCAGCCATGGATTTACACGTATTCCCCATCCCGATCCCCGCTCCCACCTCCCTCTCCACCCGATTCCCCCGAGTCCTCCCAGTGTACCAGGCTGGAGCACTTGTCTCATGCATCCCACCTGGGCTGGTGATCTGATTGACAGATCTTACAAATTCTAGGGCGTATAGACGTAAGTTGAGAGCAAAGGTTCTGGAGCCACGTCATCCAGGTTTTAATCTTGTTATGCTTTATTGGCCGAGTGACCGTGGGCAGTGTTCAACCTTGCTGCCCCTCCTTTTCCTCATGTGTAAAATAGGGATAATACTACTCTTCACCTCATAGATTAAGGAGAATTAAGTGAGCTAATATCTGTAGAATAAAACCATGCCTGGTGTGGAGTTTATGGGCACTGGTGAGTGTGTGAATAGATGTTTTGATACCGGTGGATGTTTTTGAATTATAAGATGCCCTTTATAGGTAAGGGGCCTGGTTGGCTGACGCTGAGTTGAATGGCGATGTAGCTTTTTCTGGTTTTCCTTAGTCCTACTCCCATCCCCGGCGGCCCCCAGTTTTTCTGCACTGATGGTTCATTATAAACATCTTAGAAACTGGAAGTCCATGCTCTTTATTGGCATATTGTGCAATAATCCCGGGAATTCAGCCTGAGCCCCTGGGAGCTAAATCAGAGGTCACGCTCTCCAAAAGCCACTCCGAGCTGGCCTCCTGGTGCAGGTACTGGGGGCAGGGGTTGGAGGTGTCTTGTCGTCCTTGTGGCTCCCCTGGCTCTGGGGAGCCTGAGGGGGCACCAGGGCAGTGAGTGGTCCACTTGCACGTCTGTGATCATCCACTCCCCTAGCCAACTCCTCAGTCCTGTATCTGGGATGGCAGATACAGTCCTCAGAAACCAACACAGCCCTGCGCTGGCTCAATTGCTGGTTTTGTGGAATTCATTTCTGTGTACTGGTTCTTCCAGGGGCTGTTAGGTCCTCTCAGATACAGGCTGCTTTGCCATGGCAGTGCGAGAGAGTCTTAGCCCTGCTGGCTTACAGAAGTTCCTTCACTGGGCCTTCAAGGCCTTCCAATCGTTGCATAGGACTTCTAATATGCCAAGTACTTTGCTGAGCAGAAAATAACTCATTTCACTCTCATAGATGTGTGGTATGTACTAATACTATTATTTTTCCCATTTTTACAAAAGGAGAAACTGAGGCAAAGATAGGTTAAGTAATCTGGGCAGAGCCACCCAGCTAGTGACTGTCAGAGCCGGTACTGAATCCAGGCAGTCTGAGTGCAGACTCTGCTTACCAGGGCGCCCTCCTCATTGCTGGTTCTTAGCCTGCTTGTCCGTTAGACTCATCTGGAGAGCTTGCCAAGAGGGCTGGGGGCAGAGAGAGATATTTTACCTGGCCCTACCTGCTGCTGCTGCTGCTAAGTCACTTCAGTCGTGTCCAACTCTGTGCAGCCCTACCTGAGACCCAATCAAATCGTCCATCTTCTCCCTTCTTTAGAAAAAAAAGATCACTCTCTCCCTGTTTTTATAATCCACTAGACTCTTTCCTTTCCCCCATTTCATGACGTGTAGATGGTAAAGAATCTGCCTGCAGTGTGGGAGACCTGGGTTCAATTCCTGCGTCAGGAAGATCCCCTGGAGAAGAGAATGGCAACCCACTCCAGTGTTCTTGCCTAGAGAATCTGGATGGAGGAGCCTGGCAGGGCCACAATCCATGGGGTCACAAAGAGTCGGACATGACTGACTAACACGTAGTAGGGTTTTTAATGGCCTTGTACAATGAAGGGCATAGAGCTCTATGGTTTGATTCTGTAAGGTAGAGCCCACGGGGACAGGGACATCCTTTCTTCCTGTGTATATCTGGCCCGGTGCCCAGCACAGCGTTATAAACATACACAGGACTTGAGTGTTAATCCCTCAGTGGACGCTTCAGCGTAGTGTTATCACTTCATCACATCACTTTATTTATCACTGTTACCATATCAGGGAGATCACGAGATGTATGGAAAGAGCGTGGACAGTTAACTGGGCAGACCTAATTTGCCAGCTCTAGTATATCAGAGCCTCAGTTTTCTTACCTCTAAAATTGTAAAGGTGATGCTATGAGAAGATCTCTGTAAAGGTGAAATGAGGTGTGTGAGAGCAGGGGCTGGGCTCTGCCCTGTAGTGCTGTGCTGCACTTGGTCGCTCAGTCGTGTCCGACTCTTTGCGACCCCACGGACTGTAGCCCGCCAGGCTCCTGTGTCCATGGGATTCTCCAGGCAAGAAGACTGGAGTGGGTTGCCATTTCCTCCTCCAGGGGATCTTCCCAACCCAGGGATCGAACCCAGGTCTCCCGCCTTGCAGGCAGATTCTTTCCCATCTGAGCCACCAGGGAAGCCCTGTAGTAGGAAATCAGAAATAAATGCTGAATTATTTCTTTGTAAAGTAAGCACAGTTTGAATATGAAAAATCACTTGAAAATGTGTTGTTCAGCTTTCAGTCAAATGCAAGAAGTCATGAAGTTTTTGGAGCTCAAATAGACCTCGGGGATCAGGAAATGCACCCCTTTCGTTTGAAATACAAGTGAGGAAACGGGCGTGAGAAAGGACTGGGCCAAGGGTGCACTGTGAGCCCAGATGCAGTCTGTGTGTGGGCTACTCGTCCTGCGCTGATGCTCAGACAGCTGGTTGACAAATGCTGTCTGACTGTGTGACTGCCTTCCTCTGACTGTCCCCTCAGTGCACGCCTGTGCATGTTACAGAACTCTCAGAGCAACTCCACGGGCCTGCAGCGCCTGACCCCAGTGTAAGGCTGTGCCTGTTGGATAAAGTCCTAAGCCACCCTGGGTTATGGGCTTAAGGGGGTACAAGGAAAGAGTATGTATTTACCTTGATGTTTTTGAACAAGAAGGAGAAGCGTTAAAAATATACAAATAGTGAATGGCTGAAAGCCCATGAACCTCTTTACAGTTCCTCTGTTTTCCAGGAAAATGGGGCTCTTTTATCTTTCCTCAGTTCTTGCATGTATAAGGTTGATACTGGAGGGGAATGAAGTTATTTCAACTGTACTTCTAATAGAATATTGATATTTTGTTTTTACTCAACATCAAGTTGTAAAAGCTTCAAAACAGCATCATGCTTTGATATAATGTTTAAACCATTATTAATATCATCTCCTATTGATGCCTTAGAATAGATGTTTTAGATTTCTATTAATGTTGATTATTATAGATTGAATTAAAAGTGCAAACAGCTCATTGACATATAATATGTATTGCTTAAGTTGGGGCTTAATTGCTAGGGAAGTATCCAGCCTGTAGTGAAGATAGGAAGAGAATAAGATATGTCATTTTCTAGTATCTGAACTCAAATTCTAGACTCCTGTCATCTCCCCCTCCACCTCCTGCAAAAACACCTTTTTTGTTGTTGTTGTTGGGATAGTGTTTGGAACAACCAAGGTGAGCACACTCTGGTGCCAAATCATTTACATCTCCTCATCATTTTCTGTCCTGTTTTGCAGCTTACTACATAGGCCAAGAGGTCTTGATTCCCTTAAATGCTTGGGAAAGTTTTTCTTTGTAGGACCCTGAAATTAGCCGCGGACAGTTGGGGGAGGAAATGCCTGTGTCTTTTCCAAAAAGTGGGTTTGCTTAGAGAAGATGGTGATAAATGTTTAGCATTCTTAGCAGTGCCGAAACTCATGCGGAGAAACACCTATTTTAGGCCTTTTCCTAGACTTTGGTTGTCTAAAAGGAGAAACATTTGTAGTTTGGACTTTACTTAGGATTTACAATATACTGTATGAGCACTTTACAAATATTTAATGTTTATTTCTTGACATGATAATCGGTATCTGCGTTTCCTGATTCTGTATGAAGCTCTGATCCTTTTTCGTCTTTGTCTTCTTTTTCGGAAAAGTCCAAATGGGTGGATTTTTCAAAACGTAATGGAAACAATGTGGCTTAGCTTTTAAAATAATTCATTATACAGAGAAAAACCCGAAGCTATAAAATGTAAATCTCATGAAAGTTAATCAGATTTGGTTGTGCACAGACTTCATCAAAACCTGAATTTCATAAGCCTTGAAAACTCTTGACGTTTTAAAAATGTTTGAGGAGTTTGTCTTTCCCATCCTGAAATGCACGTATTCTTTCAGACCACTCAGGAAGAAAAGTGCAGGGAAGAGCATTGCCGACTCCCCGAGGCACCCCTGACTGGTTTCTAAAACTGAAAGAAACTTCTCAATCGTGTGTGATAAGTAGAATTCAGAACGCGTCTCTGTTTTAGCACAAGTGAAATAGAAAGGGATCGTGCTCACAAGAGTGAAATTTGAGTTATGATGTGTTGATGGTTCTTCATATGAAGGCACCATAAATGATATTTTCAATTTCCTCATGAAAACAAAGTTGAGTTCCGCTCTGAGTGACTCTCCTAATTGTTATTGTTAAATCCTTTTGCTCTGCTGTCTCTTTTCCTGCTCACACTTAGATAATCTACAAATACTGTTTGGATCCTGTGTGTTTCACTTTCTCTTCTTAGCTAAAAGTTTTCAGCAAATCCTTTCCTTTCCAACAAAGTGTTTAACTTTCTGTGCACACAGATTCATGAGTCAGTTAAACATGTTTGATTAATTTATCACAAAGAGTGCCACCTTGAGTAAAAACAATTCTACTCTGTGGAAAGTTCTTTCCTTTTAAAAGAGGGTCCTTATTTCTAAGAGCAGAGCTCTGATTTTAATTAAAGAGCATTTTATGCAGTTTTTTTTCCTAAAGCTTAAGATTAATTTCTATGGTTACTGGGGATATAAATCTCTAGATTGCTTTAAAACAAAGATTTTTGTTCAGGAGAGAGTTGACAGCTCCCTTTAAGAGAAGCTATTACTTAATTTTACTTTCCTAAGTTTAAACATATAAAAATATTTGTAATGATACCCCAAAGGCATCATAAAAATGTAAAATAATTGTACTCTAAAATATCTAAAATTACAGGAAATAGACCTCATTTTAAAAAATGAACTGGGATTCGTGGTTGGGGAACTGAGGTGTGACATACTTCAAAACCAGATTCTCTTGTCTGGATTTTTTTAACGGTTAAAAAAAAAAAACCCAAAACTTTCCTATTGCCGGTCATACAGACTTTAAAGTATGTTCATTCTATTAGGAGGTATGTCTTTATAATTTCATTACCTTTAACGTGTATTACTGTATGGATGTCTTAGATCCCCCTTGAGAGACAAACTTCTGTCTCTAGAATTAAGTGGCATCAGTTGGCTTGTGGATTAACTGTATCACAGTTACTCTTTAGGCTCTTTTTAATGATTATTTTTAAAAGTACATAGCCCAGTTTTCTAAGCAACTTTAAACAAGGGCAGCACAAATAGTTTCCAGTGTTTTACTTATCCAAAGTATACTTCCTCTTTTAGTAGATAATGTTAACTGGTAAATTGTTCCCAGGTTAAAGATTTGTCATATTTTAATAAATATAGTGCAAAATCTATAGTAGGAACACTTAGAGAAAAACCCTTCACCTTTCCAAGTAAATGAGTTGATACTTATCTTCCTTCCACTTTAGTATTGTAGCATCAGTTCTTTTGGTATTTTCATTTACTCTTACATAGTAAAATGTCTTCACTTTATTAAGAAAGGTGAAATTAGACTTATAAAATATTCAGACTGAAGTTTTGAGAGAAATAGTGTTTTGTCTGTAATATGAATGCTGTTGGGACTAGATATGATTTTAGTATAAAACATGCCCGATTCAGGAATGCTTTGCATTAAATGAGTTTATATTTTGAGAGCAAAATGGGAGGAAAGAAAACTACTTTCCCTCCCCCACTTTTTTTTACGAGACAAAAAAATTAAGTTGAATGCAGATATTGAAAGTGCCGCAAGCTGAATGTTTGAGCAATGAAAGTAAACACTGATTATTGCAAATGTACATTTGAACCAATTTCCTTTTATCTTTCAAGCGAAACATTTCCCACAGTTTTTGTGGGCTTTTATTTAAGTTGGGAAAACTTTGGAAGTTTGTGTGAAAGTATAAATAAGTTTGGGAAAGTCATGATTGGAGTTTGATAATAAACATGCAAAAGCAAATTGGGAAACTCTTATTAAAGTCAGATGTAACATTTAATAATGTTTTCTCTGAAAACTCATTTTCAGGGAGAAGAATGGTTATTTATGTGGCTCTAGAATAAAGACTTTGGCTATAATTGAGAATAAGGGCTAAATATGAATTCTTCAATATGTATGAATTTTTTTTTTTTTTTCAAGAACCATACTGATTGTTTGGGAGTCCCCAAAATGTCCCCCTCCAATTATGGGCACAAAAACTACATATGTATTTCTATTTAAAACACAAAGTCTATACGTAGTTGCCAGGAAAATTTAAACTACTTTTTACAAAAGAAGCATTAAATTTTAGTGTATATGGAGAGTCCTAATTTTGAAAGGTGGAAAAATATTTTAGTTCTTTTAATTACTGAAATATGTCACAATATGCAGTATAAATACAAATAAATTTTAAAAACTTAGTCTAACATTTGATTTAAATTTCATTGTCATTGTATTAACTTCACAATTGCATATTGGCATTTTATAATATTTTTTAGTTATTCATACAAATTCTTGGGGAAATTTGTCCATTTTTTAATGTAATGGTACAATAAGTGTGAAAAGATATCACTTTAGCAGTTATTACATATAGACATTTTTGCTTTCCTTTCTTTGATGCACTACTATATATATCCCTTAAAAGTGTATGTGTTTGGGTGGGGAATGGTTAGTATTACATTTTGATGATAATTTTATTGCTTACAAATTGATATGTGATTTTAACTGAAACTTGTTGCTAGGATAAGAATGGAAAATTGTTTCTGCATAGTGTTTCAAATGCTTTACCTAATGATCTGAAAAACTGTTTAAAAGGAATTTAAATTATATATACTTGTTTTACTTTTAAAGCTTTCAACTGAATTCTCAATATGAAATTCAAGTATAGCTTTTAAATATTTAGGTGTCTGAGTAAAAAACAGTAAATAAATCTTAAAAGTAGACTGAAAAGGTATAATTTGATTCTCAGGATCTATATATACAGCTCAGGATCTAACCATTATTTTTCTAGTTATTATTACACACAGATTTTTCCTGAGCAAATGTTGTATTGAGTTGGCCAAAAAATTCATTCAAATTTTTCCATAACATGTTATGAAAAAACCTTAATGAACTTTTTGGCCAGCCCAATGCTAGAAACTTATTTTCTGCTATTTTGAACATTTAAGTTTAATGATCAATTTCTATCAGGCTCATCCCCATTTTATAAAACTTAGGAGTTAGCAATTTGCTACAGTTCTTTTAAATCCTGAAAACAGCTCAATTTTATTTTCATTTTTTTCAAGCAAAGAGATTGCTAGAATGTTTTGTAACTTATTCCTTGAAATAATATTTTTGCCTTTTTTTCACTTTCAGTTTTATGCCTTATTTACGCCAAAGAAGACCATAATGAGGGAAAAGAATCTATATTTTTAGGAGGACTGGGAATGATGAAACAAGGCCCTGGGTTTTGCTTGGAATTTGAACATTTGTGTTATTGCTCGAGGCTGGCATGCTCTGCATTTTATTCCCACTCACTCAGTTGAAAGATGACTTTGGAGGCAACGTTGTGTATCTTGTTACCAAGCCGTCTTTCACAGAGCTTCATGATAAAACACACATTAGTTCCTTTGCTTTTGTTTTCACTAATAAGGGGGGGGTGTGTGTGTTTTAACAGAGCAAAGTACTTACACTTTGCGGGTTCAAATGTTATCAGGCAGTGTTTTCTGTTGGGTGTAAATTATTGGCATCTATCAAGCGGTATGGAAGTTGAATGTATGTTTTCCCTTTATGCTGCCCACAGTTAATTTCGCTCTTCTCTCTGCTGATGTGAAGCAGAAACTGGACAAGGTAGCAGTTTTGATGAGGAGGTTAGAGGTAGCCAGGCTGACTGTCTCCTGGCTGTTAAAGAGCCTTATAAGCTCAGGGCCGCCCACCCCCCCCACCCCTGTTTAGATATTACTTGCTCTTTTGAGTTTCAGATTACAGGAGCAATTGATCTGCATGACCTATCTTAAGAACTTTAACGTTGCAGTGGAAACTTAAACCAAATGTATATCCTCAAGAGACAAATCATCTTAAAACCAGGCTGTTGTCATTTTGATATACTGGACTGTTCGTGAGGCACAGTGCGGTAGAGAGCACCACCTACTGGACGGGACCTGCACTTGCTGCTCTGCATACAGAGTTTGGAGAGCGAGTCTGTGTTGATGTGACTCTTGACCTTGGTTTGCAAATAAGTGAGGTTTTATGTTGTTCCCAGCTCGTAATTTCTACCCAGGGCAAGGATCCCAGGAGAATGAGACTGGGAGAAGTTGTGACATGTCGGTTTTATTTGTGGTTTCCCCACACGTGTAGGTGTACGTGCTAATCTTTGCCATCTTCACAGTCTCTCCTCATAGTTGATGTTTTTATGAAATAAAGATCATTTTTTAAAATGTCACTAGGGCAGCAGTCAGTCTTTGGAGAGTTTGTGTTTGGAGTGTATGTGTTTAACCTTAGTGATGGGAGTCTCCCTTTGGCTGGAACTGTGGTTGGATAGAATCTGTTCACCTTAAGAGGAAAGGAGTTGCTGCTGATTATCAACTGGCTCCTAAATCATGGCCTGTCTGTTACAGAGAGTGTGTGCCTTCAGAGTGTACTAACACATCTGCAAAATCAGTGTGAGAAAAATCTGTGTTAAAAAAAAAACTTTTTAATACATCATAACCACCTGTTTTAGATGCAGCTGTTCCTTCCTTAATGTTTATTTCAGAATGACAAATTCTTAGTAAAATGCCTCACTCGTTCTACAGACACTTGTTGAGTTAGGACCCTTGCCAGACTTTGGGAATCTGAAACAAACACGACATAATTCTTTTAATTCTTTACAACAGAAGAGAGGGAACATATTCCTGAGATGTGGTGTGTACTACGATGGGGTATAAATGTGTTTATTTGCTTGGTATTTTCTGCTGTGACTGGAAGAATTTAGAAGACATGTAGCAAGGACTTTTGGAGGAGCTGATAAATAAAACTGATGGCTTTTCTTTTAATGAGCTCCGTGTGTGGGAGGTTGTCAAAGGATGCTGGTAACTCTTCCTTGGTTTGGATGTTCAGCTCACAGTCTTTTGCTCGAAAAGCCTAAGCTTGGAGACATAGATCACAGGCCATGGAACCTGTTTTGAAGTAACAGACCTTGGCTTTTCAGCTTGCTCTCTGTGTGACCTTGGGCAAGTTACTTAACAGTTCTGTGCTTCAGTTTCTGTTTTCTCATGTGTTAGGAGAATTAAATGAGATCACCTGTGCAACGGCGTAATCCACGGTAAACACTGATGACGACAGTGATGCATCTGGTGGTGGCCGTGCTCAGTTAGTGTTTCACTTCATCTTGTCTTTGCTCCATGCTGTAAGACAGCGTGTGAGTGGTTATGACAGCACACTCGGTCTTTCCCTGATACCTGCAGGTCTCACCCCCCTGCCACCCCCACCCCTCCCGGGTTACTGTTACCACCATGCAGAGACACTCTGCTGATGGACGGCCTGCAGCTGCCCCCAGGTGTCCAGCTGGAAGCGCTTTCTTACGCACAGGAGGTTTACGGAAAAGTGGGGCCCTCCTGTGTTTGTCTATTTGTTTGTCGAATCGTGTTTTAACCTGAGCTCCAGTGAGCCAAGAGTCTCTGAAGCTCAGAACGGTGGGCAGGAAGTTTTCTTTTGTGTCTGTGGGAAAATTCATTTTCTTAAGGGAACAGATCAGACAGGTAGCTTTGGTTTGTGTTGCAAAGGCAGCCGTGCCCCCTGAAAGGGAGACCTGTACCTTTGAAATTCACAATTCTTTCTGGAAGCCCACTTATGAAATGAAAGATACTATAACTCCCTCCTAGAAAATGAAACTCAGATTGGAATGTTAGAGTTGAGATTTTAATTTGAGGAACTCAAATATAGATGGACCATTTTCCCCTTCACCCGTCCTGTCAAAGTTGTGAAGAATGATAAGAGCAAGGAAATGTTAGGAGTCCAGGCTCTGGAGTAGACCCCCCTGGCTTCATGTCCTGCCCTGTCACCTGCTAGCGAAACCGTGAGCCCATCGGTGAGCCTCCCCCATAGAGGGAGCTGATGATGGTGCCTCCCCTGGAGGCTTGTCCCGGAGATGCGTGGAGTCATCTGGACGAAGCCCCTGGGGCCCTTCTTGGCCTGTAGTAAGTACCATGTAAGGGCTTCCCTGGCTTCCCAGGCAGGTTAGTGGGTAAAGAATCCGCCTGCAATGCAGGAGACCCCAGTTTGATTCCTGGGTCAGGAAGGTTCCCCTGGAGACGGGATGGGCCACCCACTCCAGTTGGAAACAGACAGAGATCCCGCCGCCCTTACGGCAGAAAGTGAAGAGTAACTAAAGAGCCTCTTGATGCAAGTGAAACAGGAGAGGGAAAAGGCTGGCCTGAAGCTCAGCATTCATAAAACTAAGATCATAGTATCCAGTCCCATCACTTCATGGCAAATAGATGGATAAACATTGGAAACAATAACAGACTTTATCTTCTTGGGCTCCAAAATCACTGCAGGTGGTGACTGTAGCCATGAAATTAAAAGACACTTGCTCCTTGGAAGAAAAGCTGTGACCAACCTAGACAGCATGTTAAAAATCAGAGACATTACTTCGCTGACAAAAGTCCGTCTGGTCAAAGCTGCGGTTTTTCCAGTAGTCTTGTATGGATGTGAGAGTTGGACCATAAAGAAAGCTGAGCGCCGAAGAATTGATGCTTTTCGAACTGTGGTGTTGGAGAAGACCCTTGAGAGTCCCTTGGACAGCGAGGACATCAAACCAGTCAATCTTAAAGGAAATCAATCCTGAATACTCATGGGAAGGACTGATGCTGAAGCTCCAATACTTTGGCCAACTTATGTGAAGAACTGACTCATTTGAAAAGACTAATGCTGGGAAAGATTGAAGGCAGGAGGAGAAGGGGATGACAGAGAACGAGATGGTTGGATGGCATCACCGACTCAATGGACATGAGTTTGAGCAAGCTCCGGGAGTTGGTGATGGACAGGGAGGCCTGGCGTGCTGCAGTCCATGGGGTTGCAGGGTCGAAAACAGTCAGACATGACTGAATGACTGAACTGAGCTGAACCCACTCCAGAATTCTTGGGCTTCCCTGGAAGCTCAGACAGTAAAGAATCTGCCTGCAATGTGGGAGACTGGGTTCGATCCCTATGTTGGGAAGATCCCTTGGAGGAGGGCATGGCAACCTACCCCATGGACAGAGGACCCTGGTGGGCTACAGTCGATGGGGTCACAAAGAGTTGGAGACTACTTAGCACCTGAGCACGCACACATTGTTTATTACCTGTCAAGGTCAGAGAGGTTGTAGGTAAATTTTAAGTAGAGGACTGACTTCCCAGTAAGTGTTTGATGGGTGAATGGAAGGGAGGAGGGGGACCCTCCCTCACACTCAAGGCCAGCATGTCTAGAGCTGGTCCAGAGATGTGCATTCAGAGGCCCCCTCTTCAGCCGTGGGAGGTGGGCACTGAGGCCACAGTTAATGTCTTTGACCACAGAGCGGAGAGGAGATGCAGAGGAGAGTGGATGGGATGATGGAGCTGCCCGCACCCTCGAGGCACATCTCACAGATACCCAACTGGAAGGAGTTAGCTCCATGTGCTCGGCAGGGAAGAGGCGCTGACTTCGCCAGTGCCTGTTCGGTCTGCACGTGCAAGCCCCGGTGAGGGTGGCAGGGCGTTGCTGCTCTCTCCTCGGTGGATTCTGGGGGAATCCACTGTGCCAGATACAGTGTCAGACTGTTGACATTTCACTGGAGGCTTATAGTCACCTTCAGAGTTACCGTCTCAACTTTGCAAACCAGAGGTTAAAGCTCAGAGAAGTTAAATGAGTTGCAAAAGACCATCAGTCGTCAGGGATGACGCTGGGATCTGAACGCAGGTGTGTGTGACTCTGGAGTTCATGCTTTGCACTACCCCGCGGGGAGAGTGTGGAGAGAGAGCAAGGTATGAGCCCACTCCACACGCACACTCTGCACACAGCCTCTGGACCAGCTGGGCTTGGGTTGGGGTCTGAAAAGCAGTGCAAAGCCACGTCGGCCCTGGGTCGGAACTCCCTGTCTGTCCTCCACCTCCCTTCCTCCCTTCTGCCTCATTACCTTCCTCCCCGATGTGCTTGCCCTGTACTTGCTCTTAACCTTTCATTGAAAACAAATAAAAGGGATGTTTCCAAGCCCACATAAAAGTAAGTCGTGATGATGAACCAACCAGTACATTCCTGAAGCACGACCCCTAGCCGCCACCCCTCCAGTCTTCTTGTGCACTTTTGAATCAGTTGCAGGTGAGGAGATCTGATTTCACAGGATAGTTACAGATCTCACTGTGATGTTTTTGTGGATGAAACATTTTTTTTTAATTTTTTAAAATTTTATTGGAGTATAGTTAATTTACAATGTTGTGTTGTTATTTGTTTATTTTTGGCTGTGCCACATGGTATGTGGGATCTTAGTTCCCTGAGCAGGCATCAGACCTGTGTCACCTATAGTGGAAGCTCAGAGTCTTAACTGCTGGGCCACCAGGGAAGTCCTGAGGAAACCTTTTTTTAATGGACTGAGTATTTGGATTGCAAGGATGTCTGTGGCTCATTGAACTGGCTGTCCACTGGGAGGGGTCTGTAATTCTGTGCTTCTTTTTCAGCCCAGTATTCGTTCTATTTTTTAAACTGGTAATTTTTGGTTAACAGATGTCTTTAGTGGCAGAATGATCAGAATGGCAAATGGCAAGAGGCTGGGGGGAAATATGAACATAGTGAGGACAGAGTTCTTGATGAAAAAGATAATTGTAGTTGATGGTAATTCAGTCTGACTCAGTGACTTAAGAGGGACACCCTCTTGCTGCTGTGCTTTGCTCAGTCGTTCAGTTGCATCCGACTCTGTGTGACCCCACGGACTGCAGCCTGCCAGGCTCCCTGTCCACGGGATTCTCCAGGCAAGAATACTGGAGTGGGTTGTCATACCCTCCTCCAGGGAATTTTCCCGATCCAGGGAACGAACCTGGGTCTCTTATGTCTCCTTGGTTGGCAGGCGGGTTCTTTACCACTGAGCCCCCCTGGGAAGCCCGAACACCCTCTTAGGTGGCATTACTAGAAGCCCAGAGGCTGAAAGAGCGTAGGTGAAGGTTCTGCCTGCTCTCCACCTCCTGTTGACACAGAGCATTGAGTCCATTCTCGGAACCACATTTGATTTTTGAGGCCAATAAATTCCTGCATTCAGAAACTAATAAGTATGACCAGCAGCCACAAGTGCATTTCATGTAAAGAATTCCAGAAAGGATTGAAGACATGCAGCTTACAGAAGTGAGAAGACCCTCCTCGCAGGGGCCACACAATAGCTGCAGAGTGAAAAAGAACGGTGTCCTGTGAAGTGGAGTCCAGGGCCTGGAAGACGCAGGGGCTCCCTCCATGCACGCGGAGCAGGGTTATACTCAGAGTGTCAGCGAGCAAACGGGAGGGTCAAATAGGCCAGGAGCTTTGGGAATGGAGGATGTGCTCCAGCGATGCTACCCCAGTGCAGTTTGGGGGAGCCAGAAGAATGGGACTCCAAATGTTGGGTGGTGGTGGTTGGTTGGTGGTTTAGTCACTTAAGTTATGTCTGACTTGTGATCCCATGGACAGAGGAGCCTGGCAAGCTACAGCGCATGGGATTCTCCAGGCAAGAATACTGGAGTGGGTTGCTGTTTCCTTCTCCAGGGGGATCTTACCAACCCAGAAATCGAACCCAGGTTTCCTGCATTGTAGGCAGATTGTTTAGCAACTGAGCTACAAGGGAAGCCCTGAGGTTAAAGTGTGAGCATGGAAACCATGGAAAAAGAAAATTGTGGCACAGCAATCAGAGCAGAAAAAGAAGTAAAAGGAATCCAGATAGGAAAAGAAAAAGTGAAACTCTCGCTGTTTGCAGATGACATGATCCTCTACATAGAAAACCCTAAAGACTCTACCAGAAAATTACTAGAGCTAATCAACGAATATAGTAAAGTTGCAGGATATAAAATTAACACACAGAAATCCCTTGCATTCCTATACACTAACAATGAGAAAACAGAAAGAGAAATTAAGGAAACAATACCATTCACCATTGCAACAAAAAGAATAAAATACTTAGGAGTATATCTACCTAAAGAAACAAAAGACCTATACATAGAAAACTGTAAAACACTGATGAAAGAAATCAAAGAGGACACAAACAGATGGAGAAACATACCGTGTTCATGGATTGGAAGAATCAATATTGTCAAAATGGCTACACTACCCAAAGCAATCTATAGATTCAATGCAATCCCTATCAAGCTACCAACGGTCTTTTTCACAGAACTGGAACAAATAATTTCACAATTTGTATGGAAATACAAAAAACCTCGAATAGCCAAAGCAATCTTGATAAAGAAGAATGGAACTGGAGGAATCAACCTGCCTGACTTCAGACTCTACTACAAAGCCACAGTCATCAAGACAGTATGGTACTGGCACAAAGACAAATATAGATCAATGGAACAGAATAGAAAGCCCAGAGATAAATCCACGAACTTATGGACACCTTATCTTTGACAAAGGAGGCAAGGATATACAATGGAAAAAAGACAACCTCTTTAACAAGTGGTTCAGGGAAAACTGGTCAACCACTTGTAAAAGAATGAAACTAGAACACTTTCTAACACCATACACAAAAATAAACTCAAAATGGATGAAAGATCTAAATATAAGAACAGAAACTATAAAACTCCTAGAGGAGAACATAGGCAAAACACTCTCCGACATGAATCACAGCAGGATCCTCTATGACCCACCTCCCAGAATATTGGAAATAAAAGCAAAAATAAACAAATGGGACCTAATGAAACTTAAAAGCTTTTGCACAACAAAGGAAACTATAAGCAAGGTGAAAAGACAGCCCTCAGATTGGGAGAAAATAATAGCAAATGAAGAAACAGACAAAGGATTAATCTCAAAAATATACAAGCAACTCCTGAAGCTCAATTCCAGAAAAATAAATGACCCAATCAAAAAATGGGCCAAAGAACTAAACAGAAATTTCTCCAAAGAAGACATACAGATGGCTAACAAACACATGAAAAGATGCTCAACATCACTCATTATCAGAGAAATGCAAATCAAAACCACAATGAGGTACCATTACACGCCAGTCAGGATGGCTGCTATCCAAAAGTCTACAAGCAATAAATGCTGGAGAGGGTGTGGAGAAAAGGGAACCCTCTTACACTGTTGGTGGGAATGCAAACTAGTCCAGCCACTATGCAGAACAGTGTGGAGATTTCTTAAAAAACTGGACTTTTGGTCTCTGTGGGAGAAGGCAAGGGTGGGATGTTTCGAGAGAACAGCATCGAAACATGTATATTATCTATGGTGAAACAGATCACCAGCCCAGGTGGGATGCATGAGACAAGTGCTCGGGCCTGTTGCACTGGGAAGACCCAGAGGAATCGGGTGGAGAGGGAGGTGGGAGGGGGGATCGGGATGGGGAATACATGTAACTCCATGGCTGATTCATGTCAATGTATGACAAAACCCACTTCAATATTGTAAAGTAATTAGCCTCCAACTAATAAAAATAAATGGAAAAAAAAAAAGAAAGTTGTGGCAGAGGGATTGAAGAGGAAAAGGTTGAGAACAGGATAGGCTTTTGCTCTTTCTTGAGGTTAAGGGTCATAGACCTGTTTTAAAATGGAACTGCATAGAGTGAGCTTCATGGGTTATTAAGCCCTATGGTGCTACTCAGCCTTTGAAATTGTTGTAAGTTTGTTCATTATATGAAAACACTAAGAATTAAGATTTTACTTTTTTAATTTCTGAATTTCTTAAAAGGAGACAAGGGCTTACTATTAGAAAATAATACTTTTCTGGTTGTTTGAACATTAATTGCTAATATCAGAAATTAGACCGCTGAATTCACCTCAACTGGTGTTAATTGTCCCTGCCCCTCCGTGTGACCATCCCTGTCATCTGCTTCTCAGGCCTCTCTCCTCTTTCGTGCAGAACATTTCTCTCTCTCTCTCTTAAAAAACATACTCTGAATTCTGGAAACTGCAAACCAATGAAATTGGTACTGGTTCTCAGCAAAATTCCAGAATGGATTATTTAACTACCGATGAGTTTCCACAGGGCTTACCCCGAGGCTCAGCGGTAAAGAATTCGCCTGCAGTGCGAGAGACTAGGGTTCGATCCCTGGCTCAGGAAGATCCCCGAGAGTAGGAAATGGCAACCCACTCCAGTGTTCTTGCCAGTATAGTCCCATGGACAGAGGAGCCTGGCGGGCTGCAGTCTGTGAGGTCATAAAGAGTCAGACCTGACTGAGCGACTGAGCACACACGAGCACATGACAGTTTCCTTAGTTCAAGAGCAGCTTTGTCGGTTCCCAGACTGATGGGGTAGAGCGCTTTATGTATTCAGCTAACATTTATACTGTATACACATATGTGTATATGCGTGTATAATGTGTATAACATATGTATATGCAGCTAACATTTATAACACTCAGCTAATGGACACTAAATGGCATGCCTTCCGGAAGGCGTCATGCAGAGAAACTGGGAAGTGAAGTCAGAGTGCTGTATTTTAAAACCTCCTTGGGCTTCAGCTGAAGCTGAAACTCCCAATACTTTGGCCACCTGATGCGAAGAACTGACTCATTGGAAAAGACCCTGATTCTGGGAAAGATTGAAGGCAGGAAGAGAAGGGGACGACAGAGGATGAGATGGTTGGATGGCATCACCGACTCGATGGACATGAGTTTGACAAAGCTCGGGGAGTTGGTGATGGACAGGGAGGCCTGGCGTGCTGCAGTCCACAGGGTCGTAAAGATTTGGACACGACTGAGCAACTGAACTGACCTGGGCCCAGCACATTTGAGTGGAAGGTTGGTGGATGATAAAGAAGGTGTTCCAGACAGAGAGAACAGTAGTGCCCAGGGCAGAAGTGGAAGGAGGAAGCTGGATTGGGAAAAGCTTAGAGGGTCTGGACTCTCAGGTGGACATGGGAAAACAGGAGGAGAAGCTGGTCCATGGGTACCCGTTCTCTGGCAGTTGTTCAACCAGTGGAGTGGACAGGCCTGGCTGACCAGTTTAATTTGTGGGGTGAAAGAGAGTCAAAATGCTCTGGGGTTTTCTAACTTGAGAATCAGAAAAGAGAGGCTCTTTCTCTTTGCAGGGACAGACAGGGAAGCTATAAGTCAGTGTGGCGGGGGAGGGGGTTTGAGCGTGAGTGGTTGGATGACTCAGGCTTTGGGACACTTGGCTTTTGAGACACCTGTGGGACACGCAGTGGACAGTTGAATTCACCCTCGGGACACAGGAGTGAGCCAGGGGCCGGTGGGCAAATTTTCTGTAGATGGTACATTAAGCTGTGGGTGGAAAGAGTAGGTTTAGCAAGCATGCGTCAGGGCTTCATGAAATTTCAGAGGTTTGCAGAGGTGGTAGGAGACAAGGAAAGAAGGTGACGCAGAGTTGTCAGAGGTTTAGGAAGAGATCCTGGCAGGACCGTGCTTTCAGGAGGGGCTCGTGCGAGGACTGGAGAGCGGCTGCCGCATGGCAGGCCCTGTGCCCGCTGAAGGGTGGCCTCCAGCAGTCGGAATTAGGCGGGGAGTGATGGGAGGAGGCTCAGCCTACAACTAAACAATTGCTGAAAGGAGGCAAAGCAAAAAGGCACAGTTCATACGTGTAATCCCTTAACACCCTCCCTGCTGTGACCCCAAAACCAAAGGAATGCCTTTGGCTGTGCCAGGCTCTTTTGTGGGTGACTGGTCATGGGGAGCTTCCCTAGCACCAGGACTCAGACAGCCCCCACTGTGACTTCAGCAGGGTCATCGTGCTCCAGAGCTGCGGCCCGTTCTGAACCTACCGCCGTAATTGGTATTGAGGCCCTTTTCAGTCATGACTGAAGGGAGTGGATTCGAAATTTAGTTTAGCGGGCCTCCAAATCAGACTTGGGAACATGACCCCTGTGAAAAGTCATGTCAGCTTATCAGTGGTGGGCAAACATTTATACAACAGCGGTTGTTCCGACTGTGCCTTTGGCTGCCTACTTAAACTGAACAGTAAGCTGTGTCCACTGATTGAACTTAAAAAAATAATGATTCTGTGTTACAGGGACCTTTTTACAATATGCCAGAGGCCATACTGGAGTCTCTTTAATCTTGAACAATGGCTGTTTCTTGCAGAGGCACATTATGCAAATAGGTACTCAGTGTTTCCTACTCAATCAGGTCTTTGTTGGAAGTGTTGAGAGTGCCAGCAGAGAATTCCTATCATGGGGGTTGTGGGGGGTGGGGGCGGGGACGGGTGTGCAAGTCCTACCGCTGCTGTGATCTGCAAAAGACTGCTCCGTGCTCCCCCTACTGTGAAAATGCAATTGTCCTCCATTTTATACCAGAGTTGTTCGTTTTACAGCCTTATCTTGCTCTGGGTAATTCACAAAGCACCCAGGAAGGAGCAGCTAGCAGGTCTGTGCTATGCGTGACACATAGACAAAGCTGGGCCCAACAGCCACTGGGGATGGCAGACGGCAGCCGTGCCTGGGGGCTGCCTCTGTGTCCAAGCTGCCGGGAACGCGGTGTTTTAAAACCTTGGTCATGTCCTAGTGCACATGTCTGTTTCAAAATAGTGTCATTTCAGCTTCAGCCTGAGCAACACAATTAACCTTTAATAATCCTTTGATTCCAGATCAGAAGTACAGAACCAGAGAAAATTGTGAAGCCCTCGGGAAAAAAAAAACAAACTGATATTTTTGAGAGTTCCTAGTATTTCTACTGCTGCAAGACTTGTGTTGCCATCTAGTGGATAAAGCAAAATATGTAGCCCACTTACTATGTTAGGAGCACTAAATCGTTTTTTTGAGGAGCTCGTTTGGGCTAAGTGTATGCCTGAGCAGCTTGCGTCAGAGAGACATGAAAACATTTCAAAACAAGAGGCTGACATCACTGAAGGAGGGGTGCTTGCAGGGGTCGTTAGCCTGGCCTGGAAGTGGCAGAGAAGACTTTTGGGAGGTGTACCCCCTGAGCAGAGTAGGAGTGAGTCAGGAAACGGATTGGGAGATCGAGAGGGCTCTGAACCCCTAGAAGTCAGGAGGGACAGGGACACTGGTGGGACCTCAGTCAGTTCAGTTCAGTCGCTCAGTTGTGTCCGACTCTTTGCAACCCCATGGACTGTAGCACGCCAGGCTTCCCTGTCTATCACCAACTCCTGGAGCTTGCTCAAACTCATATCCATCGAGTCGGTGATGTCCTGGGCTCACAGAATTGGACTTGGCCCTGTGGGAATCTCAGGGGTCCGTATACACTCTTAGTCAGGGAAGGATGTAGGAAGATTTATGTTTCTGTTCAAAAGCACTTTTCTGTCTGATTACAAGGATCCTACATACAAATTGTAGAAAGGTGTTAAGGTATGAAAAGGTCTTATACATAGAAAAAAGCACAGTCTCTAAATCTTAGCACCCAACCATCGGTATTTTGATGAGCAGTCTTTTAGATGCCTCTCTCTGTATGGATGCAGCTTTAGGTCTGCATTTTACGTATTTTACATAAGTACATGCTGTGGGCAACCTTGGTTTTCCAACTCTGTTCACCAGCATGCTTGTGGGCAGCCATCCTTAGGATTGAGTCCCCGGGGCCGAGCCCATGTCAACGGCACACATTCACCCGCGGGAGCAGGTCTCACAGCTGCACATAGTGGGGTGTTTTTGTTTGGTCTCTCCTAATGAAAGCTTTATGTGTGACATCAGGTAATGTGAGAATGTGTTTCCCTGTCAGATGCATTGGGACCACTGCTACTGTTTTATAGTCAATCTGTCTATGTGGTAGATGTGCTGTGTGGCAAAGTCCAGTGTCTTGATGACTTTTGAATTGAGCCTTATTGAAATGCATTCACTTAAAAATGAACTTGGTTTATCTTCAGAGAAAGAAAAGGATAGGCCAGATGAATGCCTGTTGTTTTAGAATGGAGTTTAAACAATTGCTTGGTTGAGTATCAGCTTTGTGGAGAAGCCAGATCCCAGCAGGCCCTGGAGGGTGGCTGTTGGCTCCGCACTGACCCATAGCTGTTGACATTGCGTTTGACCTGAACAGGGCATCTCAGCGTTGAGTCCTTTTGATCTCAAAACGTTCTGTGTGCCCTGTGATGAAGGCGGCCCTCAGAGATGCCCTGCGCTCGGATGGGACGGTAAGGCAGTCTTCATGCGCAGCACTCAGGTCCTTGGGTTGGGTGTCACAGTCCCCCGTTTATTTTCAACCATTTATATGAAATGCGTCACTTCGGTGTCTTCTCATCTGTTAAGTGGGATTATAGCAAAACCTGTCCCATGGGGTTATCAGGAGGAGTGAACAAATGAGCTGGTGGACGCACCACGCTTAGACTGGTGCCTACCACACAGCATGTGCATAATAAGAGTTTGCTGTTAATGCGTGCTGCTACTTCTGCTTTTAAAGAATCATGTTTATTGCCCTCCCTTTGTAGTAAAGCTCAGGGAGATTAAGCAACTTGCTCAAAATTTCAGTTGGCAAAGGTTAAGAGTTTAGGGAGTTTATTAAAAACACCCGTTTTCCCCCGGCAAGTTTTGGAGCTACCTGAAAGGAATAAGCAGTCAGAAGGTGAAAAAAGCCAAGCAGAGGAGCGGGCTGTAGATTTGTGGCCAGATGCGGGTGGCGCTGGGGCAGACCCTCTCTGCTGCCCGGCTTGGAGCGGGGCCTGCTCCCTGCCCCCTCCAGACCCTGCGCCAGGCAGTCCTCCTCCCTCAGACGTGTGAGGGAGGGCTTGGGAGGCAGAAGAGGGAGTTCATCCAACTGGGGCCCCCGAAGCCTAATGAGGGGGCGCTGGGGTCCCTTCCAGAGGAAGTACTGGAGGCTGAGCAGAGGAGCTCGGCCAGCCCCTGGGTTTCGTGCCCATCTCTCTCCTGTCCGCCCTGCTCCACCCACACTCCACAGCCTTGTGCAGGAGTCTGCGCCTCTGCTAATACCCTGCCCCGCCCTGTGGGTGGAGGTAGACGAACTCAGACAAGGGGAAGAGACCCAGCCCTGGAAGCTGCCTGCATTCCTTGTTTAAACCGTGTTTTGGTGGCAGTTTGATGGTTGGCACTCAGGGTGAACAGTCACTATGGCACCACCAGTCTCTGTGACCATCCTGGTTCCTGGCGCACATCTGTGGGCCTTCCTCCCAGCATCCCGATGGTACTTGCCAATTCCAAGCCTCCTGTGTTGACAACACTGGGAATAACAGCCGGGCTTGGAGGAGGAGACTTCACTGGGGAGAAGAGTCACTTTGGATATATGCATGTTCCTACTTTGAGTGACTTTTAAAATGAGTGCTCTATGTGGAAACATTCAAAAAAATCTCTCTTGTAGAACTTTCTGTATCCACTGTAGTTGAAAACATTTTAAAAATCAGTGTCCATAAATAACTCTTACATGAAACCCAGTTTATATTTCTGTGGGAAAAAAAAGCCTCAAACTTGAATAAGCTAAGTAGTAACAGTTTATTGACCTTTTGATGATATAGAGTAAATAACTTAGCCTTTGAGTCACATAGACCTGTGATCCATGCCAGTCCTGCCCCTTATTAGTCTGTGAGCTCATGTGGGCCTCAGTTTCCATGTTTATAAAATAGAAATGGGGGCAGCATCTAATCCATCCGATTGGTTATAGGGAAGCCGACGTCAGCACAGAGCAAGCACTTCACACACTGCCTAGCACACACACAGCGGATGCTCTGTAAGTGGCCGTCCCTGCGGGGTGATGTCAGATGTGTAGCGCACTGTTGAATACAGACACAAGAAAAAACATCCTGACGTTGCTCACTGGGTGCTTTTCTCGATTCCCAGGCATCCCCCTTTGTGACCACTATACTGAAAAACTGCACTTGCCACCTGCCAACAATCTGTGCACAAATTTGGGGGTTAAGAACTCCAGTCTGATAACTTAGAATACTGGGTTCCATCCAGGCTTCACCCCATGTGTCCCTGAGCAAATTACTTACCAGCTTTCTGACTCAGTTTCCTTATCTGTTAAAACAGGTGTGATGAGGTTACTCATCTCGGGATTGCTGGGAGAGTTCCATGAGCTAACGCATGCAGAGATCTTGGAATAGAGCCTGACACATAGTAAACTCTCAGTGAAGGTTTTGGGGTTGGTAGGGTGTTTTGTTTTGTTTTGTTTAAGTGGAATTTTAAGCAAAAACTTGCTAAAGTCTATTTAGAAATAAACTAGCTAGAGATTTGAGGTGGGGTTGAGTTGCTCATTCAAATATGGGTTATTACTAGTATGGCAGCAGAAAATCTGTACTTCAGAATCACCAAACATGTTAAAAGAGAGCGAAAATTTTTTTAAAGCAATTTTTAAAAAGGAGATTTTAAAAAATAATGTTTTGTTAAGAAAGCTATCATGTATGTATTGAAGTAGACAGTATTTATAAGGAGTCCGTACCTACCCACACTCAGCTGTCAACTCATGACTGATCCTCTTTCAGGTGTTACTCTCCATCCCATGTTATATTGAAGCAAATCCCAGGTATCATATCGTAAGAAATAGGGATCATATTTGTTATACTTTAAGTGAAACTTGTTGTAATCATGTTTTCTGAGATGCCTGTAGGGGCTTCTTGTTCCTGGCACTTACCACCCCCCACACACCATTCCACCCTGGTAGACTGAAACTAGCTAAAGATGCGGGAGAGGGGAGCTTAAAGAGCGGAGATTCTGTGTCTAGACTGTACGGTAGATACCTTTGGACATTTTAAACCTTTATTGAAAACATTATGACTCCTTTAAAAAAAAAAAAAGGCTGTTTCAGATAAGGCTTTATGCTGTGTCAGACACTATGACTGAATGTTTGTGTCATCACAGAATCGAAGCCCTGATAGCCAATGGGATGGTATTTGGAGATGAGGCCTTCGGGCCCTGATTAGGTCATGAGGGTGGGGCCCCCATGAATGGGATCAGTGTCCTTAGAGGAAGCGATGCAAGACCACCATGTGAGGACTCATCAAGAAGGCAGCTGTCTACAAATTAGGATGAGAGCCCTCCCCAGGCCCCAGATATGCTGCCAGCTTGGCCAGGACTTCCCCGCCTCCAGAACTGAGAGAAATAAGTGTTTGTTGCATAAACTACCCAGCCTGTGGTATTTTGTTACAGCAGCCCAAACTGAGACACAGTGTATTCGTTTCTTGTTGCTGCTGAAGGAGTTACCATCAATTCAGTGGCTTAAAATGACAAAAATGTATTGTCTTCTTTTTCTGTGGGTCCAAAGTCCAAAATGGGACTCCCTAGGTTGAGATCAAGGTGTGGGCAGGGCTCTGTTCTCTTCTGGAGAGGCTAGGGGAGAATCCACTAAGTTGCCTTTCCCAGCGTGCAGATGTGGCTTTCATCCCTTGGCTCCCTTCCTCTGCCTTGAAAGCCAGCAATGTTGGATCGAGTCCTCCCATTGCATTGTTCTGACTCTCTCTTCTACCTCCTTGTTCTCCATTTAAGGACCCCATGATTACATAGGGCCTACCTCCCCGGATACTCCAACATAAATCCAGAGTGATCTCACTATTTTAAGCTCAGCTGATGAGCATCTGATTACCTTCTGCCACATTAATTCCCCTTTGCCATGTAACATAATAAATCCACAGATTCCGGGGATAAGACTTGGACATCTTTGGGAGGAGGGTATATAGCATTTCCTTGCCTGTCACAGTAGGTATAATCTTAGGGGATCATTCAGTGCATGTATGCTTAATCGCTTAAGCATTAAGTTGTTCCCAGCTCTTTGTGACCCCATGAGACTGTGGCCCGTCCTCTTTCCACAGGATTTTTCAGGCAAGAATACTGGAGTGGGTTGCCATTTCTTCCTCCAGGGGATCTTCCAGACCCAGGGATCCAACCTGCATCTCTTTCGTCTCCTCCATTGGCAGGCGGTTCTTTACTATTGAGCCACCTGGGAAGGCCGCATTATTCAGTACCCACTCTCTATTCAACATGCAGTGAAAGTTTTCATGCCTGACAGGCTCTGGGGGAAGGGGGGAGGACCCTTTACCCTCTAGGAGCTTGCGCCCTGGTGAAGGGAAGCTAGTCGGTAAGGAGTCGTCGTGGTCTTTGTGGTCGGTGGGGAGCCTGGCAGGACTGAGGCCCCTCGGGACTTCTGGAGCTGCAGTGCGAAGGGCCTCGAGTGCTGCATTTGGGGTTTGGACTTGACCCCACTGATGAGGCGCCGAGATGACAATTAGCTGCCCTCTGGTGAGTTGACTGGGAGAGATGCTTGCTCTGACCGCAGGGTGTTCGATAACCAGAATTCACGCCTGCCCGGTGCCCTGTACCCTCGCCTCCTGTTGCCTTACTCACTCATACTGCTTACCTGGCCCCTCGCAGGCAGGGCTTGGGGAGGGGAATGGAGACCATGGTGGTT